>NC_139983.1:20056135-20656135 GCF_963993115.1 Abramis brama
CCTGAATGTCATCAGAGAAGAGATGTCTTTCCAAGGGAGAGGGAAAGTTAATTAAAGATTATGATGGCACATTAATGAAAAAGATTATGTTGAACACTGATAAATAATGTATATTAAACACTGCATTGTAGTTAAAGATCAGTTACTGCTTTAGTCACAACTGAGGTGCATGTAAGTGCACTTAGTAGTTGAGTTGCATTTTAAAGATATGTGCACTCACAGACGGCTGGGGAGGAACACACTCACTCTGTTGTTTGGTCAGTGAGTCGTTACATGCTGACTTCTACTGTCACAGGGGCCAAACAAAAAAGTTTTGTTCTTGCAGGAGCTGAACAGAATTCCCCACATCCCCCTCATTATGTCCTGTTCACTCCCTGTTTCCATCTGTGTCTCAAACACTCCTACTTCTTCAGGCCTGACACCCTGTATAGCTGCTTGTGACCAGAGAACCATTCTGTTTTTTAAATGTTGCTATAACTAACTAATAAACATTCTCTTTGTTTCATATTAATGCTATAGATCAATGCTAAATCAATCTATTCAGAAATCAATGCAAGTCTAAGAGAAGTGCACAATTTCACCCTCTCTTTCTTCATTTTTTCTTCTCTGCCCCTTCCTGCCTTCCTCTCCTCCTTCCTGTCAAAAATAGATTTAATTTGATCTGATTCCTTGAGACTACCAGATTAGGACCATGTTAGCAGAACCATAACACAAACCACTCACAAAAACAATGTCCATTCCTCAACTAAGACAGGAAGGGAGTCATTTGTAGGATTGCATGTCCCATAAGCCTTTGCTGAAGCTGACAGGCTGTTATCAAACCCTCCCTGACCTGCCCCTCTGGGAACAATGTTACTTCCTGTTGCATTTTCCTGTCTTCAAAAGAGGGAATTTTAGAAAGCAAAGTGTCAAGCAAAAACTGAGAGGACATGGATGGTACAAAAAGAAGCAAGTGTGATTCACCTGAATCTTTTCCTTACAACTTCTCAATTCCTCCTTCATCTTCTCCCTCTCCACCAGAAAACCTTGTAACAGATCTGAAAAACATACAAAAATGTGATTCTAAATATTTATCAAATTCTAAATAATACAGGTATTTGCTAAGAACATAATAAAGCAATAATGCACTAAAAGAAGCGTGTTACTTTAGGTTTACAGCAGTGGTAAAATCACTGCAATGCATGACCTCGAACGGCTTATTGTTTTTATAAAACCACAGCAACAGCAATATGATAAAAGTGATACAAATGTTCAATAAACATTTAATGAATTAAAATCTATAAGGGTATCAGAGGTTTTCTTCAGGACCCAGATTCAGGATAACCCAAAATGACGAATGAAAATGAACAAATTAATGAATAAAAAATTGAATGAATGAATAAATAAATACTATTTGTACTGTGGGTTATATTTTCTTTTACCTTTCACAGTTTTGTTCATGGTTTTCATGGTGTCCATGTTGGCCAAGTGACTTTAATTTTGTTTGTTTTTATTTTTTAAAATAAGCCAGTATAAATACACATGCTTATACGGTTAACTACATTTTATTATTTGCATTTTTTGTCCTCCCTGCTGTCCATGATAAGAACATACCAGCAACACCATTTGAGACCCACAGATTTATATAATACTTTGATATAATGTATTATTAGCCTGACGTCGTCATACTCAGATTCTAGTCAGAATCTAATCTAATCAGAACTTCCCGACCTAAAAATTTTGTGGGCGGGGCTAAGTTCGGCTGGCATCCAGGCTAATGTATTATTATATGCGGAGAGTGTTGGGTGAAATACATTACTACAAGTAATTAATTACTGTAATTTAATTACCTTTCCCTTGAAAAAGTAAACTATTACTCTTAAATTTTCTGTAATTTAATTAGTTACTTCTGATGTAATTGGATTAAATATTGTATAAACTATAGAACAATTCTATATAACACAATAGTGGATTTAACATAAAAATTAAACATCTAATATTAAAATGTATGTTTTTAATTTAACCTTCTCCCATTAAATAAAAGTAATTTATTTGAAAGAATTAATAGGACAGTTTCATGGTCGAGGTTGATATGGGATTTAGAAAGAGTAATAAGTACAGTAATCTAATCATACTGTTGAAGATGTAATTAGTAGATAGCAATACAATTGCTTTTTTAGAGTAACTTTCCTAATACTGTGTGCGGACCACTTCCTAAAAATGTTTGCAGTTCATTTAATTATGTGCATGCTCTAATTTATCAATGAATCAGTGTACATAACATGACTGTCTGACGCACCATTCAGAATGTGTGTAGATTCTTCAGTGTTGTTGAGCTGTAGTGTGTTCAAACACTCCTGGAGGAGTTTTGCATCCACTTCTGTGTCTCCATGCACACACACACACGACGGATGAGATAACAGACTAGGTGCTTCTGTCATCTCACATTCCTCAGTCTCTTTCGCAGGCCCTGTCCTGCAGTCCAAAAGTGAATCATTCTGATTGGTGGAGATGAGTGGCGGACTGAGAGCATCTTGAGTCGTTTCTGGGGTGGCTGTGCTTGTGCAGTTGGAAATGGACACCAGCTGAGACGTTGGTGACAAAGTAGAAACAAGACTATATGGCGAGGCGGGAGGTGTTTCATATATGTCCACAGCAGTGCCTGCAGAGAGACAGAGGTGGAGCTCTCAGAATACTGTAATAAAACATTACCTGACATAATAACTTGTGTGCATAGATTAGTCTGTCACAGAAATGAAACTTTATTTCCGTTATTCATGGGATGTTCAGAATGTGGTTAATATTCATGATTTCAGGGGACAAGAATTATGTGACTACCATATACAGTACAGATTTGACTACCAAGTATAGATTTTTTGTCTCTTTATTTTGATAAATGACACTACTATCACTGTTTTTTTCCACATTTCTTTCTTGTTTTCTAGCAAAATATATCTTATATATATATATTATAATATATTAAGTTTATAATAAACTTAATTTGAAAATGTTGGCAAATATCAACTTAAATTGTTGTCAAATCTTCACAAAAAGCTTCAGAATACTTGGGACATATAGTGCACAAGTCATACACTTTAATTGTGCTTTTACATTCTCTTTGGTACATTATTATTAGAGGAACCAGCACACTATTCAAAGTGCTCCATGTACAAAAGTGAATATACCGTTTTGAAACGTCTTGAGTATGAGTAAATGATTTTCATTTTTATGTGAACTAATCATTTAGGAAAATTTTTAGTTTTATAAAATAGGCAGGTTTCATTATTTGCTTTTTCTGAATACAAACCAACAGGAGCAGATTAGATTGAATGTGTGTGAGTGGGTGTTCTTCATTAAAAAGCCTTTGTCTTCTCCTTGGGTGGGAAAGGTTTGCTGATTCAGTAAGTCTGAGGGCTCTGGACACCACCAATAACAGGGAAGAATGTACAATACAGTATGCCAATAATGACTCGCTCTCTAATATATTTAATAACTGTCCTGCAGTTCTTTCTTTCATAATATTGGACAGTCAAATGCCTAGAAACTACGCTTTACACAGCATTCTTTTCTGTATTCCTTTATTTTTTGTTTCTATATCTCTCTGTCTCTACATGCTGTTATTTTATCTCTTGTGAAAAATGCCTCTGTTGATTCCTGCCCCTATAGGGTTATTGCCTCAGATCTCAATAACACATCTAATACACCAGAAAATTCAAATATGTGTGTGTGTGTATGTTTGTTGTCAAAAGCTAGTTACCTGAAGATCCATGTCGTTCTTTTCCAGAGTTATTCCCCATGTTACCAACAGCTTTTTCAGTCTAGTGAATGAGTAAAAAAAAAATCATTATACACATTTTTTTTTCTCTTGGTTACACTTTATTTCAATGGTCCACTTTAGACATTCTACTTACGAAACTTTGCAACTACATGTCAACTAACTGTATTAGTACTGTAGTAGACTGTTAGGTTAGGGTTAGAAATTCGGGTTAGTATGTTAAGTGTTGCCCAGGTCTGTGTAACAAAAATAGTCCAATGGCCAATCAAAAGTAACCTTAAACTAGCCAACTGACCCTATCCCAAATATCAAAACTCAAAATATGCCACTCCCACACCTAAAACTCCATGTAATCATAAACATCATGTTTTCATAAAGAAGACCAATGCCATTACCAATCAGCTACCACAGTTTTATAGTTGTTAGAATGTAAAATGGCTAAAATATTTCATTCTCAATACAAGCATTTCAGTCTAATTAACCTTTAACCCAAGGGGGAAAAATCAACTTGTTTAAAAGTAGTCCAATTCTGTGGGAAAACCCCAAGACTTGGTAACCCTGATGTAGTTACAAAACAAAGTTACTTATTATAGTCAGTAGAATGTCTGTTGGGGAGCATCAAAATAAAGTGTTAGCTGATATTATTAAGCAGACAGTCTACTAATACTCTAATTGACTGGCAGTTGACATGTAGTTGCAAAGTTACTTAAATAGTTAGTAGAATGTCTAAAATAGACCATCGAAATAAAGTGTTACCCTTTTCTTTAGCACCCATTCTCACACACGTGTTCTATGTCCCATGCACTCTTTATTCAATATCCAAATAACAAAAACTCAAAAGATATAACAAGATTGTACATTAGATTAGTATCTCCACTCATACTCCTCTTCCAGGTCTCTGAGATATTCAGAAAGCTCTCCAACAACGTGTAGAACAATTTGAATGAGGTTTGTGGTAAAGTTTGCATGAAAATGCAAAAGCCTATTGACAGCACAAGTTTGCTAAATGAAAGAGGTAGAGCAAATAATTAGGGAACACCATGGATTGTTATAAGACATTTGGTTTCAATGTAATTAAAAAAGCATATAGAAAATCAAATGTACTTAAGCAAGTAAATTTGGTTGTCATATAATATCAGGACTACTAATAAATGGCACATTTTGGTTGGTCTCTAAAGAACAGCATCCAACAATGTTCAACAGGTAAAGTAAATTGTATTGTTTGCATAATGACTTTTTATAGCCATTCAATCTAAGGTGAACAATGCAGGATTCTGAACTGATTGTTCACAAAAAAACTTTAGGCTACATAAATTACGACGATTTATTAATAGTATAGGCTACTAACAACAATAACGTACATTGTTTTTAATATCTAATATTTTGTAGTTTAATTAATTAATATGGTTGTATTTTATAACAAAATGAGAAAGAAAACATTAATCAATCATCGGTTTACCTTTTTGATAAATTCTAATGGGTTAAAACTGTTAACTTGCCACCCAGTGTTACAACAATCTCCGGCCTCTCCTACTTCAAGTTTAACGAACAAGCAACTTTAAACCAAGAGAATAAAGTCTATCAATAACATCTTTAAACCAAGATAATAAAACAAGAAAATAACATATATTACACGGACAGCGAGCATCACCATCTGGAGAAAAGGACCGCAAATCATACTTATATGAATTAATAAAATATAAAAACACTTAAACGATAAAGAAAACCATAATAATGAATCGTTTATGTTACACACCTTATTGAAGGTCTTGTGTTCACCGGGACTGACGGGGAAGTTTTACATGCTGTCGCTAGTGGAGTCGCACCTCTTCACGGACACGGACGGGAGCGGATCATGAGCAGAGAATGCAGGATGTGGGTATAAACTCTGAAGCACAGTTAAAAACGGTCCTTTTGCCCCCTCACGAGGACTGAGCAGTACTACTACTGAAAACAGCGTGAACTAGATCTAAAGCATTATGACCTTGTCCTCAGCTTTTTAAGGAGCGACAACTCACAAATAAACAACTCCTGAGTCCTGTGTAAACACCCTCCAAGTGACCGAGTTACTTTCCACCAGGAGTCACGTGCGAGTACATTCCCTCATTAACATCATCGTTATTAAGGTTTTATGCTAACTGAGGTGTGATTTATATAGATTAACGAATACTACAGGCAGTCTGTCAGTTCACCATAACCTCTGACCTGTTCCTAATTTAAAGACTTGAGCCCTGAGCAACAGGTGGTTAATATTGTTGTTTAGCTTTAGCTTATCTGATCTACTGTAGTGTAGTAATACTGTAATGACTGCAAGGCAATAAGTGATTTATTGACGCTTTTTTTTATCACAATATAAAAACTATAGACCATAAAAGTCAAAGGCTTTTAAATAAAAAGGCTAAGAAAAATTAAGTTAGTTCTTTATTTGCATAAAATGTAAATCCATACACAGCTAAATTTACACAATAGTTTACATTTCTTGTTTATAAGATAGACAGTTATCAGCACTGCAGCCATATAAAAACTAAAATAAGCATTTAAAAACATTATAAATACAAAACATATCAGAACAATCCTCCCAGTTGTCTGCAAGTAGTTTAATATACAGGACTGTTTTTAATGCCAATTTCTCTCTGTAAGAGCGTAGAACAGGTTAATCAGCTTCTCGCTCATTCACAGTCTCCCCTACGTTTACATCTTAACAAGCCCTAGTAAATAAACTCAGTGAAATAATCTTCAGGAAACGATTTAGCTTAGGAAACATCCCAGTCATCATGGGTGATATTGTTACTGTAAATACATTTCTAAGACCAGTCATCAGGATGTCACTGACAGACATGTGTAAATTATGCCTAGCATGTGGGCTTGATTCAGCATATTAAAATAGAGTTGAATTCACAATGTCGCTCGACCAGTGACAACGCCTAAGCATGCCATCATCAAATCATATGCCTGTATTTTTACACAGATTTGAAAAAATTCAAGTAATTTTCACAAACATGTCAATTCAATGTATGACCAACAGTTGGTCATTAATACAGATCTGCTGAATCATTTGAGCAACTGTGGCCGACCTCATAAATAAACACAAACTAATCAGGGCAAACTGGCTTTCTTGTACAAAGGCACATTCCACTACTGACTAAATTATTGACTAATGCTCCATCTTACACAGTAAGACCTTGTATGGCTAAAGTTTTTTCTTTATGCGGCAGTTGGTGTCTTCACAGGCTGCTCGATGCCACCTGTGGTTTTGATTGGTTGATCCTCTTCATCTTTTTTGATGGATGCCATGGCAGCCTTGGCGGGAGCCAGACGGGCTCGGGCTGATGGGGATCCTGGACTCTCAACATTAGTGGCGGGTTTGGACATCCAATTAAGGATGCGCGTGGAGGGTCGGTGGTGAATACTGAGTTGGCGAGAGCTGTATCCGGACATTGCAAACCCTAAAGCACCCAGAACAACAGCCAACCTCGGCACTACAAGATCGTGATCCCTGTTGTTCACAGTCTGCACTGCTGACGTCTGAAAGAGAGTGCAAACACATGGTTACATTGTGTGATGAACTGACAAACATTACATTTCAGGTCACATTTAATTAGGAACACCTCAGCCTGCATGACTGAATGATGACTCTTTTCTTTTGGCTGTGAAACATTAAATGTTTGAAGTGAACAATGGCCAAGTACACTTGTAAATCATAATAATTCTATAACGACCGGCTTGTTACACAAATGGATTATAATTAGATCAAACAGTTCTCTAATGTAATAATTGCAGATTTAATGCTTAATTTGAGATTATAGTGATTGAAATCACACCATGTGGAATGTTATAAAAATTCTTGAATTATAGAAAACAATTATTCACCCATTACATCAATGTCCAATCAGCTTTATGTTTAGCACTGGAGTTCTGCCCCAGTTCAGGTGTAAATACATATACAAAACTATAACATCTACAGATGATTCATTTAGACTGTTTAGCTATTCAGTTTTTTATCCATAACATGCACATCTGGACAGATTATTTTACTTACCTGCAAGTAGCGAATGTATCCTGAAATAGGACGTGGGAGACCAAAAAACATATCAAGTTTGTCACTAGGCCTCGGAGCTGTTTGTGAGCAGGACTACCTCTTCCTCTGGTTCCTTGTTTCTTTCCTTTCTGACAGGGAGTTTTCACAGAGGATAGAGCTCACTCAGGTAGGAGTGCACGTCTATCACGTCTTCCTGTGATCATAGCTTATATAGACAGTCCCCATCTGTCTGTCTGTCTCTCAATGAGATTAACAAAAGAGGCTAGCAAACACGTAGACATGCTAGCGATGACGACAGCTGCGACAGTATAGGATACGAGGTTAAGTTGTTGTGAAGGACATTCTTGTAAAGCTTGGCACGTGTAAAGCCGGAAAGGGCTATAAAGTCTACTGACACAAGTCAGAGGCGACCCAGTTATCAGAACAAAAAAAAAAAAAAGAAAAAAAAAAAAAAGAAAGGAAAAAATCCCACAAAATAATATAAACAACATGACATAAAACAAACAAAATTTTAAGCAAAAAACAACCAATCAGATGATATTACCATGATACTGTATGATACCATACAGTGTATATACACCAAGAATACCATTGTATTACTACAGTACAGACAATAGTCCTATAGGTTATGCTAGTTTTTATAGTCAAAACTACTTTTGTAGTCACCATTTGATGAGGCATCAATCTTTCTGAGGGGTTAGGGTAAGACATTATTTAAAGTGAATTTACACAACTGTTAAAAAGTCTGGGGTCAGATTTGTTTTTTGAAAGTCTTTTAAAAAAAAAAAAAAGTAAAAGTAAAGTAAAAGTAAAAAAAGAGCAAAGCTGTCAGCGCCAATGGCCTCGTGGTCAGTGCGCTGACATGTAGCGCCTTTACGCTCGGGCGGTCCGGTCCGAATCCCGGCTCGTGGACCTTTCCCGATCCCATCCCCCGTCTCTCTCCCACCTCGTTTCCTGTCATCTCTCTACTGTCCTGTCACAATAATAAAAATAAAAAAAGAGAGCAAAGCTGAATTTTCAGCATCATTAGTCCTCATCGCATGATCTTTCAGAAACCATTCTAATATGTTGATTTTCTGTTAAAGAAACATTTTTATTGCCATCAATGTTATTATATTAAAAATAATATTTTTGTTGTTAATATTTCTATGGAAACTTATTTTTTTTAGGATTCTTTGATGAATAGAAAGTTAAAAACATTTAACAGCATTTATTTAAAATATAAATCTTTTGTAACAATGTACTTTTGATACATTTAATGCATGATTAATACAAGTTTAAATTTCTTTAAAAAACTCTTACTGACCCCAAACTTTTGAATGGTTCTACAAACAAAAACCGTATGGAGTAGCAGTTTCTGCCACCATTTTGTCTTGCTTATTCACCTAGTTAAATATCTGTTTGTTGCTACACTCTGCAAAATGAACCTGTCTGGAGTTTTGCCTCAGGGTAGAGAACATAATAAACAAGGGACAGCAGAATATTGTCTTTCCCAACACAGTCCTATAGACCCTTTAGCCACACAATGTTATATCAGTCTGTGAGTTGAAGGCCTCACTGGGGACCGACAAATCTTGTTCTTTATGAGGACCTGTTAAACAAACAGACCTCAGTCAGTGGCAGATCATTTAGTATGTTTAAATTAAATTGCTTTTCCGAGCATTTATGACTGGCAGATATTTGCTCCACCTCTTTGCAGGATTGCCTCTCATCTTTTGAGTGGATATGATATATAAACCGTAAATCAATAAACTGCGATATTAAAGCTGCAGTGAGCATTTAGTGTGATGATATGCTGCGCTTAGTGCTAAAACAAGATGATATTTTGTTCTTTTCAGCTGCTATAATTTCACCATCACACCTGCTGTGTCGTCCGCCTCATATTCCAACTGGCGTAAGAAAACATTTCTCAGAGATACAGAAGGGTTATTATTTCTAAACATTGTAACCTAATGGGAAGCAATAAAAAAAACGTATTCTCTGTCTGAGACAACCCAGATCCATGTGATCCTATAATGGCATCAAACCCCACGCTGTGGGTTGCCTTGAGTATCTCAGATTAGCACAAACACACACATGGCTGTCTAGAGATGCTTGTTTAGTTAAAGTCATTCTTCCTTGACGTCATGGATAAGCCAATGTATCCGTATCAATGGATCTTTGTATGTCGTGCACTGCACTTAATGCAGGTAAGTGTATCAAACAATCAATGGAAACAAGGACACATTTGTTTATCTTGTGAATTGAAATAAAACTTTAATATCTTTATAGCTGCACTAAGACATTTTTCTATTCACAGTGGCTTGTCACATTGATGCCCCAAAGTAGCTCATTACAATGTGAAAAAAACAAAAAACAAAACCTAAATGAGGCTTTGTTTTGGGGAAATGAGCAGTCTAGTGAGTAAAAGCTTAAATGTCATGATCTAAACAGTCTCTGAGATCAGTGAGGGGCTGCTGACGTTCTGATGTTAAGGTAATTAGCTGCTAAGACGCTAAACCACGAAGTCCTCATAATGAGCTGTGGAAGGTGATCCAGCGTCACGGTCAATAATAATAATCTAGTGTTTGGATAGCTGAAACATACTTTCTGGAACAGCTGTGAGAGTGTATTTGTGTTCTATGATAAAAAAATTAGCAGCAGAAAATGTGTAAAAAATCTTTTTCATAAGTCATTATTATTGTGAAGGCAAAATAAACTAGAATATATCATGCTGGGTCTTTAAAAGGTATGCAAATTGTTGCTGCTGCAATTTGATCCTGAGTTTCTTGAATTCCTTGACTATAAAACAGCACGACTGATGAGATATTATGAGGTATTACAATCAGAGACCTGCTGGTTATTCACAGTCGCTTTCCTCTTAGGATCTGAATCTGGGGACGTCATGTCTTCTGCTCTCTCTGTATGGGCAGAATCTCTGTAAGCCAATACTCAATAAGAGCACATACCACTGAAACCTCATCTGTAAAACGAGAAAGAGAAAGATCATCTAAATGTAACATTTGCCAATATTTATGTGTGTTCTTATGTTGTTTGCTTAGGAATCATGAATTTATGTTTACTACTGTCTGGATTTGGCTGATATTTTAGCTAGAGATTAAAATCACAACAGGACCAACCTGGTCAAATAAGGGCTAAATAAAAATAGAAAGTACCGCTTTATTGAAATGCACTATTGGACCTAGATTCCCATACAATTTGTTGTTATTAGGACATCTGAGGGAAAACACATATCTGCAGAGTAACATTAATGGCCTACTGCAATTACTGGTGGAAATAATGGTGTATGGGGAATTTTTTTTATAAATGTTATGTCTCCTGTGGTTGTTGTGGAGATGGAGGCTATGTTTAGGGGTCACCATGGACACCTGTGCGTAATGTCGTGAATCTGCTGGGTGCTTGTATCTCTTTAGTAAAACTCTGATCATCTTATTAAGGTCTAATCTGACTACACAAACACACATACCTGAAAAGTAAGGCTAAAAAACCCACTATGGGCACATTCAATGTAAACGCACAAAATTGTTATTGTTTTTTTATGCATATAAAGCCAAAAGTTTGCAAGAAAGCACTTTGTATGCTGCAGATTTTTCTTGATCGATACTTTGGGTATGTTGAGAATCGAACTTACTGACTGTTGCACAATATACATTGTAAGCTGCATACTATGCCAAGTTATCGTCACATGACCTTCTTAAAGTGAGTGGCATCCCGTTAAAGTCATGCAAATAAAAGACAAAAAATAAAAAAATAATAAAAAAAATAAAAAAAAAATAATAATAATAATAATAATAATATTATTATTATTTATATATATATATATATATATATATATAAAATATACATCTACCATTCAAAATATTGAGGTCTGCATTCATTTGATCTAAAATACATAAAAAATAGTATTACTGTGAAATACTATTTAAAAATAAGTGTCGTCTATATTTTAAAATGTAATTTATTCCTCTGATGGAAGGCTCACCATCCCTCCAATCTTCAGTGTCACATGATCCTTCTTGAATTATTCTAATATGCTGATTTGGTGCTCAAGAATAATTTTTTTATTATTATCATCATCAATGTAGAAAACAGTTGTGCCGCTTAATACTTTTGTGGAAACATGATACATACTTTGATGTATTTTAAAAAAAATTTTTTTTCAACAATGTAAATGTTTTTACTGTCACTTTTTAATTACTTTAAAACAATTAATATATATTTTTTAAATAATAATAATAATAATATTATATATATATATATATATATATATATATATATATATATATATATATATATATATATATATTTATTTATTTATTTATTTAAAAAAAAAAATATTGTTTGTAAGTGGTTATTTATTTATTTATTACATATATTTATTTATTTATTTATATTTATTAGTGACCCCAAACTTTTGCATGATAGTAGCTTGTGTATTTGTGGGCATTTTTAGTCTTTTGGCAGTGAAATCAATATTCTATTGTTTGCAACTATTACTATAAAACAAAAGTTCATACATGGGAGGTCCAAGCGCCCTCACTCACCTGCAGGCAATATACTTGTGTTCCTGAATTCTTGCAGCTGTGATTTTAACTGCTCTTCATTATTCACCAATAGAGCCCTGAGTCCACACAGCCTGGAGATCTCAGCAGGGGGCAGCGTCCTACCAGACAGACGAGAGAACAGAGTCTCAGCTGGAGTGAGGGAGAGAGCAGGTCCACTTTCTACACAGGAGCCTGAAAAGAAGAGTGGCAATACATTATGTTTATCTCATTACTTTTACACACACACATATATACACTGTATCAAAAGTTTCGGATCGGTAATTTTTTTAATGTTTTTAAAAGAAGTGTCTTCTGTTCACCAAGGCTGCATTTGTTTGATCCAAAATACAGCAAAAACAGTAATATTGTGAAATACTTTTACTTTATTTTTAATTTAAAATCATGTTTTCTACTTGAATATATTTTTAAATGGAATGTATTTCTGTGATGGCAAAGCTGAATTTTCAGTCTTCAGTTTCACATGATCCTTCATTCTAAATAATTCTAATATGCTGATTTGCTGCTCAATAAACATTTATTTATATTATCAATGTTGAAAACAGTTGTGTACATTTTCTTCAAAATTCTTTGATGAATAGAAAGTTCAAAAGAACAGCATTTATCTGATATAGAAAGCTTTTGTAACATTATAAATGTCTTTACTGTCTCTTTTGATCAATTTAAAGGAGACATATCATGCTTTTAAATTGTTCCTTTTAACATATAAATCATACATTTGTAGTCTATATAAAGCGGAACTGCAATGCTTGGGTCTGAATTCCTCATTATTATAGCTCCACAGGCCCCTTTTCTACCCCTTTTCTGATGTGCGTCTGAGAGCAACTCGTTTTGGTGCGGTCTCTTTAAATACAATTGAGACACTTCATACCCCGCCCCCTCTCCAGGTTGTAGCGGTGACACTCGGTTCAACTCCACCCCGTTCGGCCATTTTTGTAACGTTAGTTTGATAGCAGAGATACGATTATCTAGCGGCACAGAAACTTTTTATTCACACGTTATTAACAAAATGTCAACAACGGAAGACTTGTTCAGCCAGCCTTACATGTTCGAGCCAGAGTCGGAGCAGGAGCGAGATGAAAATGAAGACGACGAACCTGTAGAACAACGTCTTCATATGGATGTATCGCAATGGTGTGTACTGTATTTACACATGAAACTTTGGTCTTCCGACCTTTTACCACCGTGTCGATTTATTTTGATTAATATGTGCGAGGGAGAGAGAGCAAGACAGCGTCTAGTTTGGAGACGGTGATGTCTTGTTTACACTTTCGCCTGGCTCTGAAGAGAGAGAGTGAGCGCGCGCGCGACGGGGTCTCTCTCTGCTCGTTCTTTCAGTTAACGTTAAACATGCGCCCTGTCACGCGCGGCAGTTCATCTACATTAAACGGTGTAATGAAGCGTGTCGTGTGGGTTACTACATCCAACAACCGAACATTTTAACTTACCCTCTCGTAACTTCTGCATCCTTTAGCTTGGACTACAAAATTGCAGCGAGAAATAAAAATGGCGGATTGCTCGAAGTGTTGGGCCGGAAGTCAATGTCCTTATTTGGCAGTTCCGCTGCAAATACTGTGACGTAATAGTTCAAAAAACGTCATAGATAACAGAAAAATCGGAACAGGTTGAAAAATATGACCAAAACAGAATATAAAGATATCAACGAAGCACCTGAAGAGAATAATTTCATATTTTCTGTACTTCTAAACACTCCAAATATACAACAAAATGCATTTAAGGGCTAAAAAAGTGCATTTGGCATGATATGTCCCCTTTAATGCATCTTTGCTGAATAAAAGTATTCTAAAAGTAAAAAAAAATAAAATAAATTCTTACTGATCCCAAACTTCTGAATGGTAGTGTATGTTACAAAAGCTTTCCATTTCAGAAAAAATGGTGTTCTTTTGAACTTTTTATCAAATAAATGCAACCTTGGTGACCGTCAAAGACTTCTTTCAAAAACATAAGATCTTACCAACCCCAAAATTTGGAACGGTAGTGTTTATTTGTCCTCAACATAGAAAAAAGTGATGCTATAGTAAAATACTATACCAGAGGACTTGCGATCAGACAGGTAGATCTCCTGTGTGGTACGAAGGAAGTCGAGCACCTCCTCTGAATTTCCATGTTCACTCTGTGCGTATGTGAACTCAACAGCTCTCACATGAGGCACCAGTCCAAGAGCGATGAGTTTCTCTTTGTGCCGTTTCTTCTTCATCTTCCTCTTTCTGTTCTTGCTGAGCCGCTCTATGCTCAATGAGCTTCCAGCGTCCCCTTCATCGCTGGGATGTACAGCATCTGTCTGGCCCTGTACAGCACCCTCTGCTGGAGGGGTGGATACCTTGGCTGAAGTAATGGGAGACACTTTTTTCTTTCTCCTCCTTTTCCTCTTCTTATGTAACTCATGGTCATCTGCATCTGAAAGATCCAAAAATGGCTCATTGGTGAGGAGGATTATGGACTTTCTCACAGTATTAGAATTATTACAAAGGGGTTTTAAATCCGACAAGCATCGGGCTCCATTATCTGGAAAAAGAGGTTTAATGTGACTGATTTGTCATGAACGGATTTAAATAAATACACAATAACAACTGAATGACATCAGTTACAGCCTCATTACATTTATGCTCTTGGTAGACTCTTTCAAATAAAAAGCATCCTACAAAAAATGTGCTCATGCTGTATAAGAGGCAATTACCAGAGTGGATAGTGCACCACACACACACACACACCCCTTTGCCCTTTCAGGAATTTTCTGCAGGCTTTTCGAGCTCCTTAGGACTATACAAACACACTGAGTTGTGCTGAGCTATTGATTTTTTTCATCTGTATTCAGAGCAGAGAAACTGACCGCACATCTGAGTGACACACCGCAGGAAGCAAAGATTCAGCTCATCAGCATACAGCTCATACAATGAGACCATTTTGCAATAAAGGAGGGATGAGGAAAGGCCTCAATAACATGGACAGTATGAGTAAGTGTGTGTGTGTGTGAGAGAGAGAGAGAGCTTGTGAACGAAGTTATTGCTGCTCTGCAGGTCTATTGAGGTCTATTCAGATCAATAGCAACAAAAAGACAGTAGGAGGAAGAAATATACAGAGCTTTTTAGTGAAAGAGGAAAGAAGTATAACATGCACACTAAGCCAAATCACAAATACGACACCTGGACTAAAAGACTCATGATGGTGGATGAGTAATGTGTAATAAAAGATGCAACAATGTCACTTCGTATAGAGGAGGTGCTTGGTTTTGTCATTAAATATTTTGGGTGTGATTAAAATTTAATGTCATATAGTACAATTACCCAAAAAGGATGTTACAACAGACCCTAATTTTGTTAAACCCTTGATTTGGCTTGTCCTACCTGTATAAATACATCAGGAAGCAGGAAAAAGCATGTATCAATTTGGCCACAGTGAAATATCACAAATGATCAGGGCATATCAAATATCTCAAACGGTCTGATTCATTTTGGTTCTGTGATATTTGTGTGAATTAAACATAGAAATGACTAATTTTGTGTTTGTGTGGATGATAAATCCAAACTGTTTTCCTGATGAATAAGGATGTTATTTCTGAGGTTCTTTTTTTATCATGGGTGCTGTGGCTAACATGCTCCCCTGAATCAAACGATTTGATCATTTGGATCCACGACAGGAGTTGCAAATTAAAATAAACAGAAAAATCACCCAATATTTAAAAAACATCAATCAGGATATCAAGATACAGGTGCAGACTGGCTAATATAATCTGCAGTGACTAATAATTATTTACAGGGATTACTAGGATCACTTCACAGCAACTAGTGGTATCCATTTCATACTGGAATGTGTGACTGAAAGAGAAATCAAATAAAAGGGTAAAGAGATGGTGGTCTTAACCTAAGAGGTGTGTCATTAATCAGATTGAACACGGTTATCACCGACTCACCGACTGGGCTGTTCTCAGAGTCAATGGAATCTGGATTGGACAGTGTGACAGGATCATCCCCGCTAGTGATCAGGTAGCCTTGAGGAGGAGGAAGTACAGTGTAGAGCTTTTTTTCTGGTACAGCTGTACTTTTCTCATTACCTAAGAAATGGAGAGAAAGAAAGGGCAAACAAGCAGTCAAGTCCCCTGTTAGTGCTCCTATTATGCTTTTTCGGATATTACCTTCCATGTAGTGTTTTATATTATATATAGCTATTTGTAAATGTAAAATGTCTGCAAATTTTCAAAGACTAAAGTGCACAAGAAATGGAGTTATTGTCTCCCAAAAGAAAGAACCGATTCTGAACTGCCTGAAACAAGTCGTCAGTAATTCCAGTCTTATTTCCTGCACAAACCTATGTAGGTTTGTGACAAATTTGCATAAACTGCCTATCGTCTTCATTTGCTGTCCGTCAACAATGTCTACTTAAACCCTTCAAACACAACACTGCAGTTGTAGCTGAGGCCTGGATTTTGGTTCATGTTGCCGACATGTCGCGTAGTAGACACTGCGAAAGCAAATCCACTTTGCATACAGTTCCAAGGATGAGGACTCAAGCTCAAATTGATATGGTACACCATTGCCATTGTTACTGTTACTGTATACAAGTGCTAATGAAGCCTCCAGAGTTGAAATTCAGATATAGTAGTAGGCCTTTTGTTTCCGCCATGCGCTTTAAGTGGTAGACCAATCACAACAGACTGGGCCATCTGACCAATCAGAGCAGAGTTGGCTCTCGGAAAGGAGTGGCTTAGAAAGACAGATTCATTTATTGTTCCATCTCAGGCACTGTGATAAAAGAAGTGATACTGCAATATGTTATGAGAAATGAAAGTGTTTTTTTTGTCCTTAGATGCATGTAAACCTATTGTAGGAGACCTCCAAAACAAAACTAGGTACCTTTAAAATAGCATAAAAGGGGCACCATAAAAGTTTAAGGACTTAAGCATAAAGCAAACTCCAACCTGACTTTTTGGGTGGGATGTACTGAGGTCTTTCCACAGGTGGCACAGGTACAAGTATGCTCTGCTCCTGGGAAACAGGTTGCAGCACACTCTGCTCTTGGGATGTAGGATACAATCTTTGCAGGACCTTGGACTGGAATACTAACACACACACACACACACACACACACACACACACACACACACACACACACACACACACACACACAAACAAACAAACGTTGTGTTCTTGTGTGTCAACACAATATGTCAACAATAAAAACACGTGCAGAGCACAAGTTCTGTAGCACGTGGGCACTGTCACACACTTTTATTCAATGCTCTCTTCTTACCTTCTTTTCTGACAGACATATCAGCGGCTGAGAATCATGAAGACCTTTTTTTCCTCAATCGTAAACAAAATTACACTCCATTACACTTTTCTGATAGGTGTAAACAGAGGCTGGGTTAGTAGATGATAAAGCGCAAATCAGGTCAACCGTCTATTTTACACATTTAATAAGAATCCAGGATTTAACATGAAGGGAATATAAAAAAAGAGCTGTAAAATCGCACACATATGTCATAATAATGTAAAGAAAGTACCGTCAGGTTCTTTCCCTGTGTTGTCCTATTTCCGACCTCATCATGATGGCGCCTGAACGTGCAGCGTCCTGAACTGCGCCATCCAGCGGCGTGGACAAGCGCTACATCACCTCCAGGGGACCGCCGCATCTGCACCCGCGGGGCGGCGAGCGACTGCTAAGCACATGCACTCTCAAAACTTCGCTGCATCCTCACCATGTAGCCGCAAGCTCAACGAATACCTAGAATGTCAGCGTGGAAGAAGGTACGTTGAGCAATTTCTGCATGCTTGTTTTTTGAAAGGTGGAGAAGAAAACAAAAAAGTCTACTCTACTCTAACGAGCTTGTGTGCGGCGGCGCGCGGGATGCAGAGCTCAGCATTACATCACTTATACCTGACGAGAGAAGGCGTGACATTTTCACCTGTCGGATTCAACAAATATTTTGTTTATTTACGTTTGTTATCAATTTAATTCAGCTTTTTATTTTATTTTATTTTAATTCCGAAAAATACCCACGTTTGCTCAGATTGTTCATTCTTGAACATTGATATTGACTTGTAAACAACTTCTTCCCGTTTCTGTGTATAGCCTAACTGGGTGTGGGTCAACTGGAGTGCAATTTTCAAAACTAATTATTATTGCTAATTATTAATCTTATTATGAACGTAAGCTTAAATATGTCTACTTCAAAGAACATTTTGCTAGTTCAGACTGATATGTAAACATTCACTGATATGCACTTTATAGTCACCCAATATTAGGTTAGGCCTACATTCACTTATAAATGTAAACTTTTTAAGAATTGGTAATTAAAACAATTACATTGATCTGCCACTAATCTAAATATTCGGGGTGACAGTGGGACATCCCCTTTCTTAATGTTGGAAAGATATTAAATTGTAAATAGATACACTAAAGATACACTCTATCACTATATTGGTTAATGAGTGATATTAGAGATTTTCTTTGTCATTTATTAGAATATCATTATGTTGGGTATTTAATTGTACATGCAGATTTACATTATTTTTACTTTTAGATTACCTTTACAATCATCAAACACTCACTTAAAAGCTACACAATCCCCCAGTTTCACAGACAAAGTTTAAGCTAGTCCCAGACTAAAAAGCATGTTTGAGCTGTTTTAACTGAATAACTGGCATATCTTAAAATATGTCAGTGCCTTTGTTTTGTCTCAAGATGCACACCAGTAATGTTTTTTTCTAAGACACTTTTATGAAAGCTACTTAAATGTCCTAATTAAACTAAGGCGTAATCCTGGTTTAATTTAAGACCCATCTCTATGGCAAGCTGTTTTAACATTTAATCCTTAAAACCTACTAGTATCTATTTTCATGCTACTAGTACTTATTTTTTAATTACTAGTATATATTCCATTAAGTACTAGTACTTATTCATTAGCTACTAGTGCTTATTTTTTAGGTACTAGTGCCTATTCGTTAGATACTAGTGCTTATTCCTTAGGTACTACCTTTTTAAAGATACTAGTACTTATTCATTAGATACTAGTTCTTATTTATTAGATACTAGTACTTATTCCAATAGTGTCTAGTATTTAATTATACCTAACTTGTTAAGAAAAAATAGAACTAGTGCTTATTTTTAAGTTACTAGTAACATTTTAGATCAAATATATCCTTACCTTAATAGATACTATATAGTACTATTTAAATAATCACTATGCAAATAATATGTTGAATATTATTGAACCAACAACATATCAAAAAGAGATGACACAGGAAACGGACTGAATTGCAGAAGGCCGTTTTTATAATAACAATATAACAATAGCCTTCCTTTTTAATGGAATTAATACTATAAATGCTAGTATCTGATAAATAGGTACTAGTATCTATTGAATAAGTACTAGTAGCTAATTAATAAGTACTAGTATCTATTTAATAGGAACTAGTATCTAATGAATAAGTACTAGTATCTATTGAATAAGTACTAGTATAATAAGTATTATTACCTAATGAATAACTACTAGTATCTAATAAATACGTACTAGTCACAATTGGAATACATACTAGTCAGAACTTAATAGTTGATATCTGAATGACAGATCCCTATAGAAGTCAATGGCAACATTTTTAAATGTGTTACTAGTAATAAAATAATTACAAGTCACTATTGAAATAAGTACTAGTATCTAATGAATAAGAACTAGTATCTATTTAATAGGTACTAGTATCTAATGAATAAGTAGTATCTAATAATGACTAGTAACTAATGAATAAGTACTAGTATCTAATAAATAAGTATTAGTACCAATTTAAGGTTTTAAGGATTAAATGTTAAACTGTCTTGCCATACTGTTTCTGAAACCAGGCCTAAGAATCTTTTACATATCTCAAAATTAATATCCCTTTTCAAAACTCTACATTTGTTGTGATACCTACATTTTTTTAATTTATTTATAAAAAATAGCATAGAATTTAATTATTGGGCATTTATCAGTTATCTGGCATAATATAGGCTAATTATTCAATATCAGGTCACCCCTAATACAATGTTGCAAATAAGAAAAAATCCCATTTGTTGTCACCCAAAATGTCATTCACACCTCAGTCCAGTTAATTGATGCTATTGGGATAAGGCTGTGTAGCTTTTGTTTGAAAATCTTAAGGATTGAAAGAACGCTTTCTATCCCACAGTGCAAATGTGTGTCTGTGTGTGACTGCGATAGAGCAAATTTGACAAAATACACATCCATTATCTAAGCTGTTCTCTAAAATGACTCTAAGATGCCCATTTTAAACATATTACATAAGCCAGCAGCAGATGCAGTACAAAGCTTCCCAGATGCAGCTGTCTGTCAATGTAAGTGCGGGGTGCAGCATTCATTTGCAGTTTCAAACACCAGCTCTACAGAAATAACTCAGACGGGCAGAATCAGCCTTCTCTACCTTGCACTTATGCTGATAGACAGCACATTTAACTGAGGATCTGAAGCGTTCTGTGGCCCATGCTGAGAGTTTATTAAAGCTTCTTATAGCTGCTTTACCTGTAAATATTAAAAAATATATATTTATTCAGTTCAGTGACTCAGAATAGGTTGAAGACAGGTGTGGAATTTTGTTATACTTGCTATGCCAATATTAGCATTTGTTTATCATATCGCTATACTTTAATATTAGTATTTGTATTATTTTTCAGCATAATTAGAAGGTTCAGTCCGATATTGGAAGCAAATAATGTTATGTAATTTTTTTATAATTCACACAGTATGTTTTGTTTTCTCTGTAGGCTTTCAAAAGTACAGGTGTCAGTCCAACATTTATAGTGCTGCACGATTAATCGTTAAAAGATCGTGATCTCATTCCTACAGTAAATGACAACGTAAATGTAAATGTTCGGCTAAGGCGTGAACCTTTGACCAGTGCGATCACAGCGATTCAAATCTGCGTTGGTGCTTCCGCTGTCCCAGAGAGAGCAGTTGTCATGTATAGGTATGAAACAAACAAAATCATTCACAAACAGCTTTACAAATAAAATCACAATATCATTATTTTTGTTTTACAGTAATTCAAATGATCACATAAGTACTGGGATAAAATCGTATAGGAAACAAAATAGAGTAAATCGCCTTTTGAATGTAACTTGACGCTTCAAATAAAGGTTGCATAAATTACATAATTTCACCAGTAGGTGGTGACAAGTGATTGTTTAAAAAATGTATTTGTGATTGAATCATTCTTTCAAGAGATTCATTCAAAAATGCTGATTCATCCAGTAAAACAAGTGAAGTCCCTCTGAGTGAGTCATTGAATCATTCATTCAAACCAATAAAAAAGTAATTCAAATTATTCAAATATTTTTTACATAGAGTGCAGCAATTAACATTTTGTCAGAACTGCTAGTAAATTACATGTTATTTTGTGTAGTTTTCTATTCATAATCATTGGAGAATCATGATCTTTATTTTAACCTAAAAATCGTGATTCTCAATTTATCCAGAATCGTGCAGCTCTTCTATGTATGTATAATCTTTTATGGCTCATTTCACTAAAATTCTAGATCAGAGTTTAATGTGTTTGTTTAAAAGCAAAAAAAAAAGACAAAACAGTACAGATTTATAATATGGGATATAATATGAAACAAATTGTTTTTATTAAGCGACTCTATGAAATGCGTAATACTTTTTAGTTGATCACAACTTTCTGCGAACAGATATTTTTGTATAATGATGATGAGCACTAAACTAGATATTTAACCATACTACAATGGTGCATCCCTACTAGTTACAGTGTATGATGTGGATCATGATGCAGGCTCCTCTGTTGTTCTTTTCCCATAAATATTTCGGAATTGGAGCCTTTTGAATAAAACACTCCATGGGATTGCCTTTATTTTTAGCTCATATCTGGTAAAGCGTGATATGACAGGAGAACTCATGGACATCAAGCCACAAGAAGCTTTTCGTGTCTCGCATGTGTGCTTGTGTCATCAGCTTAACGGCAGCTACAGTATTATTTCTTTGACTTTTCCCATTCATAATGCAGGCATGTGTTAGTGCTTCTGTGGAAGCTCTGCTGTATGGCAAGATAAGTACAGGAAACGACCAGAGGATGGCACAAAAATTAATGACTGAAAAAAACGAATGAATTAATGAGGCAGGGTCAGAAATATGTTTCCGTGCTGTGCAGGGACCCCAAGGTCATTAGCTTGAAAAATATACTTAACAGTGAAGAATCAGATTGACATTACCAGGATGTATGAATGCTCAATATACTGGTACCATATGAGTTAATCGTTGATGTTAGAGATTTTTTTTTTTTTTTTTACATAAAGATTATTTAGTTCGTCATCCAACAGTCACTAAAACGCTAATAATTTAATAGCATGCAAATTGTAATCGTTGAATGTAATCTTTAGCAAATCTCAAAATAAATATCCAATTTTAACACTGCACCTTATAATGTTATGATGCCTAAATTTACTTGTAGCATTTTAGTTTTTTGTGTTTAATTTATTTGCACAGAATAATGTAGATTTTTTTTTTTTTTACTGGCCATTCATTGTACGTCCTTAAGATGAAAATGATAAGGTTATCGATTTCACCCAAAATTGTAATATTAATGTATTACAAGAATAGATATTAGTCCTATTTCTGACAAAGTGCATATTTTGTGGTAAAACAGAGAATTTAAAGCTTCAGTAATATCTGCGTACCAGTGTTTTAATATTGTTAACTAAAACTAATAAAAATAGTTTTTGTTAATTGAAATAAAGTAAAACTAAAATATAAGATGAAAACTTAAAAATTATAAATGTTGCCATGGCCACTAAATGAAATAAAATACGTTTAAATTGAAGTACAAAAATGATTATGCATAATCAGTATATCATAGTATATAAAACAAAAAATAGAATTATAATATAATTATTAAAGGTAATTATTAAAAGAGTATGAAGGTAAAACAGGCTAATTTCAAAATTACTATTATTATTTTTACATTTACATGATTGGAGTCTCAGTAAACTAAGTCGAAAACTAAAAACAGTAACAGTCTACACAAGAGTTCTTTACAACTTCTCACCCTTTTTGTGGTTTCTCACCTTATCATCTCTGACTGTAGGTTAAAACTGTTTAGTCTCTGGATTTTGTGAGTGCCACAGCATGAAACATTTCTCCAGAAAACACTGTAATTAGTGCTGCTGTCTCAGAGCTCCGCCTTCCTCTGATTACTCTGGGAATTAAGAGGTGCCTGAAAAAAAAGTGAGTTCTGAAAGCCTGAGACACACACACAAACACACACACATGCACACGGAGAGTATCTGCTTGTGCGGCAGAGTGTTATTTTTTTCCTGATTCCTGACAGTTGGAGCTATTTAGTAATTTAGAGAGCTGCGATTAGACACACTGATTATATACACACTGATTAAGCACACCGTAAGTGTACACACACTGATTACACAGAGATTTCACACATTCTCTACCATGAGCCAGCTGGTGTCCTGTGTCAAGAGGGTCAGCTAGGGCAATGATTATTGTAGAGATGGATTCTCTATCACACTATATATTTCTATATATATTGTATGTTTGATATATTAGATAGTATCCAGATGCATGCATGTTTGTTTTATGAATGAGAAATCAAGTCAGTTACAACAGTTGAGGGTTTTTCTTCAGATTACATGCACACAAACCGCAGTGATCGTGACACTAGACACTTCACATAAATACTGTACAATTTGTATGCGTAAAGTTGTAAAAAGATTAATCAGTATGATTCTTAAGGGGCCTTTGCAAAGCGTTTTATCTGTCAATTTTCTTGAAGAATTTGTTAAATTATGCAGTAAAAGTGGTTAAAGACTTTGGAGACTGTGAGGCAAATGCTCCACACAGTATTGTAAAAAGAGAAAAGCCTCATTTGAAAGTGTTTACAGCTGATAATATTAGTGTGAGTAAACAGAAATGATTTGAATGTTTCTACATTATTTTACTATGATAATCTTTAGTTGCTCCACATTACAATGACCTGAATAAATATGTAATGAAATGACATAAAGCTAATAACATTATTTATCTTGGAGCAAATCTATTGACGTTTTAGTGATGTTCTTTTGGAAATGAGGCAGAGAGTTATTAATCCACAGAATGAACTTTCATGATTTATTTAAAGATTTGGAAAAAGAATAACATACTGCTTATATCTTCTCTGATAATAGTGACCCGGCAACAATTATTAACATATTTTTGGATTATTTCCATAATATAGTTTTTTACATACAGATCCTCCATAGATTTGCATATAAAAATTAGCGGACGGCAATAGTTACCAAGGTAGGATTGGTCAGTAACGTTTTTTAAGGCGGGGCTTAGCAAAGGGTTCATTCACAATGACCTCTCATGCAGCTGGAAAAGTCCCATTTAGGGGGGATTCCTGCAGACATCACAATATATATGCATGCAGACCTATGTAACATTTTGTATTGCATACCTCATACACATAAGTGCTTTAGTATTTGCGGTTGGTGTAAGCAGCATCGAAGAATAATGACATAATGACCCATAAATGCTACCACTGCTGTTTAACCACTTTTTTATCGCTGAGCTAAAAATGGATCATTGACATTAGAAAAGAAGATACATTATTTTATTTTATCATTATTGAATACTTAAACTCACTCTTAGAGTCCAGAATAGATTACATCAATGACATCTGCTGACTGTCTCAAATGGTTAAATGAGTTTTAATTGGCTTTTTTTTGTATTTGCTGGGTGAACTCCTATGTGTTATCTTATCTGAGATGAGAGGAAAACCCTTGGGTTTATGAGTCAGTTTTCTCTCTTTTTTTGTACTCTTTTCACTTTATCCCCGTCACAGGCGACTAAGCAGAACATTGAACGTGACAGTGCACTTTAGTTTGGGCAGAAAAATGAGTTCTGGGATGCTAGCTCCTCGGTGTCAGTTCCCGTGCTCTGGGAGCTCAGGGAAGAGAGGAGGTTCATTAATTCTAAAGAAAACAGTCAATTTAATTTTGTGCAGTATGATGCCGGCGGAGGTACCCACACGTCACCAGCCTCATTTCTTCATTACTTGGCTGTTTCTGTGAGAGCTTTGAGAGTTGCTGTGTTGTTAAAGTTAACAACATCTTTGGCCTAGCTGAGATTTTCTTAATCTCAAATGAAGGTTTTCAGATGTGAAATTAATGCATCACAGTTTTTATCTGAGGTGTTGAAATCAGGTTTATTAATGGAAGTGATGCGTCAGACTGGTGAGAATTTTCAATGTATTTTGATTGTTTTGTTCTCCACTTGGATCTTTCACCTCACAAGCTGATTTGTATATTCATTTACACCCATTTCTCTTTCAAACCTCTCTCAAAACCAAAAATGATATCTTTAACATTCGGGTTGCAATTGATCGCAGTTGATCCGTGATCAGTACGGACCAGTCCCCAGGGTTCAGCACACATGTGATTTGCGTATGAATTGCTAAGTTTAACTATAATAGAGTGAAAGTTAATCATTTGCACATGTCTTGACAATTTACACAAGTGATTTAAGTGAAAGAGAACTCGAACACCGATTTGATTTCTCGTCAATGTCTTCTTGCGCTTGAACCGATATTTTAACATAATTTTGTGTGTATCCGTCTCGGCAAGTATTCTCGTAAACACAGCTGGGTATGTCTTAAGGGAACATAAACAGATGAGAAAGAAATCGGATGTGTATCATTATATTGGATCTGTTCATTAGGTGATGTCATTAATGTTAATCAAACAAAACACATCTTTAAGAAAAAATAATCTATATTTAATTTATACAGTGAACACTTATTATTTTTCATTATTTTACAAAATCGCGAGGGAGAGACGTGGCAGTGCAGATCACTCTCTATATGTTCAAGTAAATAAATGGGAATGGGAATTCCCCGCATTATGAATGTGGCACTTGTTGGAGAGTTATTAACATTATACGCAATACCCGCAACCGTGCACAAAATGTCAAATTTCATCTAGTAAGCAAAAATCCTAAATTTAACTTTAACATGCTTCTTCAAATTAGAGGAAGAATTAAATGTTGACATCATGAAGGATGTCCTTTCACAGCAGGCATGATTAACAGCAGCTGGTGCCATCTACTGCTGTATTTGACTTGAGTCACAAGACCGATTGCTCTCTTCATAGCTAATCACGTTGATGCATAAAAACAAAATTAAAACCAGCAAGTAATGACCACAAATGGAGGGAAAATAGTGGAGTAAAAGTAGTTACCTCACTTAAAATGTACTCAAGTAAAAGTAAAGTACACAATTTTAAACTACGTATAAAAGTTAAGAGTCTCTCCTACTTAAATCAGTGCAAGGCCATGTTGGTCAATTCTCTCTGATTTGCTTTGAGTTTGATTTGACGATTGTGCTTTAGTTCAGGATGCGGTTTGTTATGTCTGTTCTGTGCAGGGGAACCTTGGAATTGCTCTTGCGTGAAATTTCTCTCTCTCTCCTCTCCCTCTTGATTTCAATTTCAGTTCCCTCGCTCTCAGATGGCTCATCTGAATTGTAAGCACAGGTTCCACAGCTTGATTAGCATTCTGAGGATGTAGTCTAGAGAATGCAAAATTTGGATTGAGAGCTAGAACTTTGAAGTTAAGCTGAGTCTTCTTTGAGTTCACCTGAGATTCTTTTTAACTGCATTTCAGAGTGGTTTATTGCAGGCTGTGTTTAACTCCACTTTTAGACTCAAACTTCCCTAAGCACTTCCCCTTGGGTGAATCCCCACCGCCATTTTGAAGTGCGTTAAATTTCGTTGTGGACGAGGGAAGTTTATTATGGCAGACCCTCGACTCCTCGATTTTGACAGAGGGAGCGAGTCTACTCAACATGTACACTTAAGGCAGATCCATAGTCCACAATGCAACGTGATTGAGACGTCACAGCAGGCCGTGCTTAATTTACCCCCACCCCATACAAATCCAGTGTATGATATTGGAGTTTATTTTGACATTTAACCATATTTAATACTAGCTATTTTAAGCTGCCTGTTTTCTTTAAACACAGTTATAGTTTATTGAATTATCATTTTTGTTTGATTGTTTGATTTTTGCCTTTTTATTATGATAGGATAGTATTGAGTGGACAGGAAGTGATGTGGGAAAGAGAGGGGGGGACGGACGATCCGGGAAAGGTCTGCAAGCCGGGACTTGAACCTGGGTCGCCCGAAGCGCAACGACGCTATATGTCGGTGCTTATTGGCTCATTACCCATTTCCACTCCCTTCTCTCTCTCTCTCTCTCTCTCTCTTATATATTATGAAATACCTGTTATAAAATAGCAAATCATCAAGAATTTTTAGTTTAGTTTAGTTTAGTTTAGTTTACAAAGTTTCTTTGTATTTAAGTATGAAGAAACAAAAGTCAAGAAATCTCATGAAAAAAAAAAAAATTCTTCAAATTGCGAAGAATTACAAACAAAGCAAGTAAAGAGCGCTCTTTTTATAATCAATGAAGCTGTTGGTCAGTTCAGTATGATACTATAGAAGAACAATGGTACATTTAATAAGAGTAGAATATTACAATTTTTCCCTATAAAACTTAGGCTGTTGTTAAAAGTTAATTTGATCTGCAACTCAAGCTCAGTGCTTTACTGTCAAATGTGCATTTCCAAGAAATAAACACAAACATTGGCAGCCAATCAGAATCCAGCTGTTAAAAGAGCTCAATCTTTTAAAGTGACAGGCAACAGAACTGCAGTTGTTCTTGGAGTGGGCCAGAGAATGTGAAGGCATGAAGAAATTCAGAATAACTGAGCTGAGAAAGTCCCAATTCTGGTTTATGTTTAAGATTCAGCTCAAAATAGCAAATTCAGCCCCCACTTACTCCTGACTTCAAAAACCATGATTACTGTGTGTTGCTTATCCTGCAACCGATTGGTATATGAATTGACTCTGTTCTAATCAGATTCCTCATTTAGCTTATTTCATAAATGTTAAGCCGTTTTTTGTAAGCTTCCTCTGATGAGCTAAATACAATTCATGTAAGATGGAAGACATTTATTTCGGGAATGAGGGATTGTGAAACAAACATTCTTCCCTTTTCTTTCATCCACACTGCACACACTTAATTTCATTCTCTTTCTCTCTCTCTATCACACTATCTCTGTCACACATACAAACAACACAAAACCCAACAGTCCTGTCTACTTGATTTGATCTCTGCCAACACAAGTGATAATTTTCCAGCTGATTGGTTAACTCACTCTTTTGTGTGCTGTGTACTGTTGGAGCATCTGAGCACCTGAATCGTCAGATGCAGTGTGAATGCGCAGCATGACCAAAAACTATACTATTCTATTCTATTCTATTCTGTTCTGTTCTATTCTATTCTATTCTATTCTATTCTATTCTATTCTATTCTATTCTATTCTATTCTATTCTATTCTTTATGATGTGTTGAATATTGTTGTTGTGATTGCTGCTAATTTAATGTCAGCAAGTTAACATTTTCTAGCTTACATGATTTTTTTTTAAATTGTGAAAATGGATTATGATACATTATAATACTGAGACACTTAGTATCTAACCAATTGAGCAATTAAACTCTGTAGAAATGAAACCAGATGATTGTTGTACTAGTATCTCAATGGTACTACTGAGTGTGTGTCAGGCTGTCTGATAAAAAGTCTAGTGCCAAAGCCACCCAGCCACTAGATGGCAGCGTCATTCCAATCTGCTTTAAGAGGGTAAATTTGTTCTGCTTGACTGCAGATATGAAATGCTGTTAAATGGAGATTGATTTATGGTTTTATATGTTAAATTCAGCATAACCATAAAATATGAGCAACATAAATGGCTCAGAGTGTGAAGGATACTTGCACATAAAATCTGATCTGGAACTTTTCAAAGTTGCATTCTGTGTTTCTGTTTAGAGGGCAGAATCATAAAAACTATATGAACAGACAAAATCAAATACTGTTGCTCATTTTAAAACTTTCAAGCTTCATCTGAACATGATGATTATTAAACAGAATACTGTTATTTGCAGTTTACTTGAGCACTATTTAATTGTGGCCTTGAAGAGATACAAATACCATCTGAGCTTCCAGAAACACCTGGAAGTATGAAAGAAAGCTGGATTTACATGGGAATTACTGAACAAAATTGTGGCCGAGTTACATCTGAGTCAGCATGAATGTAAAGACCCAATTTACTGTTTCCTAATCCTCTACTGTAACACACTTTTCTCATCGTATGTACATGTCAAGGGTGTCGAATTGGAACATTTTGTGTGTAGAGAGGCCTCTGTTTTCTCTCAGTGAACAAATTTGTGTTGTAATCTCCTGTTTTGGCTTCATTCTTCCCTAACATCCATGTAAAGAGATTCTTGTTATAAAATGTTTCACCCACACAGCAGTTCCTGCCTTGCACACACAAACACAGCAGGGAAACCGCCACTTAATGCTTTCTAGACCTGACAGCTTCTGCCTGTAATTAATGACTGTTGAGACTGCATGTGCCTTCATGCATGCTTGTTCTAATTTTCTTTTTTTATTTCTACGTTTCTCTCTCTCCTCCCCTGATGCCTCTATCCTTCTCCCCACCTGACAGGTGCTGCTGAGCATAGTGCAACAACACTGCTGTATCCTCCCAGACAGGAACACAGGTAAAACCACACACCTGTCATTCAAATGCAATGGTGTGTTTAGGCCCAGAGCCAGAGGCCCTTCCGCTAACGGTGTGTTGACCTAGATGCTGATCTACCAGTTTGTGTGTTAGACATGCTTGTATACGTTTTAGATTTGACGTGATTGATTGTGCAGGTAGATTTACTGAGGTACTCGCTGTGCATCTGTTCCAAAGACTCTGACTCGGCTAGTGTTGGTCTTCTGATGTAGATCCAGCTTCACATAGGGCTCAGAATAGACCAAAAAAGTGTCTTTTGGGGTTTAAAAATCAACATTTGGAGCAAAACCTGGAACAAAAATTGATTTTGAGTAAAGGTTTAGTGGAGGGAAGGACCTAATTTGATGACTCAGTGTGTTTGGATTGTACCTGCTTCTTGCACTTACAGTTTCATCCATTTAATTGTAACCATTTACACTAATTTTAGATAATTAAGCCCAGCAATTGTGAATGTACTTGGCAGTACAAAGGACTAGGAGGACTGGAGGACTTTAAAAGGTAAAACTAAACGCAATTGTTATATTGTACATTGCTGTTTATCTTATAGTGATGTTAACAAGTTATCATTATGCTTTTCCTTTAGTGTTATGCTGTTGTACACTTTTGATCTTTAAGTGTGTACTATTTTTTTTTTTTTTTTTTTTTCAGTAAACATAGAAACTAAAATGAAAGTACATTTTCTTGAGAAGCAAAATGACATAAAATATTAAATTAAGTATTTTCATTTTTGTTTGCAATTTGCAGAAAAGAAACTTAATTCAAAATTATCTTAAATAATTTGGATTCTCAGATAAATTTGATTATTTTATTTTTTCTTTCAATATACATAAAACAGCACTAAAATACTGATTAAGAAAATTATTTGTAAATAACTTGATGTGTGTACATTTGTGTAATGAGGGGATCTAGTGGTCTTTAGGGTGACTGTAAGTGTGTTTGTGTTTTTAAGAGTGTGTGTAGTACAACGTTTTCTGTTGTAGTAGGGTGTGGGTTAGTCTGTGGTGTTTATAATTAGTTGTATTTAAAATAATAAGTCAATGATATGTCCCCATTTAGATAGCTAAAGTGTACCATGTGTGTGGTTATAAGTAGGGTTTATTGCAGTGGAATTTTGAGTGTGCCGTGGAAAGAGAATTAAGGAAATGAACAGGGGATCACAATATCCTCCCCTAACACAGCCATTACAAACTAGAGACCTTACAGGAGATGCATTAATGCAGCCTCATCATAATCCACATGGCGGATGATCACATAACCGTCTCTGTTCTCCGTAAAGATTAAGTGTCCTGATAAATATGAAATATTCTTTTGCTCATTATGCATTCCTGTATTGTGTGTGCAGATGACTATGGCAGCAAGGGCATTTGTCAAAACAAAGCTTGATAAACTAGCGTTCATAATTTTTACATAATATGCCAAGTGGATTTCTCTGCTGGGGCATTTGTGCCCCTTTTCACCATGCACCTGTAATAATACAACAGAATGAGTTTACAGACTGAACCAGAGGTGCGTGTTTTAATTAGATAATTGCAGAAGATGCCAGGTGCTGTGTTAATTAAAAAAACGTTTTATGACATGTAGACCTTCAGTTTTTGCATTATAAAAGCCTCAGAAATGCAGCAATTATTCACTGTTCTGCCTCCATTGGGCATTTTCTATTAAACCATTGTGCCAAGTTTGGAAGTTGGTGGTTTTTACTCCCAGTGGATGTAGAGTCTGAATGGATTGGTGGTATTGCACCAGTGCTGTGTCCATGGTTTCATCCTGTTTCTATGGAGACAATGTAGACCATGTCAGTATAGGTTTACTATCATGTTATATCCATCTGAAAGCCATTTTACCTAATGCATCTAAAGCATTCACAGGCATCGTCCAATTTACATTTTAAATTTCAGGTTTGGCCTTTGGTTCGGAGCTGATCTCAAACTCCAGTCATTGAAGGTGGCCACCACAGAACTTCCCCTCATTATGCAAATTGGTGTCACTGATTTTTCCTCTCTCTCAGCTTTGTATAGACCTGTTGTAAGGCAGAAAGCAGCATCTGTGAGTACAAAGACACTGGCTGTGTCTTTCTCTGCGACATGAAGCGAAAGGCAGATGTGTAGGCTATATGCAGCAGCTTTTGATGACGAGGAAGAAAACACACTTGCTTCTGGCAATGAGCTAACAATACAGAAATAACATGAGTTCAAGAATCAGTGAGTAAGTTTCAGTTATAAATGTGCTGTAAAGCAGAAAATGTTTTTTTTTCCTGACAGCTAACAACAGCCACCCACACGGCTCTTCTGGCTCTGCTACAGCTGCGGATGGTTGTGATAGTCAGATACAGAATCATGTCATGAGGAGTGACACGTAAACACTTTACACCAGTGGCGTGTGGTGGACTTCTTAAATGAATAGGCAAAGCCCCCTCTCTTTTTCCCCAGTGTACAGTGCAGAGTTTTTTGTGTTAAAAGCTTATGGAGCACCTTATACCTTACATTTTCATCAAGCACACAGTACCATAACATATTATTTACAGTAAGTACATAGTACATACTATTCTGTATCTGTTCACATTGATGTCTCATCTAGTTTTTATTTAATTATAGATTTATTGATTAAAATATAGATAGATAGATATAGAATATTTTTTTACAAGCTTTTACCAAGCATAGCTTATATTCTGTCATCTTCCTTTTGGACCATTGCTCATAAAATCCTCAGCGTACTCACGGAGGCAAACATTTCATTTTAAAATGCTTGTGAAAGAAAGACACACTAGGACCTTACTGAGAATCTAGTGAGAACAAGTGAAACTAAGATACTTTAAAAAGGGATCTAAATACTATTCAGTCTCATATTTTATTACATTCCTTTTGTTTTATTGTTTTATTATCATTTTCTTAGCAACATTTTCCTTAGAGAAAAACCACCACGCTTCAACAGCTTGAGTCCTGAAAATTTCAAAAACTTTTTTGTTTATGTAAAAATTTATGTAGCTGATGTGGAATTAACTATCTTCTAATCATTGATTAGCATATTCTGTCATTATAATCTATAAATTGCGTTCCCGGAGACGGGGTTTATGTAAATTTTAGGGTTAGTGATGCCCCTTTAAATTACAGAATTTCCCATTTGCTCTTGTGAATGACTTTCTTGTATATATTAATGTTTTGATTAGTCTGCAGAGATGCAAAGTTTATAAGCAAAGTTTTTTTTTGGAATTGCTGATGTTCTACAAAACTTTTTGTGTGGCCCTGCTTTGCATTCTTAGAAGAGTGTTTGTATCGATTTTTCAGTCCCTGTAGGGGTTATGTGCACTCTCTCTCTCTCTCTCTCTCTCTCTCTCTCTTTCTCTTTCTTTCTGTCTGATATAAAGATTGTAGTCGACAGAGAAAACCCTCCCCTTGCTTCCTCTCCCCTCTGTCATGGTCATTCAGACTTTAGGACGTCAGTATGTAGTGTTAGCATTTCATCAGCATGTAGTGGGAGTCCTGCAAATGAAAATTGCTATAGAGAAACAAATTTGTCCTGTATATAATGGCCAAGGTCATTCCCCCCCCCCCCAGTTTGGATTTAGAGCATTAGACAAATATATTCAGAATATTTCAGAGTCACTTATTTCATTGATAGTGTAAGGGTTAGTTGGTGCATATGACAAAATGTTTAAGCCTTGTGTGTTTCAACCCTTTTTATACATTCATTGACATTCATGCGTGTGTACTATATAAACGTATGTTTGTGTCAATACTATCTGAATGTGAGCTGCATGATTTACCGATTTTAAGAGTTAAAACTGTACATTTTAAATGTGTGTATTGTCACCAACTGTCCCAATACTTAAGGTTGAATATCCAAACGCAGCTTTATTGAAGGTAATCCATAATCATAATCCCTTAAACAAGCATAAGGTCAAAACCACGGGCAAACATAAAACTAGGTCCAAGACACAGGGAACCAGAATAACACCAGAAATGCAGTGACACTTAACAAGATTTGTAATGAATGATAGAAAACACAGGCTCTGCGTCTCAATGTTCATACCATCCATCCTAAACAGTTTGTGAGATTAAAATAAGTGTCCCAAAGCATAGTATGTTGAAAAGAGTATGCCAGAAGTCCCCGGATGGTCTGCTCTTTCCGGTGGATTTTCGAAGTGTGGATCCGTGCTCACTCTAAAGGCTAATATTGCCCACAACCCATTGCGCTTTGGAGGAGGAACTACAAACACGAGTAAAAAGTGTTAAAAAACTACAAAACATGGCGGACGGTGAGAGGTTTAGATAAAGGTTTGAGTGACTAATCAAAGTTTAACCTGATAGAAAAATATTTATTTATTGTTATCCGTGTTATATTTCATCTGCAATAACAATGTGGACTTTTATAAAGATCCGTCTGGCCATTCACTTTTAAATGCATGAAAGACCCGCGACTTCAGATCAAAGTGCTACTGCATTTCTCTCCGATACGGTAGGAAATGAAATGTGGAGGATTTTATCTTTGACAAGATGATTGACAGGTCAGTTTGCATGACAGGATGCATATAACTAAGCGACAGAGAGCAACCGTTAAAGACGCAATTGTATGACGTGATAGTATGTCCCAAAGCTTGTCTACTCTTCTGCTACACACTCAAAAGTATTCACTTTTTATTCACAAAAAGAGTACATACTTTTAGGGCGTAGTATAAGTAGGTGAATTGAGACGCAGCATTAGTTTATATAGCCAGGATTAACAAGAAAAATGAGACACAGGTGGATGTAATCAGGCAAAATGAATCCGGGCAATGGGTTGTGGGATGTGTAGTCCATGGTGAGATAACCGAGACGGAAGGAGTGCCCTCTGGTGGTGGATGTAACATATATATATTTTGTCAATTGTTAGTAGTAGTACAGTAGCATATACATCACATCAATTAATTCAGTGTATTGTTGATGAAATGTACACTTACAAACTTACAAAAGCCGCTCTGAGTAGTTTCTGAGAAAATGAGTAAATAAAATGAAACGAAAGGGGAAAAAAGTGAAGAGTGAGGGGTGAGAAAAGGTACATTGTCTGAGGAGTAGTTGATTCCTCTGATTTGATGGGAGGATGAGAGCATTATATTGAGGTGAAGAGGTGAAGACAGAATGGTGTGCATGAAGTGACACTCGCTATATGCAGTGAGTGAGTGGCCAGTGCTCAGCAAATGAAAGCAAACGAAAGTGTGTGTGCTTTAAAATGTGAAGTACGCTTTCTGTGTCATCTTCTCTTGTAGTCTTTTCACGATACTGGTACTTGATATGATAACTTGAAAAATATCGATATTCGATACCATTTTTGATACCACTGGGAAAACTGCCATATATACCGCCATACAGATAATTTATTATTTTCTCATAATTTTTTGATAGTTTGAGTAATTTGGTTGTAATAGCTTACACACAGCACAGGCTTTATTTGAATTGTAAAACTATATTTCCAAAAAAAGACAAGTAAATGCTCAGTAATAAAATAAGAACTAAGAAACAAATTGCAAATGATAGCACAAATAAATACAATAGAATAAAGAGACGAAATAAATAAACATGGCTTTAAGTTTTGTCAGGTCTAACAGTAGTTTTGAGGTAAGAAACACTACAGAAATGTAAGTAATTCAATGTAACTACAATTAAAGTTACAAAAGTTATTCAGTCAAATTATTTTCTCTGTCTTTTGCTCTATGTTTAACTTGACAGACAGCAGCAGGATTATTTGGCTGCTGTCACTTTAAGAGCTACTGCACAGATCCAATATACTGTTACACAACATGCAATTTATTTTTTAACTATTCCAAAACCGACTGTATTTACGTGAATACTGAATATACCCTGAATATTTTTACATAATTTTGTATGTATTTGACTGTTTAAGCGCAATAAGCCAAGAAAAAGAGGTACATTTAGACCTCGCGAGCTGTTTGAGAGGTGGCTTTATGAGAGCGCACTTATATAGATCAGTGGTGCGTGCGCTTTTGATGTGAGCACAAAACCTGGGGGAATGACAAAAAATAATGTGAAATACAAGCACTATTTAACCGGAGCGAATGAGACGAGTGAGTGACGGGATGCAAGTGTTCGTCAATTCGCTGTCGGAAAGAAGAGAGTGTGAGAACGCGCAGTTTGGTATCGTTGTATAAATGGAGTATTGGAACCGTTTCAGATAGGCTATTTCAGTATTGATACATATGGAAATATCGATATTTTTTGACAACACTATTCTTTTGTGATGAAATTTTATTATTCGTCTATGCATAATACACATGCAGAGAGGGGATGTGGGTGGCACCGCACACACCTACACAGAGGGGATAGGATGGTTCGCAAACATGAGGGAGAGGAGGAGATAGAATGGAAGCGGGGGAAAGGAAATCACTGTGCTGCACAGGAAATTAGATAGTGGAGAGCTTGATATGGTTCTGCTGTGTGTTTGACCTGTCTGAGTCAGCGCTCAGACCTGAGCTGACCTTGAACAACATGGCCAGAGAGCTCAGGACCCCATCACACAGCTCATCAGCACTGCTGACCCCCGAGAGCTGTTCGCCGAGGACAAGGGAAATACCGCGGTTGTGCGTATTCACTAATCCATTATAAAGGATCACATGTTGGTTTCTAGTTGGATATGTAAATCAGGGAAATATGGGACAGTCTGGAAGGTTTAGGGGTTACAGTAAGAAGTTTGATAAATGGATCAGCATGATCTGTTCATAGAACTTGAAGGTCACATCAATAAGGAAGGATGACTGATGACTATGGCCTGAGAATGATTTGGGTCTTGCCCAACCAAGTTATTGTGAGTTATTTTGATTTAAACATGTCACGACACTAAATACACTACCTTTCAGAGTTTGGGGCTGAATTTATTTGATCAAAAAACACAAAACAGTTTTTACAATACAGTAAAAACACGAATAGGTTGAAATATTATTACAATTTAAAATAACTGTTTTCTATTTTTTGTAAATGTCTTCAGTGTCACATGATCCTTCAGATACATTCTATGCTGGTTTGCTGCTCTAGAAACATTTCTTCTTATTATTAATGATGAAAACTTTTGTGCTGTTTGAAATTTTTGTGGAAATCGTGATGCATGCTATTATTTGATTAATGGAAAATTCTAAAACACAGTACAGTGAGGAAAATAAGTATTTGAACACCCTGCTATTTTGCAAGTTCTCCCACTTGGAAATCATGGAGGGGTCTGAAATTGTCATCGTAGGTGCATGTCCACTGTGAGAGACATAATCAAAAAAAAAATCCAGAAATCACAATATATGATTTTTTAACTATTTATTTGTATGATACAGCTGCAAATAAGTATTTGAACACCTGTCTATCAGCTAGAATTCTGACCCTCAAAGACCTGTTAGTCTGCCTTTAAAATGTCCACCTCCACTCCATTTATTATCCTAAATTAGATGCACCTGTTTGAGGTCGTTAGCTGCATAAAGACACCTGTCCACCCCATACAATCAGTAAGAATCCAACTACTAACATGGCCAAGACCAAAGAGCTGTCCAAAGACACTAGAGACAAAATTGTACACCTCCACAAGGCTGGAAAGGGCTACGGGGAAATTGCCAAGCAGCTTGGTGAAAAAAGGTCCACTGTTGGAGCAATCATTAGAAAATGGAAGAAGCTAAACATGACTGTCAATCTCCCTCGGACTGGGGCTCCATGCAAGATCTCACCTCGTGGGGTCTCAATGATCCTAAGAAAGGTGAGAAATCAGCCCAGAACTACACGGGAGGAGCTGGTCAATGACCTGAAAAGAGCTGGGACCACCGTTTCCAAGGTTACTGTTGGTAATACACTAAGACGTCATGGTTTGAAATCATGCATGGCACGGAAGGTTCCCCTGCTTAAACCAGCACATGTCAAGGCCCGTCTTAAGTTTGCCAATGACCATTTGGATGATCCAGAGGAGTCATGGGAGAAAGTCATGTGATCAGATGAGACCAAAATAGAACTTTTTGGTCATAATTCCACTAAACGTGTTTGGAGGAAGAAGAATGATGAGTACCATCCCAAGAACACCATCCCTACTGTGAAGCATGGGGGTGGTAGCATCATGCTTTGGGGGTGTTTTTCTGCACATGGGACAGGGCGACTGCACTGTATAGGAGAGGATGACCGGGGCCATCTGTATTGCGAGATTTTGGGGAACAACCTCCTTCCCTCAGTTAGAGCATTGAAGATGGGTCGAGGCTGGGTCTTCCAACATGACAATGACCCGAAGCACACAGCCAGGATAACCAAGGAGTGGCTCTGTAAGAAGCATATCAAGGTTCTGGCGTGGCCTAGCCAGTCTCCAGACCTAAACCCAATAGAGAATCTTTGGAGGGAGCTCAAACTCTGTGTTTCTCAGCGACAGCCCAGAAACCTGACTGATCTAGAGAAGATCTGTGTGGAGGAGTGGGCCAAAATCCCTCCTGCAGTGTGTGCAAACCTGGTGAAAAACTACAGGAAACGTTTGACCTCTGTAATTGCAAACAAAGGCTACTGTACCAAATATTAACATTGATTTTCTCAGGTGTTCAAATACTTATTTGCAGCTGTATCATACAAATAAATAGTTAAAATATCATACATTGTGATTTCTGGATTTTTTTTTTAGATTATGTCTCTCACAGTGGACATGCACCTACGATGACAATTTCAGACCCTTCCATGATTTCTAAGTGGGAGAACTTGCAAAATAGCAGGGTGTTCAAATACTTATTTTCCTCACTGTATTTATTTGAAATAGAAATCTTTTATAACAAAACAAAAACATACTGACAAACTTTTGAATGGGTGTGTATATGTTGAACTTGGAAATGATTCTTGAAGGTTGTCTAAGGATTTGTAGCCATCATGGAGTTAATTGCTGTCACTTCTAATAGCTATAATTGCTTAAAAATTTTACTTAAAATCTTTAAAAAAAATTTTTTTTAATAATTTATTGTATTTAATAATAATAATAATAATAATAATATAAGGAAAATATATTAAAAAAATTAAATATATATTTTTTAATTATTTAAACTATTTAAATGGTGGGGCCAGAGAGAATAATGGCAAGGAAAGTAAAAATGTAAACTAAACGTGCCTGCAGAAAAATATCCTTATTGTTAAGTGTTGCACAGTAAATAGTTTAATCATTTATAAACATCTTTGCCCTTTCTCTACTCTGACCAATATAAAGAAGACAAAACGAACAAATATTGCTTTGTATAATTTCTGAAAATGCATCCACCCAAACTCTTCTTTTCTCTCTTCCTCCTTCCCCTGAGCTTGTAGAGCAGACAGTCATGAAGACAGATGGCTGTTATTAGAAGGTGTAGGGCCTGGAGAGCGCAGGATTCCACTTCAGTCACTGCTCGCCATAGACCACTTCAGCTGCGGCCAAAACTTCAAGCAGATGCACACACACAAACACAGATGCACACACGCAGAGAGACGCATGCACCCACGCACAAAAACAAACACAGATGTGCACATATAGTTCCTTTCACCCGTACTATACAAAGGACATCTACAATTTGACTGTGATATCATGGCTTCTTCAATGTGTGAAAATACATGAGCATTTAATATGGTAAACCAAAGCGTATATAGTTTAATGGGTGAACATTGAAATTTACACTATAATTTAAGATGAAATTAGGAGTTTAAAGTCTTGAATTCACATTTCCAACCCATTTTATATCTGTAATATCGGCACATAATGTTCATCAAAGAATCCTGAAAAAAAGTATCATGGTTTCCAAAAAAAAATAAATCAATACAAAAATTTAAACAGCACAAGGGTTTTCAACATTGAAATAATAAGAAATACTTGAACCCAAAATCAGCATATTAGAATGATTTTTGAGGGATCATGTGACATGGAAACTGGAGTAATGATGCTGAAAATTCAAAATTCATATTTTCAAATATATTAGAATAGAAAACAGTTATTTTAAATTATTATTATTATTTTTATATTATTATTTTAAAGTGTAATTTTACACTTCTACTGTCTACTGACTTTGTGAGCATAAGAGACTCCTTTCAAAAACTTTTAAAAATCTTACTGACCCCAAACATTTGAACTAGGTTAAATAGGCTAAATACGGTAAATTAGAGCTGCTCAATTAATTAAAAAATAGAGACAAGATTATAATTGTATTGCATTGTATGACTGGCCAGATGTTGTGACTTTCATCCAATAAACACTTCAAGCAAAAACTACAGCGCTAACATTATTAACAAGGCATAGACAGTGTGTAAATAACGGTTTTGTTTTTCAGACTATGACTACTTTAAGTGTATGTTTCTTTCCTGATGTTTCATCAGTGACAGTGAGGTTAATGCATATTTTAGTTTCCTATTCTGTTAAATCAAATATGTATTAAAACAGTTTCAAACTAATAAATAATAAAGGTTTAGATATGTTTTGTATGTGTGTTTAGGCTATTTCTAATATTAGGACATGGGGGTATCATGAATTCAACAAGCACAAATGAGCCCCTCAGAGGAATTACCTGATCTGTCTTGCTTATAGACTGCAAAATATTGGCAGCTATCTCCTGTTATGGCCATTAATACCAATAGATGGTGCTGTAGACTCGTTTTACCAGTTTAATGTCAAATTACACAAAGAGGATCTGTAATGATCCATCACAGCTCTATAATTAAATCACTTTAAAGGTTTATATTTTTAATCAGGTTCTCATAGACCAAGGGCTCTCCTCTCCTCAGGGCAGCGAGGATTGTGGGAACTTGAACTGTTCTCTAACAAAGTAATGGATTCTTAAAGTAAGCATATTCATATACAGTACAAAATGTTTCCATGCTTATATGTCCACAGATTAATTGTTCTTAAATCAACTAAGTCTTTACATTTTAATCGTCCCCGTTTGGGTGGCAATAAGACCTGTTCAGCACTCATCAAAACGGTGGATGTCTCATCCAGTTTCATTTTTTTCCTTTATTATTATTATAATTATCTTTTTTTTTTTTTTACAACAACTGCTTAACCTCATGTACTACTGGAAAGTCAAACCTGAATCTCTAGATAAGAACCAGCTTCTAACATCACCAATCACCATGGCCATTTGTGTATCGGTTGTCATAGAAACCAAGCTTGATCTTTCGGATACAAAGCAGTATGTTACACAGGTCACTAGTGTTTTGAAACATTGTGGATGGTGATGAAGATGACGAAGAGGGAGAGGCCGAAAGGAATCTAAGCAGGGTTCCAGACTAGAAAATTATTTGGGGAGCCATTGGCTCCTAATGTAAACATTTGAGAGCCAAATCATTTTTAGTTGACAGAATTGCTGAATAAAGATGGTTGTTCAGAAGCACATTAGTTCCTATTTGATGCTGTCATTGTAGTGATCTTGATTTTAGTAGATACATATTTATGTTTGTAATATACCACTACTGTATTTATAAATGTCACTGTGTTTTGCAAGAATGTTTGTTTCTGCCTGTCTGGAAAAAGTCTAATATTGTGTCGATTATGAATCAAATGTCACCTACCTTACAGTTTTTTTCTCTTTGATTCAACCTAATGATTGGACCTATAAGCTAAACGGTGACCGATAAAATTTGTTGTGTAATATTTGAATGCCATTTGCACCAATTTAACCATTTATTGCAACAGACCACTATTGAAAATATCTATCTTTAATACATAATTTTGAATCAGACAGAAAAATGATTCACGCTTCAGTGAGGGAGTCAGTTAGGAACTAATGCTTCTAAATAATTCACTCTGACAGTCTAATTCAAAGCGCTAACTCATGTGCTAGTGTGAGAATGTTTTGTGACTCTTTGACAGAATCATTACAAAGAACCAGTTCATAACTAGAGTCACGAATCAAGCATCACAGCCCGCGCTCTGTTCTTTTTTTTACACACACTCTTAAAAATGCAGAAAGAACTTTTCAGTGAACATGTAATAATAGAACCATTTTCCTCTAGAACGTTTTAATAATCTAAAGAACCTTTTCCATTATAAAGAACTTTTTGTGCAATGGAAAGGTTCCCTGGAAGTTAAAGGTTCTTCATGGAACCAAAGATGCCAATAAAGAAGTTTTATTGTTGTGTAAAGATGTAATAAACAGCACTTCACAAGATGATATTGGACGAAACCGCATTTAAACAAACAAAGTTGTCCAGACTACAACTTTTAAATAATTGCTGCAATTTTTTTTCATTTTATTCAGTCTGGCGCCCTTCTAAGTGTGAGGATTCCACAAAGCAATCATCTACAATTACTTTAACATAATTACTTTTTCCATCCTAGTTGACCCCTAGATAGTGAGTCAGTGTGGAAATGTCTATTTTCTTCCGAGGTGACAGAAAATCAGATGGTGGTGCCAAATAAATGGAGAAGATTTGGTTGAATTTAAATGCAGATGATTTTTTTTCTCTGTTTGAAACCATGCATGGCATGTGTAGTTCAGCGATAATCCCTGGAATCATTCAAGAGAAGCAGTAATAAGCTTGAACAAATGTAAGCAGGAAGGATCAAGACTGAGGATGTATCTTGCTTTGCATTCGAACAACGTACGTCTTTCCCAGAGCAGACTTCTGAAGGTCAATACTCTCTCTGAACTTTAGAGAGTTTGCCTCACTACAATCAAATGTCAGTCTTGTGTGGATCCTGTCCTAAAACAATATACTCAAGAACATTTTACAAGAATACACTGAAGTCACTTTAATTTTTTATCTGGGCAGACACACAAAGTGCTCTTTTCTTTTAGGAATAGGGGTTTAGAATATGAAGTGATTTCAAAGGGGAACCTTTTAGTTGTGTGCTGATGCAATAGCAGAAACCTTATATTTTCATTTCACACTTAATGGTTTTGTTGATTTTAATGGATCCTCAGTAGGTTCCATATCCTGTAAGTTGCATAAGCTTATGTTTCAAAGGCTTCTTCATGCCTTCCGATGTTTGGGAGTTTTTCTCCATACTTAGACAACAACCAAAAACAAGAGCAGTGGTTCTTAACTAGTGTGCCTCAGCAAACTTTATTTCCATTGATTTAAAAAGTATTTAAATTAATTAATTAATATATTAAAAAACCCTATCACTAATCTAAATTAAAATGCTAAAAATGAACACACAAAAATAAATGTATTTCTTTTTATTTTCCCTCAATAACTATTGTTTTTATTGAACAACATACAGTTGGTTAATTATGGTTTATTATTACATTATGGTTATTATTACATTAATTTACCGCATTAATAGATTAATATTGTACATTAATATATTAATATAATACATTAATATTGATTCAATATATCAATAAAAAAGTTTGAAAACAAGCAGCTTTGTCCTAATTACAGCCAGCAATACCGGAAATATAATAGCATATTTGGATATATTTGTGTATATACTTTGAATATTGTGTTGGATTACAGAGGGCTTTCAAGTCAAAAAGGCTGAGAGCCACTGAGCTAGAGTGAAAAGTCCTGCAGTGAACTGGAATAATATGATTCCTTAGACCTGTCGATCCCATATGCAAACACATAAAAAGATTCAAACCAGTGCCAAATAAACAAATAAACTCTCGTTTTAATGTCCCCTGTCAGGATAAACACACTAACCATAATCCATCAGGCTGTCATGGCGCCAGATGTGGGGGTAAATATCATAAAACGATGCCGTTTGCTGCATCACAGACTCCCTAATGAAGTCAGAGGAGCCATCCTGTTGGATGTTCATTAATCTTAAGCTCCCTTTGTGAGCTAAAGCTCAAACCATCATCTGAAATCAGGATCACTGACTTTAGCACAATCATTTTCATGTATTGATTTTGTTGTTGTTGTTGATGTTCATTGGGTTTTGAGATATAGCGAAGGCCTTTCGGATGTGAATGAGCTGGGTGACCTCCTGATAGCAGTTTGTGAATATGTTGGTATTCAGTATCCATTTATTTCCCTGTAATCAAACTGTGCTTGAAAGTAATTGCATTCGCTAATTTCTTGCATTGTTAACCATGAAGAAAATTTGAATGGATTTCAATTTATCCCTCTCATTAAGGTGCCTTTCAGCAGAGAGAGTGATATCTCCCTAATTAAATAAATAGATAAATAAATAAATGTGTTTAAGTAAGACTTAAAGAGAGCTTCTTTGGTTCTAATCAGTATTCGTAGCACTACAAGTGCTAAACCCGTACATATTGTGTGTGTGGGAAAACTGTTTAACTAGCCCTTGAAGTCAGATGTCGCAGTTATACATCACTGCGTGTCCACTTTGAGGCACGTGTGAATTATCCGCTTACGATGTGGTCCTGGCAGAGTTTTGTTATTTGAATAGGAAAAATAATTGAAGCTGAGAGCTTCGTTGCCATTTGAAAAAAGAGAATTGTTTACAAAGCTCCTGAAAAGGTTAGGCAGATACACAAATACTGTAATAATGCGCTAGTGAGGTGAGTTGAGGTTAGCACATCGGCATGTCACGGCCTCAGGTTCATTCAGATTTTCATAGAGGCAGGAGGAGCAGATGGTGTCAGTCCAGGATATTATACACGGCTAGCATGTCTTTACAGATGCATACAAGTTATTAAGCTTTAAATTTTAAACTTTAGGGTAATACACCTTGAAATTAAAACATGACGAACTGAATTGCTACTGTCTCTGTGCTTGCTCTTTCATGTGGAGAAGTCATTCTTTCCTCTTTGTCATTGTGCCTAAGGCCTCCATTTTCTATTGTTCGTACTATTCTGTCCTCTCTGCTGGAATATCCCCTTTACACTGCTACGCCACAAGACTGTGAGAAATGCTAGCCAACAGTAGGTTGGAAGTACAGTAAATTATCATAGGTTTGTTTCTGGGGTCCACACTGTCACAGGAGATCGAGCCAAGAAAAAGGTTGAGTGTACAGTAGTGACTAGAAAGAGAGTGATTATCAAAGAAAGCGTAAGGGTTTTATTTTCCTAATTCATCCATTCTTCCCAATAAACTATACAGTAAAGCCACAAGCTAGGTTTTTAGCTGGTATTCTTTGCCCAAGGCTTTGTTCATACTGCACATAAATCTGATTTGTTTTTTAAAACTGATCTGTCGGACTGACTGTCAGAGCTGTTATTTTTCAATTGATGAAATCAATATCTGACACATCTAAATCAGTTACTTTCTATATAATGATGTCAATATGATACTAAGAGACTTTTGCTGTTGTGGAAAAAAGGATGGAAAACTGATTTGTTTTTGCTGATGCTAAATCTATCTTGATGTGTTCTGTGTTAACCGCTCTGTTAGTTCTTGGTAAGTGCAAATTAGTACAGGGAAATTATACGGTCAGGGGGGCATAATTAATTTAGTTCATTTTAATTTTAGTTCATTGCATTCTTTTTTTTAATGATTTAGTGTGTATGTATTCATACATATTTTTAGTCTGAAACTACTTGCATACTCATTCACTGTTTAGTATATTGTCACAATGTATGAGTGAATTCAGACTCAGCTGTATGCACTGTCACTTTGTGTATGAAGTTAGTCAAATCATGTCCTGAATGTTGAAAAAACTACTTGAAATCCAATCTAAACATTCAGACTGAAATGCATTTGCCAAAAAATCAAAACAAAGCCAGACTAATCAAATGTTGTCGCTGACATTTCTTACAGAATCCTGGTCATGTACTGCAATGTTCCAATTTTTGGCAGAAAATCAATGTGAAACTTTGAGCAGCTGTGCTATGCAAATGTGAAGAATTGTAGAAGAATTCATAGAGTGACTTTGCTTTGTGAAGGTGTGTGATGTGTATTTGTCCCTTCGGGGCTTGCCACAATAAGTGTTTCATGTGCTGGAGCTCTTGCCAGCTACAATGAGAAAAAGATAACACACAGATTTATTGATCAATTAATTTAGATGAACTCCAGCAAAATGATTCCATGATGGATCAACAGATGTATAGAGTTTGTGGTATGTGCTTTTAAGTTGAAGTTTGAATTCCATCTTGATTGCTAGGTTGTACAGAATTCAGATTTAAGAATTGGCTTGCTTTCAGTTTTAAGTCGGCATGAGACGGAAGTTGCGATAGTCTTTTCTTCCCTATTGTGAAGTATATCCAAGTGAAATGGATTCTTTAACAAGACAAAAATGTTGGGCAGGGCTTGATTTTGTCCATCTGGAATTGACTGGGTCATTAGATCGTTGTGGTTTGCTATTGCTGTGATCATGTGAGTGACAGGTTGTCCATCATGGCTTATTTTTGCTCCAGGGGATTGGGCGAAACTGACAGAACGGCAATTTCTTTAAGTTTTTTCCTTCGTTTGGCCTGTGTTCATGGTCATCCAGTTTGAAATGTTGACAACAATCACAGATGTTTTTCAGATTTTCTGTCATGGCTTTCTCTCCGTATTTACGATTCTTTGCAGCCTTTAGCCACTGCCTATAATGCACTGAATCCTTCACTAGAAACCAAAAGTAATTTACTCCCACTAAATGTTTACTCTTTGAATTCTTGCACTGGGGAACAATACAAGTCAACACCATTAAGACTAAAAGTTTGCTAAGTACTGTATTATTTCTAAAGCAAGGCAGTATTTGACTCTGGTAAGCGTATCCATAGCAGACTGCTGGGACTGGGAGTGGCCTTTGATGGCAACATGCCCAGTGCATTATGGGTGTTGAAGTTTTCCTTCCTATTTGGCAAAAAGGAAAACAACAGCCTTTTTTCTCTGTTTTTTCTAGTCAGGTAGCACCGATTTAAAAAAATGTCCCATCTTTTTACTGTATAGGCAGCCATGTTTTTTTGAAAGCCCATTTTCCAGTGGTAAAGTACCCCTTTAAATGTTCGTAATAAACTTGCCTGTCGTTCTATAAGTAAACTTTCAAACCAAAACTTTCAAACAAGACTTTCTAGCCAGTATACAAAGTTTGTCGACAAACTTTCCTTTTTCTTATTAAAAATTACACTTATTCTACTCCTTTAAATTTAAGTTTGTGTTTCTATTCTGGTTCTGATTTGCTATGCCAATTCAAATACAATTCAGATTCAGGAATTGAATTAAAACATAAAAAAATTCTCAATCCACTTCTGAATTGCGCACAGAACTGGTTGGTTGTTCTCAGAGTCTGTGAACAGAATTGGGAGGGCCATTAACTCAGCAGGGAATTGAGTTGGCAGGGTTGTTAATGCTCACCCGCTGACAGACACAGTTGCGTGCACCAACACCATTTGATTAATAAACAATTATGTGAATGTTTTTAAGATTAAAAATCAGCTGAACAATTGGTAAGACACTATCTTATCACTCTTCTACTAATGCTTTTCTAATGACAATTGTTTTTACTAACTGTCCTCTACCTCTCCTCTACTAACACTGGTCTACCAAACAGCTCTCCTTTTCTACCTGAACTCTAATGAGCAAAAAGTTACATTGAGTTCAACTTAATGCAGTGATACAATTCAGTCACTTTCAATGGTAGTGAAAACTGTAGAGGTCTTGTTATCTACCTCCTGACATAGAGTCCAACAACTCCTTACTATTAATGAGTGTTGATGCTCTAAATACATATTTCAATGCGTATTGAATAAACAAAGAAGCTGATAGAGAGCAATGATTACAATGTTATCATTGATGTATTTAGATGTTTAATCAGTAAGTCTGCTAGTGACTCAGGTCATCTTTCTGATTTCTGAAATGCACTACATACTCAAAATAATCTACTGCTTTTCCTCCTGTTATAATTTATAGTCCCAGGATGAGTTTGGATCAGTGTGCTAAGTCAAGCCTGCAGAGAGTGCAGATTCAGATTGTAAATATGGCCTGGGTCGCTACATTTGCATGTTAACAGCACACGCTGGTCTCTTGGCCCGAGCACATGCCTGGATTGGCAGGACGTCAGTCACTTTAATTGTCACTCAATTTTAATCATGAAAGGAAGCCTTGAGGAATGTGTGTGTGTGTGTGTGGGGCACGTCCATAGAGTTAGATGCTTTCCTGGGTCAACATATTTTGTTGATCCTGGAACAACATTCCTAACAATTTAGTCCTAACCATATCCCTCTATTTTTAAATGAATATTCATTGTTTTGCATTAATATTTATATTATCATCATGATAATGATGAGTGACACTGAGTGAAAAGCTCGGAATCTGTATATATCTGGTATGTCACCTATTATCATTTAATCGACCTCCACAAAGTTAGTGATGCACGATAAATTGGGGCCATGATTGGCTATCAGGTGATTTTTTTTTTTTAAATAAATATATTTGATACATTTTACATGCTAATTTTCCATATTTTTCCATTTTGATTATTTTGCCATCATCTAATGCTCACTTAAAGTTAATCTTTAAAAACACTAATAGTTTAATAACACTGTTAAATGTAATCTCTAGCAAATCTATCTATTTTTCATACTGTATATTATAATATTGTGATATCTAAATTCACTTTATTTTTTGAATTTTTTAAAATATGAACACAAAAATTTAGAATTTCATTTGTGTTTTCTTTGAAATTTATTTAGACAGAATAATAAAGAATTTAATATCAAGAATTTATCGGCCATAACATGAAAATAATTATCAGCTTAATGATACAAGCTGGTACTGAAATAATAGTTTAACTAGTATAATTTTATAAAAATGTTCTTGTGCCTCAATATAAGCAAGAACATCTGACTGTTTGTACAATGGATCAATGTCACAAATTAAATGGCACAATTTTTTGTTACCGGCCATGAAATAGAATGTAAAATATTTCTTGCCATGGTGTTTCTTTTTAAAGAAAATGTTCAAAACTTGAAAACTGTTTCTTTCACAATTTAAATTACATTTCAAATCTTTCATTCATTTCGACAGCCTGCATCTTCATTCACTGAGCCATAGAAAACGTGAATACACACATTAATAAATGAAAAAATCAATTGTCTCTTCTAAAGTATCAATGCCGAGAAATACAATTGTGATTCATTGCTTAATCATTTGTATTGGCTGAGCCATAATGAATTTATGAATTCATGTCATCTTCATGGCTCTGGCCGCACTACTGTAAACTGCCCCCTTGGACACCAAATCTGGTCTAAATGCCTGTCTCCGTTCAGCTGTTTTTCTTTCATGTTCAGTGGCACAGATACAGGCTCCAACTCTTTCTCTCTTCCCTCAAAACGCCCCCTTTCCGAATGTTATCATGACACTCGACTTTAGGAAGTTGCCCATGTTTGGACTAGGATGGAAGCAATGTCACTTGTGGTTTGCTTTCAGAGGGGACGGTCACATTTAAGAACAAAAAGAAAGAGTGAGACATGTCTTGAGTGGGCATAAAATTATAGAGCTTTCTAAGAGAGAGAAAGATGTGAGGGGAAGGAACCAAATCAAATTAAACGAGATTAATTAAGATTCAAGATTCTGGCCACCATTCCTAGACTCCATCTCCAGGTTTTCATTGTGGCTGTGTTTCAGTAGATCAGTCAGAGCGTGTGTGGAGTGTGTGTGTGTGTGTGTGTGTGTGTGTGTGTGTGTGTATCCTGCGTGGTGCTGCAGTAGAGAGCGCTTCGCTCAGCCAACTGCTACTTCTCCGTGGAGGGCATTGCATCCTCCCTGCCTTTTTTTTTATTTTTCTTCACATTTTTTTAAAATCATGCTTGGAGTGCCTGAATGAAAGAGGACGGATCGAGGGGAAAGGACGACACTATGTGTGTGACAGAAGAGCCAAGCGTACTGCAGTGAGTCAAACAGAAAGAGTGAGAGCTCTCCACACCCATGACCGTGTGCCTGTCTGTGATCGAGTTGAACACAGCCAAACGGACTCGTTCGTCACCTGACAGGTAGGCAGACGCGAGTCCCTTCATCTAATCTCACGGTCAGAAACCAGGAGCTCCGAAACACTTGCGCTTGCTCAGAAGAGATAATCATTTGGAACAGGTTCGGGACTTGTAGGGTTGGTGGGCAGCTTGTTTGGGACGCTAGATGTTCAGAAACGGGACTTGTGGTGTGAATGACATTTATTTCAGCAGGAAGTGCTTCTTTTTTTTGTTCCCACAGGTTCCTGTCATACCCCTTTTGGTCTGAGTGTAGAATACTTGCACTTTCTGCCAGTCTTGAATGGGAAATTCTGATGCTTTTCGACTCGTGAGCCTATTCTGGGGCATTCTGGGAGTGGGTTTGGTGACTTTATATAAGCAGTTTTTGCTCGTGAAAGAGGGGCGTCCTCTACAGGGTCACGTAACAGACTCTGAGCCGTGGGTGAGGAGTTTATTCATAATATACTGGCTGCAAGACATCATCCATGTGTGTGGGTGAACGGACTCAGGGAAGCACATCTTTGAGTTTATCTGTGTAAGTTTGTATAAAATAAGAGAGATATTTCATGAGCCAGTCTTTTTCTCCCATTACTGACACATTAAGTGGATCTATGCTAATAACCAGAGATGACCCTCACTCAAACGGGACTTTTATTGTATGTGTGTGTGCCTGTTTGTGTGTGTGTGTGTGTATGTGTGCTCCTGGCTATTGCCCTCAGAGAATTTACTGCACTTTCTGTCAATGTCCTAGCATATATATCAGCAGAGAGACAGAGAGGGAATGAAAGAGGAATCACTGCAGGTCTAAACACTTGCTCCTGCAGTGCATTCCCCCTCCTCTCCTCTCTCTTTAGGTGTCACACACACTCACGCACGCACCCACACACACACATATACACGCTCTGTATTCTCTGTAGTCTTGTCACTCAAACATAGATATGAGGACTGGGGAATTCAAACTTGCTTCAGTGAGAGTTGTCATATATTTGATCAAGTGGCAAAGACAGATCAATGTTTTCATTCCTGGATTACTCTGAACTGCAGTGTGTGTGTGTGTGTTTATAGTGATTATAGATTATTATAATATGGGGCTGTTGAATGCTTGAATCTGATTGGTTGACAAATGTTTTAAGGTGTGCAATTATTTTTAAGGAAACGCACAGCTAAAGTAGGCAGGTCTTGACCGTATAACAGTTCCATATCACTTTTACCAAAGGCCTTTAAAGCCAACAAAAGCAAAAGAACCTCCTAAAATAGGGTATGAAATTTTCTTTGTGTTGTTTTCCAGTACTTACTTACTACACATACAGTACTACAAACTTACTTTATTTAAAATTGTATTCTTTACATTTTTTATTATCTTACATTTTAAAATTAGCCTACTCTTTACAATTATTTATTATTTAATTATTATTTTCTTTTTTGGGGGGTTTTGGTTTCTGCATTTAGTGAGCTAAAACAAGTAAGAAAAATATACTTAAATATATTAATAAAATTATTATTCTAATAATCTTTGAAAACAAGTATCATCCAAGTACAATTTTCTTACATGAATTGTCATATTTTTTAAACAGTTTTATCTTATTTTAAAGATGTTTAGCTAGTTATTTTTACTGGAAAACAATACAAAAATATACTGATTAGGAAAAAGTATATATATATATTTTTTTTGCACTGGTATGTGTATTGAAATATTTTGGTCTCACGATTTAAATACACCACTTCCACACACTGTTTTGATGTTACCAATGTATTTAGTATACATTACAATATATATTTAGTTGTGTATTTAGTACCTAATGGCTATTAGCAGACCTTGTATACAAAATTGTATTAGTACACATACACGCACACACCCACACACACGTTGGGTTTCCGTGTTTTATGGGGACATTCCATAGACATAATGATTTTTATACTGTACAAACTGTATATTCTATCCCCTAAACCTACTCATCACAGAAAACTTTCACCATTTGTACATTTTCAAATAAGCATGATTTAATATGTTTATTAATCCATTTCCGTCATGGGTACCATTGGCTGGCCGCCACAATGTAGGTGATTTCAGGTTTTCCTTGTGTTAAATAGTAAATCTACCACCACAATGTAGGTTAAACAAGCACACACACACACACACACACACACACACACACACACACACACACACACACACACACACACTTCCCTGTCACATCCCAGTGTCCTCAAGCACATCATTATTAATGGATAAGTGTGTCTCACTCTCAGTGATGTGTCACACATCTCTAAATGAATGTACATTTTTCATACTGTACAGTATAATGTTGGAATGGCTAAATTGACGGTTTAGTTTAGTTTTAATGTTTTATTTTTAATTCATTTAGACAAAATAAAGTTTTAATATCATTCATTTATCATTTATCAGCCATAGCATGAAAATAAGAATTGGCTTATTGGTTTTGACCAGAATTGTAATATTTGTGCATCCCTTGAATAATTACATTTAATTGTACAGAATTAAAATAAAGTTAGAATTAGTCTCTTTATTAAACTTTATGGTACTTTTTTTTTTGCCATTTTGGAACTCAGCGGCTCAATTCCCCATTCACTTTCATAGCAATGAGTGGCAAGTACATTCATCAACATTTTTCCTTTTAAGCTCCACAGAAAAAAAAGAAAGTCAAACAGGTTTGGAATGACATGAGGGTGAGTAAATGATGACAGAATTTTCATTTTTGGCTGAACTATCCCTTTAAAATCAAGCGTCTAAGACAACAGAAGCACAGCAGGACGCTTTGATGGTGTAAAAGAAATACGCTCAAACACGCTCAGACTCCCGCAGACTTCTTCTGCAGAAATGGTGAGAGGAGGAAGAGACTTTGACCAAAAGCAGGTGATGAGTCGAAGTTCTGACGCACACGAGAGCTGTGGGAACAGAATGTTATCTGAGAAAGCTCTTTTCGAGGCTCCGTTTAAAAACACTCTTAGAATTGATGGAATCTGCCTCCTCAAGGACGTCACTCTACTGTAACTGTGCTGCGAGAAAGTGAGTTAAACTGTGAATAGCGTGAGAAAAAGAAAGAGAGGGCTTGAAAGCGCGCGCAAAAGAAAGGAAGAGGGGATAGGTTAGGACAGGTCTGTCCCCCACAATGACTCAGAGATGAGAGGAATCGGGTAATCAGTCCTGTTCCTCTCAGAAATGTAAAAACACATCTCAGTGTTTTTTAAATCTTACTTTCTCTTACTCTCTCTCTCTAGCGAAGATTACATTCCTGTTATTTGACGGTGCTACACAGGGCTGTGCTGCTCTTGTTGCCATGGAGATGTAGCTAGGCAGCAGAGTCTGCGATTCTCGCATGGTTCTGCATACGTGCCGAGCCGCGATGCTACTTCTTAGGACTTACCGCATACTGGTGTGTGGGTGTGTGCATGAACGGGGCAGAGGAGTGTGTTTCTCTAGATGCATGTGTGTGTGTATCAGCATGTGCTGTATGTGCATCTGAGAGATGCTGCAAGCCAAACTCTTTCTCTTCCATGCAGAGAGAAGAGGAGGTGACAGAGAGACAGAACGAAAGAGTGGGTGGGAAAGTCACACATCCTTGCGCGCATTGGAGAAGAGAGAGAGAGATGTGTGTGGGTGGGTGTGTGTGTGTGTGTGTGTGCAGAGACAGGAGCTTGTTTTTCTGTGTATAATCTCTCGGTCCTACGGGGCGACTAATGATGCAGGAAAATCTCTCATTCACCCTGTAGCATTAGCATTAGCATTAGCTTGAAAACACTTTGACACGACCTCGCATATCTTTTCACCTGGAAAGAAAAGATTAAATAGAAAGTAAAATACATTTTAAACTAGCAGGATGTTCCTGATTATGTAATACCACGATGAATGCAGGTTATATAAAGTAAAAAATAGTAATAGATAATATGTGATGCGCTCCATCTAAACGAGTCGTAAGTCTCAATGGGCCGTTTTTAGACAAATGTTGGTATTTTTTTTAAAAAGCTTTCAAACTTCAGTGAAGAGCATATCGCTAAAATTGTAAATATGATACATACAGTGTATGCACTTAATCATAAGTTAAATATAATGCATTTGACATAGACATAGTTATTTAATATTTACTATAATTCAAAAGTTTGGGGTCAATAGTTTTTTTTAATTAATTGTAGCGGCAAAGTTACATTAAATTGATCCATTTTTTTTTTTTTTTTTTCATTGTTAGAAAAGATTTCTAGTTCAAATAAATGCTGTTCGTATGAACTTTCTATTCCTCAAAGAATCTTATTTCACGGTTTCCAAAAAATATTAAGCAGCTTTACTATTTTCACCATTGATAACAATAATAAATGTTTCTTGAGCAGCAAATCAGCATATTAGAATGATTTCTGAAGGATCATGTGACACTGAAGACTGGAGTAATGATGCTGAAAATTCAGCTTTGCCATTATACATTTTTATACAAATAAATGGATCCTTGTTTGGTATTAGAGAGTATTAGAGACTTTCAAAAACATTAACAAATATTAACTCCCCCTAACCTTTGAACGGTAGCGCATGTTTGAATAAATGTAATCCTGTCGAAGAAAATATGTCAAACAAATGAAATGTGTTTGGAATCAAGTTTTCATGGCAGTTGCCATTTAAATGATTGTATCTCGAGTCGACAAAAGAAACATAATAACTATGCCATTAGAAAACAGTGACTTTAGTTCATAAAACATGATAGATGGCTTTGGCCTCTACTGTTTTATTTTTCAGACTCTCATTGCTGCCCACCCTGAGGACCAGAGGGATATTCTCTGGCACTTATACGCCCCCCCACACTCTCTTCACCCTCTCACTGGCACACTGTGAATCCACCAGACAGCACCCAGAGAGTAAAGCATGATGGGGCATTGACGAGGGCATGCAGTGTAGTTTAGAGGAAGTTACTTTGTTGAATGTAGCAAAAATGCCATAAGCAGAACTTCAGAATCAGTATGGATTTGGGGGCTTATTTGCCCTACATTTTGTTTGTTCATGACAGAAGCACGGCTGCCGGAAAATCACTGAACTTAACATGCTGTGATATATATATTCTGATGTATTCGGAGTGCTTTTTCGACTCTCAAATGAATCTGGGTAAGAGCTCTTATTATTTTGAGTTTTTCTCTCTCTCTCACGACTCGTTATTATATGCTGCTGTTGTAATTGTATAAATAGATAAAGCACATAGGTGACTGCTTTTTATCCTCTGAAATCCTTTCAGTCATTAAAACAAGCAAGCATAATACATTGTGATGTATTTCAGCTGATGCTAAAGAGCCTTTTAATCCATTTTTAGTCTAGCTTTTTGGCCATCTATGTACTAGTGTAAAATGTACAATATTTCTGTTCCAGGAAAGAAGACCAAATAATATTGGTCACACATCCAGCACACACAGCATCTGTTTATCATCCATCCATCCATCCATTAAAACAAAACATTTTAAAGCCAACATTCAAGGTTAGTCCTGATAAACTTTGCTTTTCTTATTAAAAATGAGATTTTTTATTTCAAATTTTAAAGATTTTGGAAGTTTTCATTTCCATTCTACTTCCTTACATTCAAATTCCAGTCCTTTTTGCTACCTCAGTTAAAATTAAGGATGCACTGATACTAAATTTCTGAGAAGATGCAATATACAATTATTCAGAAAGATATCTACTAATCTATACAGATATTTTGGTTGTAATATCTTGCTTTTGTGCTGTATGAATTATTTTTTATTAAATTTTTTGAATGCTATTTTACCATTAGCTATTGAATTCGCAATGCTTGCGCTTTAGACGATAACAATTTCTGAAAATATTACGGTTTACGGTATTACACACAATTTGATTCAATATTGATTCATTTGTAAATAACGTTAATAATCTCTCTAGTGTTTTTTTTATAGTTAATTAACTAACAAACTTTAAACACTTGATAACTTTCTTGAGGTAAATGTAACATTAAGTGACATGTACCCAAGCTGTTTTATTGATGTCTTTTCATGACTTGAAACACTGATTGAGTGATAACATGAGAGATATTTTTGTAAGTTGTACTGTATCTTTCTGATACTGATTATTGGTCGATACATCTGTGCATCCCTAGTTTATATTAAATTCTAATTCAGGAATTGTATTGGAATTTAAAAAGATTTCTCAGTTCAATTCAGAATGGCATTTTAATTCTAGTATTTTTATTCTTAATTTCTATTATGAAAATACCTCTCCTTTGATGTATCATCCCAACTTCTTGTTTCAATAGGAAATACATCAACAAATTAAGGAAATCTGTGCTTGTCAATCGATTTCATGGGGTTTAACAAGCTCTGAGCTTAACGAGTTGATAATATACCAATTATCTGACCGTTAGCCCGCTGGCTTAGAATGCTACACTTAAATTGTTGTAATTACAGTTCACTAAAGACCGTTTTTAAAATGATCTGGAGTCCATTAATAGCACAGAGTATTTGGGCATACCGATGGATATAATGGTAACACTTTACACATCTTATTACACGTTACATGTAGTAGCTGTAGTAATAATAATATCTTATGCATAATCATATGCAACTAACCTTTAACCAAACCCTAATCCTAACCCTAAAATAAGTACATATAGTTAATTACGTATAATTACTCAGTACTTAAATGTATAATTTTACTGTAACACAGACACTTTAAAATAAAGTGTAACCGATACAATATATTTAATGGTGGAGGCCCTAACATATGTTCTATTAAGAGACACCACGCAATTGTTAGTTGAAAATCTATTTACAGTAGATACAAATTTTTCATGGCCCCAAAGGACTCCAAACGATCTTTAACACACAGACACTGGCTGATAATATATAAAACTTGTGAGACATATTGAAAGTGGAGTAAAACACCATATCAATAGAAGCACTGTCACAGCAATCGATGTGGCTGTAATGGTCTTGGCCATATACTGGTAATCTGACCCTAGCCATATTGGAACATGAGCTGCATTTTAGACCACAGTAATATACACTTCCTCCAGTATACTGAAGTGTTCAGGCACGAAAGATTGCTGTTTGACATCTCAAGAGTAAGAATAAGGTAAATGCCATCTCCCTCTCATAGTTTTTCCTGGAAATGTTCTTTGTCAAATTTAGAGTCTGGCTGTAATACAATTTCTCTTCTGTCAGTGTAAACTCAGGTAGCAAGAAAATAGTTATTTGACATGCTTCAGAGCAAGAAAGAAAATTGTCCCACACAGTTTTGCAGACAATCATATTATTGTGTTCATAAGTGAATCGCACATTGTTGACTACTATTTTGAAGTGATGTGTGGAGAACGGAAGTGAAATGAGTAAACAAGATGGATGAAGCTCGCTACTCCTGTCTCGTGTGCTTTTTGCTGCTTATTAACTTCTGACAGATATTGCAAATTGGCAGCGAGGATTAGGCATTTTTTGGTCACGAAGATAACTGTTGCTAACCTGCTTTGTCCTGGTGAGCCTGCTATGCCATTTCATTTATTTGAAAATATTTGAAAATTATCTACGGGTTATTGATGCTAAAGGACATGCATGGCTGGACGAAAGATGGTGAGCTGTACTGCTTTTCTGCCTTGGCACAGAGACAACAGATTTTCTACTCATTGCCTAACATGGGTACAACGTATAAGGATGCATTGAATTCCTACTCCTTGCCAAAAGCTAACATACTAACAAAAGCTAATAATCAGCTCCGGTTAGAGCAGCAGCATAGAAGAGAAAAGAAAAAGAAAACATAACAGAGAAAAACAAAAACACATGACTGCCCACAAAACAGTACAAAATACATCACAGGACGTAACCGTTAGTATAGTTTTTAGTTTTTTCCACCTTCCATAACCGATTTCATGCGCCTCATGAGACCGTTTTACAGCACGCTGTTGCTTTGCGAGAGCTTGTTGTTTCATGTGAGTTCGCTGCCAGTACTGATGAAATGATTTGCAATCAGTTAGTAGAGAATGCGCTTAGTCCACTAATACGTGAAAGACTTTTACTAGAAACTGATCTCACACTGGACAGAGCTGTTACGATAGCAAGCCAGATTGAATCTGCTACCGCTTGAATCTGCAAATGCTTGTGATCTATTCAAAAACCCAAATTCCAATGGCTGGATGTTTGTCAGCGAACGTTTCCCTACATGACCACTAAGTTCCTGCGATGTTCTTCTTCGTGGACAAATGGACACGACTCATGGGGAGGGATCTAATATCTGCACTACATGTGAGGACTGAAAACAATCAAGTCCTGTCTCCTAATATTCTTCCTGTGCTTGCTTCTCCTCTGCCAATCTTTCAGTGCACTGACCTCACGTGACCTCACAGCCTCTATTACTCATGGCGGACTGTTCCATTTTTCCGTGTTCCTTACAGATTCATTCTCTCTGCTTCATTGCCTGCGGCATTTCAGAAGATGATGACCATCATCCTGACTGGCTTGTCAGGGGTTGAAAATTACCTGGACGACATTATCATCCTCTGACATGACATATCATGCATGAAACAGCACTTCAAGCGGTCTTACTACGACTAAAAGCTGCTGGCTTGCAGCTCAATGAAGACAAGTGTCACTTCCAACAAACCAACCTGCTGTTCTTAAGTCATACTGTTTCAGTGGAGGATCTTCAAAGGCGATTTAAAATGCACCTGCTGTTTATCCGTCAGGTTTGCCCTTACCTGCTTCTCCTGCAGATAATGCTGTAGCTCCAGTTCCTGTTGATGAGGAGTTTGTTGCTTTTCTATCTGCTGCCTGTAATTCTCTGTCTTCTGCTGATGCTGCATGTGCTTCTTGTCCTGCTCTAACCAAACTTCGTACACAGATTTCTAATGGTTGGCCTCCTTCACCCAAGGGACTGGACGTTGAGATGTTGCCATACTATAAACTGCGATTAGAACTGTCTGCGAAGGACAACTTTATCGTCCGAGGCTCATGGCTGATTTCACATCAGGGAGAGGTGAGAACCAAACAACGCCTTTGTGATCTCTATCGGAGGCCAGTGATGGATACTCAGGTTCTTGATGTTGTACATTCCTCTCTTTACTACCCTACATCTAATGGTGCTGTAGAGAGGTTCAACTCTGTGCTCAAGCACACTGTCCAAATGGCCATCCAGCAACAAAAGCCATGGAAACCTGTGGCAACAAAGTTTTGCAGGTGTACTGTGCCACTCCACATGCTGCAACTGGTACTTCACCCTTTCAGCTCCTGTATGGCAGGCAAATGTGCACAAGGCTGACTATTTTGCCATCTGCTCCTGTGCACCCGCCAACTGACACGACTGTTTGCCGAAGGGTTACGCAGCTGCAACACAAAATGAACAAATACACCGATGCCAAGCGCACTGCTCGCACTCTTTGTTTCCATGAGGGGGATAAAGTGAGGGTATGGAAACTGTTGCATGTTCCTAAGGCCCCATTTACACTGCATGGTTCAAGTGACCCAATTCCGATTTTTTCCTCTCATGTGGCACAGATCGGATATGACCGGTGAACGTGTAAGCAGGAAAAAAACGCATGGATTCCGATTTTCTCAGATCGGATTCAGGCCTCATTCATATGTGGTAATAAATCGGATATGAATCGGATACGTGCATTTGCGTGTGCCATGTAAGCAGACAAATCGGATATTCCCCAGTAAATGCGAGTCGTACGTCATTAAGGCGATGGAGGTCGAAGGTTCAACACAGTGGAGTCATTTTTTCTACACCTTACGAGAGCAATGTTTTGCTGACCATTGAAAATAGTGCAGAAAGCAAAACTGCATAATTAGAGATGCGCGGATGAGCTCCAACGTCACCCGAATCCGCAGCCAAAAACAAATCATCCACCCGCACCAATAATTTTCTTTGATTTAAGTATCCGCACCCGATGGTCAAAGTTATTATTCTTATGTGTTGTTACGCGTGAGGATAAATGGATGATCATCCTTCAACAGCGGACTCGAGGTGACGGTTGATGCGCGCATCTAATACAATGAATGAGCGCTGCTTTTAAATTAACATTTCTTTAAAACAGAATTTATTTGACAGAATTTCATTTTCGTAATGGCATAAACAGGCTTTACTCCCTTGAAACTTAAACTGGAATGGAACATGCTCATATTTTAGAGAATGTAGTTAATATTTTCGCGACCCACCCGAAATTAATCAGAATGTTATTTTTATTAGCCTACTTGACCCGCCCGATCCGCGGATTATCTGCAGAGCCCCCGCGGATATAACCGCGATCCGCGCATCACTATAATAATTTTGTCTGCTTCTGCATCCATTGCATATCGAGCTGTTTTACTTAATTTTCCGGGCCAGAAGGTCTACATTTGGTTGTTTTGGCAGTGTATAGTGTAAATGCAAATATCGGATACGGGTCACTTTTAAAAGATGATGTAAGCGGGTCGTCAAAAAAATCAGATATAGTCAGCAAATCGGAATTGGGCATCAAGACCTGCAGTGTAAATGCAGCCTAAGTGACACCGATAGTTTACTGATCTTTTCCCGGGTTGCCAAAAGACTGAGTGTGGGTACATGCATTCTTAGTGATGGAAAGACATGGAATGCTTTCCATCTCACTGCATTTTCATGCACACCAACAACTCCAGCTGAGAACACTACTCACTACACATTAGTTTTATCAGATTTTTTAAAGACAGATACTCTGTACCGATTCTTTCCGAAAACAGCCGAGCTCCTGGAGGCGTGCTGTGGGCGGAGCTAAAGAGTCACACACTATCCCTGGATAACTTTTGATTCACTATACGTTCGTGTTGTTAGTTTACATTATATGCACACAATTGCCAACAAAACACAGACATTTGACGTTACTTACCGCCTGCAATTCTTACTCATGACCGTGACCTTTTATCGCTCCATCTTTCAGTTTCAAATGATCTGCAAATCCACACTTGCACACTTGCACAACTCCATTGCTGCCCTGGAAAAACTAACTGTATCCACTGTTCCCCTAATGCTGGGTTCTTTGGGAAGCCGAACAAGGTTATCTTTCCCTCACAACCAAAAACACACTGATTTCGTGGTCTAAAAACAAAAGGACAGCGCTGCCGACGGCTTCCGTAACCCGAACGAAGCACGTTCGGCTCTAACACTCTCTCTCCTCTCCACCTAAATCTGGTGTGAGGTGAGGGCACTGGCGCCGTTGTACTGTGGCTGCCGTCGCATCATCCAAGTGGATGCTGCACACTGGTGGTGGTTGAGGAGAGATCCCCTGACATGATTGTACAGCGCTTTGGGTATACAGTAGTACATATGAAAGCGATATATATAAATGCCTCATTTATTCATTCATTGATTCATTCATTCATTCATTCATTCATTCATTCATTCATTCATTCATTCATTCATTCATTCTAGTGACTCTTGCTCCTGTTCTGGTTGATGTGTGCATGTGCTCTTCCAGGGGAAGTGCCCAAACAAGGAATTCCACCCTTTATGACGTCATACAGGGCCATACTCGAAAAAAAACTTTCCAAAACTTATACGAATCCTGAAGGAGTGTATTTGGCTCTTTAAAATTTTCAATAAGTCATAATGCATGAAATAGCATTATACTTCCCCTTTAAAAAATGGGAAAATGTTGTATTCGTAAGTGAATTGTACATTTTTGACTACTATTTTGAAGTAGGCTATTGTGTGGTGTTAGATGCGTGGAGTGAAATGAGTAAACAAGATGGATGAAGTTTGCTACTCCTGTCTCTTGTGCTTTATTGCTGTTTACTAACTCCTGACAGACACCACACATATCCTTCACCCAATAAAGGCTGCAGGAGCCCAACTAAACTGAGGTATAGTCCTTTTTTTAAATTAGTCAAACTGACAAATCTATTTTGTTTAAATATTTACGTAGTTTTCCCACACATTGGGGGATATTTTGGTCTTTCTCTGTAATTACCACTTTTCCCAAGGCAGTTACTCTCATGAATAATTATTCTGTTCTCGCATGTCATCTGTCTCAGGGCATCTAAAATTTGATTCTGTTCTGATTTGTTTTTCAGAGACAACACATGCCTCAACAGCTACGATAGATTTACTCTCACTGGGTCTCATTCACTAAATGTGCATGTTTTTGCGGTGTATTTTTGCGGAAGACCTTGTGCGAATGCTGTCAGAATCATGACTCATCTGTAAGTTTGCACTTTACTTAACATTTAAGTTGTACTTTATTAAGTTTTCCCTATAACTTGCACTTTATTTTGAAGGGATTTGAATATATACAGTATATAAGGTGTTTTGCTTTCTACTCAATAAATAAATCTTGAAGAAATTTTATTTGTAATATTATTTCACAATATTACTTTTTATTATTATTATTATTATTATATATATATATATTTTTACTGTATTTAGCATTGGTGAGAGTGAGACTTTTGATCTTACCTCTTATCAACCCCTAAAATTTAGAGCCAGCCAACTAAAACTGCAAACAATTGAATTGAATGTATTAAGCAGAAATAAATGCTATTATAATGACATATTATTATTTTTAAAAACTGAATAATTTAGTGACTCTACAGTATATCTTTTTTCAAAAATGATGTCCTTTACAGCTCAATCTGGGATGGGACAGCGCTCACTTGTACTCCAGGCCTATGTAAAGAGTGTTCGTTGGGGCACGAGTGTAAAGATTTTCTTTTAAGAGTGATGAATGACTGTACAGGTTATGCTGAAAGCCCTTATGGGCAGATATAGAAGAATTTGGCCATGTATTATGCAAATTAACCGCAGCCGCGTGCTCCATCATTTAGAATAATTCGGGTTAATCAACATTTGAATAAATCTATGTGCGTGTTGTGTATTATCAATACATTTATGTGTGATTTATGTGTATACACTCCTGCTCTAATATAAATTTTGTGTGAGAACCTTTTCTGTGCACATAAACATGAAATGTTTTATTTTAATTTTTATTACAATTATTGAGAACTGCTGTCTCTTTCTTAATCCAGGCACGCTATGACAGTTTACAAATTCGTCTTCATCTGAGAAGTCATCTTCCTCATCCCAGTTATTATCGTCACACACAGACACTTTTGAACCAGTGTTATGTATTTGTGTGCTAAGAGTTTAACAGCATAAATATATAAATGTATCTCCTTGTGAAAGTCAGGAGGACAAGCAAGTTGGCTCGCATTCTGGCATCTCACTCCGAGCCCCCCTCACTGAAATAGTTTGTGACGGCTGCCAGATGCATGCTGGGAAATAAGAGGCTGAGTGGTTTGCCGCGTGGGGCAGCAGCAGCACAGCGAGAGCCACATGGCCATGTTTATGAAACAGGCAAATACTAACGGACGCAGAGAAGCAGCAGCTTGCAGCCTTCCAGAGAGCACATACACACCCACACAGTTACGCTGAAGACTGATAAATTGAGACATTTATTAGGGCTCTGGGGCTCTGCGGATGACAGCTTTCTGTTGACCTTGCAAGGGCCAAATAGATCATGTTAGATCCTCGGGAATGCATGATAGAGTGATTAACTCTTTAGTTTAGTGCATGTGTCATTTGTAACACTGCTGATTATGCCAATAAATCAGCCTGAGCTGTTCAGAAATGCTTCAGTTCAGATAATGTTTCAGCTAACGGTTGACGGTGTCATGGATGCGGGTGGGTTGAAGTCATTTCTGATTATCAAATCAAGCTTATTTTGACCTCTTTTCAGATGCTGATTTTATTGATGTGTGTGTGACCCGGCTGTGGCCCGTTCTGTCTTCTAAGATGGTTGTGTGACTCTAGGGAAAAGTTTGTACTGTTAACAGGCACAATAGGATGTTGATATAATCTGACACGCTTCTCCTCCATGTCCCTTCAAATGAGGGGGAAAAATATCTCACTGCTTTCAGCTCTGTTGGAGATAAACGTGTCACAACTTAAGGAAGTTCTTGCACTGAGAGAAAACTTGTTTTCTTGTTGTTTTTTTTCATCTGCAAAAGGCAATTCAGCACGTAGCATTTGTAATTTAAAAACCACTAATTTTGTGACGCATCCCACCTCTCCTCTAATCTCCTTCTCTGTCAAAAACAGGAATGATGGATTTGCTGTGCTCTGGTTACATTTCAGAACACTAATCAGACAATGACAGTTAAAAGCAGGCTTAAATTTTCAAGTTGAACTTACTGACCTACTAAAATAGCCTACTTATGGGTCTGCCAAATTCCTCTAACAGCACTGCAATTTTCTCACTGCTGTGTACATGATATTCCGTGATATGATAACTCTGTCCAAGTACTGCACTTGTATACAGTAGTTTTAGTTGAATTTTTTTATGTAAAATATAGCAAATAGTATAGTATCTGTTTATAATCAGTCTTTAAATGCTAATAATTTAATGACACTGCAAAATGTCATCTTTAGCTAATCTAAAACATAATGATAATTTTCATGTACATTATAATATGATGCCTAAATTGAAAATAATTATTCAGCCATTTTTACATCTCTGTGTCTAATTTATATAGAAAGGTGTATTTTTTTTTAAAGATTGTTGGTAATTTAATTTACTAATATATTATTAAGATGCAGGTTTTTTGATCTGAAATACCTTAATTGCCGCAACTAAATAAGTTGTGAAAATTCCCAGCTGTGTTTTTAACTACTTGCACTTCTTTCTTGTGCTTCACTTTGATAAGAAAGCATCTACCATTAACATACATTTAATTTGTGAACATGAAAGGCAGAAGTTTTTAGCCTTTACAGTTTTATGCCTTCCATAACATGTGGCCACTGGGAGGGTGGCATGAGCTCCCCGAGGAGCTGTTTGAGCTGATATGAGTTTGGTGCAGTGAGGAACCTCCTTGGAGTCTTAATTGAGAATGTAAGAAAGCCACTCTGAAAAAATGCTGCGTCAGTCGTTGCAGGAAGAACCAGCTGAAACAACGTTCATAACAGATGTGTGAAACTGCATAGTCTTTATAATCAACAAAGCTGTTTCATCAAAAATATTGTGATATTTCATATAGTATAATGTTTGATATTAAGTAAATTGACGATATATCTTCCATCAAGACTGTAATGTGTAGAACAAGGAACTTTTTCTCTGTATGTACAAAGAGCTTCGACTACATTATATTTTGGTATTGGTTATAGGCAATATTTATTTTATCTATCTATCTCTGTCTGTCTGTTGGTCTATCAGATCATATGGAATATTTAAATATTCACACAACTTTTTTTTCATTTAGATTAACTTTGCCATCATCTAACGCTCACTTAGATGAAAACACATACTTTTATATGTAATATTTAGCAAATATTAAAAAAAATCCAATTATTTATCAAAATGATAGAATTTTAATATCAGCCATTTATTAGTTATTGGTCATAGCAAGAAAATAATTATCGGAATTGTAATATCAGCGCATCCCTACCTATAAAACTAATCAAAAGATGAGATGAGTCTAAGAACCATTATTATGATTTTACTAGTGATTCTGTAAAACTGTGATGGAAACATGTCACTGTTTGGGGCCCCTGGATGTCAATAATCCTGTTCTGCTCTTTTTTTTAAAGCAGTTTGATATGACACTCTGTTTTTTTTTTATCCTTTCAAATGGAAAATTAATATCAATCACCAGGTTCAAACTGCACCAAATGCTCTTTGAAAAGATACCTTGACTCCATTTGTTTTCTTATCCACTCCCACTGAGAAGGGCTTTAAATCACGTTATGACCAAGTGATATGGTCTGCAGAAAGCCATAGTTGTCATAGTTGAATCAGGCTTCCAGAAAAGCTTTTGATGCTCGGGCCAGAGTAAACGATGAAGAAACCCCCTTTTAATGAATCCAGCTGAAGCTGAATGGAGTGCTGTTGTAAGGAACAGATGCTAGGCTTGTGTGCTGCTGCATGGCTGTTAGCACTAATCATGGCAGAGCAAAGACTGCTAATCTCTCCATGTCCTCTTGGATGTGTCTGAGCACACACAGATGCTGCCTGTTCTACCAGAACCACTGCAGGACCCAGGCTAATGGATGCTGTTACACTTAACAGGTTTGCAGCTAATATCATAGCACAGTGGTAGATCAGAAAGTTCTACGGCATTGTTTTTGGTGAGGTTCTTTTATATGTGTCACAAGTATAATGCATGCTTAATCTGTTACATTATGTAAATAATTCAGACTATTATCAAGGGAATAGTTCGCCCAGAAATGAAAATTTCTGCATGCGGCTCTTGACATACAAGAATAGTTCATAGTTTTCCGGGCTTGACAGTTCTGATCACATAGAAATGTGATTCTTTGGAAAGAACTTCACAATAATTCTTCCAAAAAAAAATAAAAAAAAATTATCAGTATGGGATGGGTTTAGAATAACATAAAGGTGAGTAAATAATGTTGATTTAGGTGAAAATTTTCAGAGGTGGACGAAGTACACAACTTCCTTACTTGAGTGAAAGTACAGATACTACTGGTCAAATATTACTCCGTTACAAGTAAAAGTTGTAAAGACCTATTTTTACTTAAGTAAAAGTACAGAAGTACTCATTTTTAAAAGTACTTGAGTATCAAAAGTAAAAAGTAAATGTCAATGCATTGTTTTATTATTGTTGCATTGTTGTGTGTAATACTTACAGTACCTTATGCCTTTGAATCTATGCCTGCACTTACAGTATATCAATATCACATTTATTTCTAGATCACAGTTCCAGTAGTGGGATTGAATGTGAGATTGAATAAGTCACTCAATAACATCCACAATGGTTTCGGACACTCAAATGGCTGTTCCCTCAAATATTGCCCTATTTAAAGTTTTTTGGCTTTTAGTATGAATATGTTAGCCTTACTGTTATCTATAAGCTAGTGTGCTCCAAAAAAGTGACAAAATTCGCATTTAGAAGACCAAACCCAACGTTGAAAATGAAAATCAGGTTTATGTCAGAATCCAATGTCAGATTTACGTTGATCTCCAACGTTGGACAGACGTTGTATTGTGGTTGAAAATGAAAATCGGGTTGACGTCAGAAACCAACATCAGTCGGGTTCTGACGTCAACCCAACTTTTATTTTCAATCAATATCCAACGTCAATCTGACGTCGGGTTCTGATGTCAATCAGATGCAGGGTTCTGACGTCAACCCGACTTTCATTTTCAACCAAAATGCAACCCCTGCAACCAAAATCATCCACTGACTGATGTTACTTTCTACTCGAGGACCTTGACAGAATTGTAGTGGAGTAAAAAGTACGATATTTGTCTTTCAAATGTAGTGAAGTTAAAGTAAAAAGTTTCCAGAAAAAATAATACTCAAGTAAAGTACAGATACTCAAAAGGTGTACTTAAGTACAGTACTCAAGTAAATTTACTTTGTTACTGTCCACCTCTGAAAATGTTCACCTAGGATTAAGGTCAACTAGAGGAATGTATGGCTCACTGCACTTGAGTAGCTTTGTATCCACACAGGGCTCACTGATATCAGCCTGTTGAACATCTGTACAGACAGCGGGAGACACCCACAACACAGAGCTGTGTGTGTGCTGGGTTTGGAGCTCTCTCAATGCTAGTGCACAACTCTTTTGTAATATGTCCAGTACCATGTGGGCCCGATTTACTAAAGCATTCAGTGTTAGCATTGCAAACTTTAATTTGAAACAAAAAAGGTATTTGGAAAATCTGACAAAAAGACAAAGGTACAAGACTGTGGGTACTTCTCAATATTCAAATGGATCCTTCCTTGTTTCCTCGTTCCTCCGTCCTCCAGCCTGGGATTCGGAAACCGATCAAAGTAAGCCCTCTTGAAGGACATATCAATTCTCTAGTTGCACCTTGATGAGGAATGAGGAGTGAGGAAGCTTCCAGAGGAGCTATAAGGATGCAAGGATGCAAGGGTCCTACAGCGAAATCTTTCTTGTCGAAAAAGCTGACACATGTATAAATTCTCCTTCCCTTCACATCTGTCACAATAATTTAAAAAAATCTATTTTTTACATTTGAAATTTAAATAAACCATACATCTCAAATATTTCAACAGGGCATCCTGCTTTATTAATATTTATTATGAATTTCTTAAATTACTGAACTTTAAAAACAGGGACAAGTGAGTGATCAAGAATATTTCAATGTTCCAATAAGCTTTCCTTCAATTCTTCCATTCTCATTTTCTTTCCTTGCATCCTGTCCTCGCATCCTAAGGGGGTTGGAGTTAGGAAGGGAGGAATCACATATAAGAAATGAGAAGCACCTTGTGCACTTAAAGGCTTTAATGAGGGACAGAACTACAATCCCATAAAGCATTGGGAATTACATAATTGAATTAAAAAAACAACATCACAATTTATGTTTATTGCAAAATATTTATATAAATGCAAAATGCTTACATAGCATGGAGAGTGCTTCATGGGAGTGGAAGGACACTAAAATTTATTTTTGCCGATTTTTGCTTGTTTTAATTCTGGTGGAGACTTCTTTGCTGAATCATGGGTAGTGTAGTCTTTCACCAGGACTTCACTGTTCAGCATGATTATTTAAAAATGAAGCTTAAATAATGTGGGCTGATGGCTTCAACAAAACCATATACTTTTGATTACCAACCTCAGAGCTCGCAGAAGGTCTGGCTTTAAAGGTTTATAAGTTATTGTAAAAAATCAAGTTCCCTATGGAGAAAATTAATGGGATTTTTACTTCTGGAATCCAACTTTGTTATATTCACATTCCAAATCAAGATGTGAAAAAGAGTCATTTCTTCAATTCTGAATTTTGCACAACCCTGAAGATTGGGCCGTGCTAACAAGCCAAACCTTGACCCTTTGGTCTAAATAGATAGACTGAAATTATCTGAAAACCAGTGTGACAGCTCTGGATTGGTGTTTCTGATTGGTTTACATTTTTGATTCATTGCCATGCCTCCATCAATAATGTTTTACTCAGAACAGTTTGAGCCAAACAGCTGTGCATATACTACAGTATATTGTATGTATATACAGTATCCTTAAATATGCAATATACATTGAGCTTATCTTTCTCGCACAGTATACCAGATAAAACCATCTCCTTTCCTGGCAAATCCCTCCTTGAAGCTTCTCCAGCTTTGCTGCACTGTGGATCTCTGCTGAATTGTGTGATGGAGCTGTAAAGTGCTGTGCAAATCCAGTTGCCGCTGGCTGTTAGCTGAACTTCACTTTAATGTTTCTTGTAATGGCAGCCTAACACAGGTTGAATTTAACCTCTGGCTCAGGTCCAGCTCCCTCAGGCATGAAGATGTTTGGCACAAACAGTGATCTGAGAAGATGAAGAGATCTTTTATTAAACATGCAGGATTCAGATCAGGTCTGCAAGGCTTCTTTTGAGGAATTAGCATATAGCATTTGTGTGTTATCATATTAAATTAGCATATGCAATGGGAGATGCTTAACATTCAGGAACACCTCAGCTCTGAACATCACCATGGCAACTAGATCAGAAACGTTCATCTTAACACTTTTTTTGTTGGTTTATTCTGTTTGCATCTTGACCCATTCATGCAAGGTAAGCACTTGCACAAACATACTTTCAGGTTACACCTCGTTCTTCGCCTGAGGTAATGAGACACAGTTCCCCTCACCTACGAATGACTTAAGGACTTCCATAAGCTGTACGCATTGGTCTGAATGGCAAACTGTGTTGGCGTTGGTTGCTAAGCTACTAAGGACTGAGAGAGTCTCAGATGGCTGTTCTACCCTTGTTTAACATAGAGTCTGTTATTAGGTGAGAGAGCACTTTAGAGCTCTTTATTGACGCGCTGCTAAATTCAAATGACATCCGAAGCTCAGGTCCTTGTCTATGGAGTCAATATAATGCCACATAGTTTTGCAAAAGAATAAAGTATCGCAAAAGAAAATAAAGTTTTGCAAAACAAAAATAAAGTATTGAGCAAAAGAAAAATGTTTTGCTTACAAAAATAAAGAATGGCAAAGGGGGAAAAAAGTATAGAGAGAAAAAAAATAAGTTTTGCAAACAAAAATAAAGAATTGCAAAATAAAATAAAGTACTGCAAAAAGAAAGATATAATTAATTGCAAAAATCAATGACAGCTGTAATCCTATTTTTTCTCTGCAACATATTTTCCATACTCGCACCTACTAAGTTATTTGCAATGCTGCTTTTATTCTGCGTTTCAGTCAAGTGTGTGCTCGTAATACCGTTTTTCCTTTGCGCTTCACTTTTCTCTGCGTTTCTCTTCATGGTGCTGTTTTAACATGGGGGTGGAGTCAAGAAACCCCGCGAAGCCACGTCGTCAGTAGGAGACGCAGATCGCAACAGTTCGAGTCACCATGGCAGAGCAGAGGCATGCAGGTGGATTCCAGGTATGTACAGTTGATTGTTTCCCTTTATTTCACTAACATTAAAATGTGCATTGTTTTTTTTTTTAAACTAAATGCGAGTAGTATTAACAGCGTTTGCCAAAGTTTAAGAAGTTAGGGATCAGTTAAGCGGTCGTGAACATGTTGGAAAAAGTTTGCATCTGCTAGATATCCGCTTTTATGCTGTTGATTGATTACTTTGTTTACTTTTATTGATTATGATATTCTTACAATACAAAGTCCCTTCAGGAGGTCCCTTCACTCCAAATTGCACTTCAAGGGCAGTTATGGGTACACTATTGTTTTCCACTTGCCTCTCCACTGTTTTTTAAGTTGGATAGTTCATTAAGGAATCCGTCTGGGATTGTAATTTGATTACGGATGGATGTAATGAAAAGAAGTTCATGACTGCATATAAATTGCAAGTAATCTAAGTCCAGCGGCTGGCGACTCACTGCACACTGGAGTTTGGAGAGCAGTCTCTATATTACCATTCGCCCCAATTCAACCCTGGTGGCATCATTGTGCCCACCGACCTACAAAATAACAGTGTCTTCAATTAGTTATGAAATGTATATGTGGCGATACACGGAGGGATTGAAGATTGACAGCTAGCGACTACGCCACCCTGGAATCTTGCCAGGGATAATACTAAATTAAATTTCCTATTAAGGCAACACAGGTTAGTTCACAGTGAATCGGCGGGAGATGTGGATACAGAAAAATATAAATTTTATTAAAGATAAGAAGAGACTATACAAAAGCTCAAAGAACAACCCATCAATAACATTTAATGTAGACAACAACAATTACACCATTTAACAAAATACACAAAGAGCGATCTGAGTAGTCAGCGGCATCTGAGTTCAGGATAAAGGAGCCGAGACGTGACAGCAGGGAATAAAGGGCACAATAAGGCCTTCACGGCAAGTCACCATTCCCGTACACCTGTGCATTACACAGCACTCATGATGAAAAGACCGCCACCAGCAATTAAACTTTGGCAAACGGCGTTAATACTACTCGCATTTAGTTTAAAAAAAAAAAATGTTATTGAAATAAAGGGAAACAATCAACTGTACATACCTGGAATCCACCTGCATGCCTCTGCTCTGCCATGGTGACTCGAACTGTTGCGATCTGCGTCTCCTGATGATGACGTGACTTCGCAGGGTTTTTTGACTCCACCCCCACATTAAAACAGCGCCATGAAGAGAACCGCAGAGAAAAGTGAAGCGCAAAGGAAAAACGGTTATTTATAACAAAAAATATTTTTGTTTTGCAAAACTTTATTTTACTTTATTCTTTTGGCATTATACTGACTCCATACTTATTCAGATGAGTTCTGAACATAGACAGAGAACAAAATTCAAGCATAAGGCTGATCAATTGAGATTTGTGAGGAGAACGCACACAGCATCCCCCATCATCAGCCTCTGGCCTGTTTTCTGGAAACTTTGCCTGTGATGTTTTCTTGCTTAAAAGCTGCAGAAAGGCTCAGTGGAGGGTGCAATTAGTGATGGTTGAGAGTTCTCAAAAAATAAAATAATAAAACTCCCCTGAGAACAAATACAAACCTGCAAGTACTGTGTACAATTCCACATGCATTTATATGCAGTTAAAGGAATGGTTCACTCAAAAATGAAAAACATCCCATAATTTTCTCACCCTCAAGTCATCAGGTGTATATGACTTTCTTCTTTCAGCCGAACACAATCAGAGTTATATTAAAAAATGTACTGGCTTTTCCCAGCTTTGTAATGGCACTGAATAGAATCGGGTTTTTAAAGCTCCAAAAAGCGCATCCATCCATCATAAAAAAATGGATTCTGAAGCAAAGCAATGTGTTTCTGTAAGAAAAATATCCATATTTAAAACTTTATAAACTGTAATCACTGGCTTCCGGCAATAGCCGTCCGCGCGTTCAGGAGAGAGTTAAGTTCTGGTTCCTCTAAGTTCCTCTGACCCGACGTATATAACGATTGTGTTCGGCTGAGAGAAGAAAGTCATAAACATCTAGGATTATTTGGGATAATTTTCATTTTTGGCTGAATTATTCCTTTAACAGTGAACTAACTTGCTGACATTATATTAAAGGGTTCAGCCAACATTTCTGTCATTCTTTCACAAGAGAATTTTGAAAAATTTCACATACATATTTTCCATACTATGACAGTTCGTAGTGTCTATGGGCTGTCAAGCTCCAAAAAAAACAAAAAACTATAAAAGTACCATATGATTCATGTTTTATTTCAAATATTTTAAGCCATATGATACTGTAGCTTTAAGTGAGGAACAGATACTTCACTGACAATTTTCTCCATTTGCAATTTTGTAAATTTTTTCAAAATTCTTTATGTGTAACATAAAATAACAGCATAGGCCTACTGGCTTGGAATGACATGAAGGTGAGAAAATTTTAACTTTTCCATTAAACTGTTCCATTAAATAGCTGAGAATGAGATTGATAACTTTAGAAATTTTATTATGATATTGATTTTGTTTAATACATTTTCTCTACTAGAATCATGCTCTTCCTAACAGTTTCTCTGTAGTTCTCCATTCAGATTGTCATTGGTACAGTGTTGATGCATGTAGGAGTTGTTGCTTGGCAACTGAACATCACTAAACAATTATGTTTGATTCACAGTTTCTTCAATGGCTTTCCTTTTGTTTACAATTATTAAATGGTGAGGGAACGTTCAGATCAGTTTAGATGTTGGGGTTTTAGGCACACATTCTCTCTCTCAGCAAATAATAATAATTATTTATGACATCTTTGGATGTAATTAATTTTTCCAAGCAGCAATTACAGTTAAAAACTGAAAGTGGGTCAGTCTGAAATGATGCTGTGTGTTGGGGTGGATGCAGGCTTCACATCTGGTGCCCGCTGTTCTCGCTTTCTGACACAGTCAGGGGTAGCAGGTGCATTAGCTGAAAGTCTAGTGCGTTCTGCCAATTAATCATTACTGCGAGTCTTTGAATGAGTGGACAGCGTTTGGAGAGGGAAAGTATGTGAGCAGATGGAGGATTGTTTTTTGACTTTTTCATGAAGAAATCCTGCTGTTAATGCTGCCTTAACAGAGGTGCTGCATATTTAATGGAGGTAATTGACATTTTTGGGACGTTTCTTTGCATTCTTCTTTAGGGCACATGAAATTTGTAAGAAACGAGGTACAGTCTTAACTGTATGCTATCCCACTTATTACATACTGTAGCTGCTTATAATACATACATGGATATGAAATATTGATTTAAGCCAAAATTATTTTGTATTACTTGTAAGACTAAACAGTCCATAGCAATGTAACAGTCTGGCTAGCAACAATAATTAAATGAATACTTTTTTCACCAAAGATGCATTAACCCTCTAGTACTGTTCACTTGTCAGTCAAAAATGACAGATTTTTTATTTTATTTCAATGAAATGATTGTACTATATTTAGTTGGATAATGTTTTTTATTTAATATTTTGTATTTTTAGCAGATTTTATGGTACTAAAGTACATTTATGCTGTAGTTATATTCATAACTACATTTATTCACTTTTTGAGGATGGACATGGAATTCCCAACACATTTATTGTTATTAAAAATATATATTTTTAATGTTTATATGAAATATATATTTTCCAAAACACGTTTTACTCTATACCTGTGAGAAAATCAAAGCCATAAATCTAAACAAGCTGTTTTCCAAATTTGAGCTTGATATCTCATATATAAATTTGCTTTCAGTAAGAATAAGTTTGTGCGCAGTACCAAACGTTTCCAATAGATGAAATTCACCCCCATTCATTTCCAATGCGGTCATTTTTTGATGCGAACAATACAAGTGTGAATATTTTTTTCAGGACCATTTACCCTTTTTGAATTTTTTTGTGTGAACACAAGTGCCAAAACCTTTACCAAGTCTCGTACCATTCCGAAAAAAGTAAAACATTTTGAAGAGCACCAGAGGGTTAAATTGATCAAAAGCGACAGTAAAGACATGTATAATGATACAAACATTTCTATTTCAAATGAATGTCTTTTTGAACTTTGAAAAAAATTGTATCGCAGTTTCCAGCACAACTGTTTTCTGTGTTGATAATAAGAAATGTTTCTTGCGCACCAAATCAGTATATTACAATGATTTCTGAAGGATCATGTGACACTGAAGACTGTAGTAATAATTGTAGTAAACATTTTACAACATTACTGTTGTTTTTAATCATAAATAAATAAATGCAGTCTTGTTGAGTATAAGAGACTTCTTTCTTAAACATTTTAAAAAATCTATACTGGCCCCAAATGTTTGAACGGTAGGGTATTATTATTAATCTGCAATAAGTTACACTGTAAAAAAATGATGCACAATCTACTTTGATGTTTAAGTCATTTCAACTTAATATACATTAAACTGACTTAAAAACTGAGTTGAATCTTGTAGGCTATAACTTATTTAAAAAGTTGAAAATTGCTTAACTTATTTTGATGAGTTAAAGCAATGTAAAAACATATGTTGTCATAACTTATTGATCATATAAGTTCCCTTTCAAGGGAACTCGCGTTGCATCGAGATTGACGCTATGGGAACGCTTTGCGTGATGATGTCTTGAAGCACATGTAAAATCAGTCCAATGGCGTGGCGGAACGTCAGATGCGGGTGACGTCACGTACCAGGAAACTATAAAGCCTGCTTGAAAACAGAGAGCGGCAGCTTCTGTGTCTTCAGTAGCGCTCTGTGAAATCTGTCTTTGTCTATTTGGTGTTGTTTTGTCACTCAAATATATATATATAATGGCCAGCAAGCAGTTCAGAATGTGTGTGCATCCCTGCCTGCGTTATATTACGGATGGGGACACGCACGTTCTCTGTATTGTTTGTTTGGGAGAGGAGCATGCCCAGTCAGCACTCGAGGGTGCTGGCTGTGTGCATTGCGAGGCGCTGTCCATGCGCACGCTCCGATCCCGGCTGAGTTTCTTCTGGGAAGCTCGCGTTCCCCAGGGCTCGGGTCCCGCTGCTGCCGAGGCACAGCGGCGATCTCAGTCCTGGGGTTCGCAAATGGATCTATCAGCGGGGTTTGAGATGGGCTCTGCCCTATCTCAGCCTTTGTCTGATAGATCCAGTGTTTCTCATCAGGGTTCGGAAGCACGCGATGCGGTTTCTTCCGCCCCGATGATGGAACAAACACTGCAATTATCCAGTTCTGAGGAACTGGATGTTGTTAGTGTTCACGCTGAGTCTGAGGGTGCCCCACCTCAGTCTCATGCATTTGAAGAATTACTCGAAGTAGTGACAAGAGCAGTCGAAAGACTTTCCATTGAGTGGCCATCCGATAAGCAGGACGTTCGTTCAAAAAGTAAACTTGACGAACGCTTCCTGCCGTCACGTGCACAACCACAACACCGTAACCTGCCGTTTTTTCCCGATCTCCATACCGAGGTGTCGAGATCGTGGGAGAAACCAGTATCATATAGAGTGTTTAATCCACAAACTTCTATTATTCCTCTATAGCTGGGTATAAAGAGCATGGTTATGGGGGGATGCCGAAAGTCGAAGAGACGCTTGCGAGCTATCTCTCGCCAGCGTCGGCATCCTCCCTAAAGGGTTCGGTTTTGCCTAATAAGCCCCTCAGAGTTACATCTTCTCTGGTGGGCAAGGCTTATTCTGCGTCTGGTCAGGCTGCAGCATGTTTACACACGATGTCTTTGCTGCAGGCTTATCAGGCGGAATTATTGGGAGATCTCGATGAGGGCGGGGGTATTGGTCCCGAAGTGGTATGCGAGTTGCGCAGAGCCACAGATTTGTCTCTCAGGGCCACCAAGGAGACGGCTAAATCCATTGGCCGTTCTATGGCAGCCCTGGTGGCCACTGAGAGGCATCTGTGGCTCAATCTATCTAATATCAAAGAAAAAGAGAAACATTTTCTTTTAGATGCGCCCATTTCTACTTCGGGTCTATTTGGTGATGCTGTTACTACTGCTGTAGATAAATTCCAAGAAGCTTCTAAGCAATCAGCTGCACTACAAAAAATTCTTCCCCGTCGATCTTTTCATGAGGCCTCACTCATCTAGAAAGAGCTCTGAACATCGTGCCACTCAAAAACAGAGCGTGTCATCCCGTGCTCCCCCACAAAAATCAAGGGGACACGGAGGGCACGCTCAAACCCAGCAGTCTTCGAGGGGTAGAACGGATCTGCGGACCATTATTATCGCCAAGAAGGCTGCGGGGAAAAAGTCCTGACGCTCGAGGGCTCAGGACAATGAGGGTAGTCCCCCCCGAAGTAGAGCGGTCAACACCTCTTTTTACGGTGCCCGTCTCCCTTCGGTGCCCTCAGGGGACCGTTCTGCCAACCCTGCCACCTCCGGTGCTTCAGGGGCGCAGCGGTCTCCGGCGAGCACATATCTCAAGGACCACCCGGAAACGTAGTGGCCTCGGGATGCCCGCCCCCTCCAAGGAGGGTTTTAGAGCAGTCCGTTCAGTCGTTCCCTGCCGGTGCGCCGTTACAGGGCGACGAACCGACTACTCAACAACAACAACAAAGTCCAGAAGCCAGTCTCGAGAGACTGGTACTTCTAGTAGAATCTTTGACAGCGTGGAAGCTACTGCCAAATGTTTCTCGATGGGTCCTGCAGACCGTAGAAAAAGGGTATCAAATACAATTCAAGAAACGCCCACCTCGGTTTATGGGGGTCCTACCCACAGTGGTAAACCCAGAGCAGGTTCTGGTCATGGAACAAGAAGTGAACACTCTGTTAGAGAAAGGGGCCATAGAATATGTACCTCCCTCCAACAGGGAAACCGGGTTTTACAGCCAGTATTTCATAGTTCCAAAGAAGGACGGGGGATTGCGTCCCATTTTAGATCTTCGAGTTCTGAACGAGTCAGTCATGCAGCTCAAGTTCAAAATGTTGACTTTGAGACAGATCGTGCCACAAATCAGGTCCGAGGACTGGTTTGTCACGATAGATCTCAAGGACGCATATTTCCATATTTCCATCCGTCCATGTCACTGGAAGTTCCTGAGGTTTGCTTTCGGGGGCAAAGCATACCAATATCGAGTTCTTCCATTCGGTCTAGCTTTATCACCCCGCACTTTCACCAAATGCGTGGATGCAGCTCTGGCGCCCTTGCGCCTTCAGGGTATTCGCATAATGAACTACATCGACGATTGGTTGATTTTAGCTCAGTCGCATCAGATGGCTGTTCGGCATCGAGATGTCGTCCTCGCCCATATGAAAGAGTTGGGGTTACGGCTGAATGCCAAGAAGAGTGTGCTTTCTCCACTTCAGAGGACCACTTTTTTAGGCGTGGTTTGGGATTCAGTGTCGATGCAGGCGCGCCTGTCACCGCCACGTATAGAGTCCATCCTTGCAGCTGTGAAAAGTGTAAAGCTAGGCCAGCTACTCACTGTCAAACAGTTCCAGAGACTGTTGGGTCTCATGGCAGCAGCTTCCAACGTGATACCTTTTGGACTGCTGCACATGAGGTCCCTGCAGTGGTGGCTCAGGACCAGGGGGTTTTCCCCCGAGGGGCAACCCATTTCACACAATCAAGGTCACGCGGCGATGCCTACGTGCCTTGGTTATGTGGAAGAAACCTTGTTTCCTGTCCCAAGGCCCAGTGTTGGGAGCTCCTTGTCGTCGCAAACTGCTAACGACGGATGCTTCCCTCACGGGTTGGGGAGCGATTCTAGAGGGTCGCTCATCTCAAGGTCTGTGGGAAGACCATCATCGTTCATGGCATATCAATCGCCTAGAGATGTTAGCTGTCTTCCGGGCTCTGAGGAGCTTTATCACAGATCTCAGGGGACACCATGTGCTAGTACATACGGACAACACTTCGGTAGTCGCCTATATAAATCACCAAGGGGGTTTGCGCTCACGCCCATTATGCAATCTGGCACGCCATATCCTCTTGTGGTCCCAGGGGAAGCTGTTGTCACTCAGGGCAGCTTACATCCCTGGGGTCCAGAATATAGGAGCAGACACTCTGTCGAGACAGGGGCTGAGGCCCGGGGAATGGAGGCTCCACCCCGAGGTGGTGGAGCAGATATGGAGGGAGTTTGGCCAAGCACAAGTGGATCTGTTTGCGTCTCGAGAGACGTCTCACTGTCCACTTTGGTTCTCCCTCACGCATCCAGCTCCTCTGGGACTGGATGCTATGGTACAGACGTGGCCGAGGCTACGTCTGTACGCCTTTCCCCCAGTTGCTCTGCTCCCGGGAGTTCTGGAAAGAGTTCGCAGGGACCGGGTCCATCTACTTCTTATAGCCCCGCTCTGGCCAGGCAGAGTATGGTTTCCCGATCTTGTGTCTCTCCTCGACGGGCCTCCTTTGGAGCTACCCGTCAGGAGAGACCTTCTGTCCCAAGCGGAGGGCTCGATATTACACCCCCGACCAGAACTGTGGAACCTGTGGGCTTGGCCTCTGAGGGGGCCCAGCTCATAGAGTCAGGTCTCTCAACTGAGGTTGTTGAGACCATTCTACAGTCCAGAGCTCCCTCCACGAGGAAACTTTATGCCCTGAAGTGGAGAGTTTTCACTTCTTGGTGTAGTGACCGTTGGTTGGACCCAGTTAACTGCCCAGTTGGTACAGTGCTGGAGTTCCTGCAAGAACGGTTCACTGCAGGTCTGACCCCGTCCACTTTAAAGGTTTATGTGGTGGCCATAGGTGCTTACCACATTCCTTTGGGTGGAATGTCTGTGGGGAAAGACCCCTTGGTATCTCGTTTCCTTCGTGGCACTTTGAGGCTGAGGCCTGCAGTTCGCTCTAGGGTGCCTCCATGGGATTTGTCCATTGCTCTGCAAGGCCTTTCCCTGGCCCCTTTTGAGCCTATTGAGGAGGTTCCGGAGAAGTTCCTGACACTGAAAGCTCTGTTCCTTCTAGCTATTTCTTCTCTTAAGAGAATAGGGGATCTTCAAGCACTGTCGGTTGCTCCGTCATGCTTAGAGTTTGCACCTGGTATGGTCAAAGCTTTCCTGCATCCAAGACCGGGTTACATCCCTAAGGTCCCCACTAATGTGGCCAGGCCTATTATTCTGCAGGCCTTCTGTCCTCCTCCTTTTCAAAATGCGGACCAAGAAAGAAAAAATTTGCTTTGCCCAGTTCGGGCATTAGACGCTTATGTCCACAGAGCTGCCCTGTGAAAGAAGTATGTGAAAGCAGCATTTGTTTGTTGTATATACAGTATACAGCAAGTAAAGTATATATCTTAGCGATCATAATGAAAAATAACCATGAGGCCTTGTATCACCATGAATGAATTTATTTTGCAATAGTGACCGAATGACTGCATTATCCCACATATACATGGCTACTTAACAAGTAAATAACTGCAGGAACAGGAAGGGAATAATAATAATACATCCTTCCATCTTTCTCTCCTTTTCTTATGCACACTGTTTCATTTTATATCTACCACACAGTCACAAGCACACACGAGTCCAGAGCAGGAAGATGTGTGTCTTTATTCCTCTGGAGTGTTCCTGTAACTTTAGGGTTCGAGGATGAACAGCACCCTCGTTCCTGTCAGATTTCTCCCGGGCCTGTCTCATAATCACCAGCAACTTATTAAATAAATGACAGGCATTAAGCCGGCACACACACACACGCCTGCAGCTGTCTGAGTGTGTGACTGGACCAGAACTCCAGCTCAGAACACTAAGGGGGGAATGAGAGACTGATAGCAGGTTTGACAGTAAGTCACATTTCACTGTGCACAAACATCTGCTCTCTCTCCCTCTGTCTCTCTCTACTAATGAAACCATACTAGGGAATCATATAAACGCCAGTCTTAGCTAACTGTCTGTCTGAGATTGCAGAAGTCCCTGTATCCATGGCAGCAGTTGATTTGCCAGGCTGTGCTCTTGCTGTACATTCTGTTAGTAATGTCTCACCTGTAAAGCACGTCTGATGCAACACCAGCAGCTCAAGGAGGCACTGCACAGATGGCATTCCTCATTGTCATTATCTGTTAGGCTTTTCACTCACCACTTTGACTCATTGTGAGTTAAGCCCAGTCAGTTACATGTGACATTTAGATGTCAGTAGAGTGCCTATATTTTGGGGAATCGTAACCGAGTTGGTTTGTACCAGCCATCGATAGCATACAGTATGTTATTTTATGTTATGTGTAATGGTGTATTTGTTTTGCAATTGACTTCGTCTTTGGGGCAAATAAATAAAAAACAGTACGTTTTTCTTTTCTTTTAGAAAACTTTTATGGATAGTTCATCTGAAAATGAAAATGCTTTCATCGTTTATTCACCCTAATTTTGTTCCACAGTGAGCTGTTAAAGGGATGTTTCGGAGTAAAATCAGCCTAGGGTCCCCCCCCCCCGGAAGCCTTTTTTCCCTTGGTTTTTCCCGGATGGCTTAGTGCAGGCGCTAATGGATCCTATGATGTATCTCGTAAATTACCCCACTAATAATGCCCAGAATGGTACCAAACTTATACAGTAGTAGAAATAGGTTCTGTACTCATAAAACGAGGCATTGGAAAGTTTGTAAGTACATCAGGAGTTTATTTAAATAACACTTGCCTGACGGCTCATGCTACTGCTAACCCGGACGTCGACATCACTTCAATGGTTTGGGAAAAGCACGTAAAAGTCCTGGCAGAAAGCGATGCATAAGGATGTAAAAGATGCATATGAATTGAAAAGATCTGACTCAATCATTTGTTTACATTAGTTCATTTAAAAAATATATCATCTCATGGATGCCTTTGCATTAAAAAGATCGGCCAGTATATTTCTCGGGAACAACATGAGGGTGAGTAAACAATGAGAGGATATTCTCCATCATTCCCAGTCAAAGGGATAATTCACCCAAAATTGAAAATTTTGCAATTATTTACTCATTCTTGCGTCATTGCAAGCCTGTTTTCATTTCTATCTTTTGTAAAATTTAAAATTTCCCTAAAGAATATTTAGGGGAAAATCTTCCAATACAATGGACAAAAATGTTGTTTTGGATCCCACTGTCTTCCATTGTATGGACAACAACAGTTGAAACATTCTTCAAAATATCTTATTTTTGGGTGAACTATCCTTTTAGAAAAATTACAAATTATGGAATAATTTATAGAGATTTCAGTTTTAAATAAAAAAAGCCTAACTTGCCGTTAATTACACTGGATTCTAATATTGTTGGACTCATTTAGTCATTAATTGTCCTTCATGTCTTTACAATAGCACCACTGATCGACTGACAAATGCAAGGAGCCAGTTTGGAAATAGTCTCGAAACAAGAAATCTCCTTTCCAGATGTTCATATAGCATTATGAACTATGCCACTTTGTCATTTCCATCAGCACTGAATGTTCACAGTTCAGAGGAGAGCACTGCAGTGACCCTTCATGTCAACCCAAACTCTCTCACTCTCCTCCTCCTCATCTGTCATCTCTCTCTTCCTGTCTTTGAGGTCTGTACAGACCTAGTCCTGCACTTGACGCCTCAGTGAGCCTATTCATGAAAACAGAGAGAAAGAATGAAAGAGAGAGGGAGCAAGGAAGTAAAGAAGAAAGGGGTGAAATAGAGATAGTGAGAAAAATGAGAGAAAGGGAAGGCCACAGGAAGAGAAGAGAGGAGGAGTGCAGTGAGAGAACATCATTAAGGGCTGTGGAAAGGAGAGGCCGCAGAACAAACGCTTCATGAAAGATTCTCTTATAATACATGAGGGTGTTCATCCGTGAAGAATTTCATCAGTCCTCCAAGCTCACAGAATTTCTCAGGACTACAGCTGCACTTCATTTACTCACCACACAATAGGGCCGCGCGGTTAATCAATAAATAAACGAGATTACGATTACAGCAGATATAGGTAACTAATTGATAAAAGTGTTGATTACAGCAATCCATTTCGGTCTACTCCTGTGGCGTCAAAGTTTTATATTTATCTATTTGCATGATTCTTTTATAATGTGAATGCAAGTGGCATTTTCTATTTAATTGCATCCGAAATCGCATTCTCTCTAAAGAGGTACTTCTTTTGAATAAATACTTAATTTGCAACTGATATTAACTGTTCTATACAGTATGGCACAAATGTGTATGTAATAAGAATATTCTGTTGATTATTTCGATTTTTCTTAACACATTACACGTCTCATGTTTTTTCGAAAGTTTGGCTTTTTTGGGGGAAACTCACTCACTAAATATGCTTATTTTACTCTTTTGGATTATCACATTTTTAGCAATATTACAATACTATATTGCCTACAGCGTCAGTTGCTTCACTGCCATTCAGTTGGAATTCAGAATACTGTGAATTTGGACATACATACTGTTTTCATATACTGTTTTTCGTAATGCGGATACTTTTTGCCTACTTTTTTATGAATACTGTGAATTTGGACAAACTACCGTTTATACATACTGTTTTTCGCCAGTGCTGGGTAGAATACTTACACATTGTAGTCGGTTACTGATTCCAAATAACATGACAAAAATTGTAGTTAGTAACAATCTATTATATTACACATTTTTATTGGTTTAATATTATTATTGACCTAACTTATTATATTAAAATCTCAGGGGTACTTCAAGTAAATGTATTAGGTCAAAGAAGTTCAGCTGACAAAAATGTATATAAAATTATGTGAATTTGTACATTTTAAAGTGTTTGAAATACAAAAGCCTTCTAAAGAAATAACAGGTAATCATGCAATCAATAAAAAAGTAACTGTAGTCAAGTATTTTAAAATGTAATATAATCTAATTACAAGTACTAAATTTTTTTTTATGTGATTACGGAATCCAGATTACATGTAATCAGTTACTGTATGGTACGGAAGTATGCATATTTGTTTATATGCAGCTTCTATAATGATAATTACGGCAACAGATCAAAGAGAATTTTTCTAAGGAGGTTAGTTCAAGTCGATATGTTATAGCAACTTCCCTGATAACATATTCTGTTTAAAGGCACAGACATTTTAATGCATCTATAATACAGTACCATGGTATTCTTTGAAGTACCTTTGCATATCATGGTATATTAAATCAATCATTAATCAGTCGGCATTAAAGTATAGGAGTGCAATGTACAATGGTACTATGACAGTACATTTTCGTAAGGGGCATTTTTAATGTTTTCCATTTCAGGCATTTACATTTCTGCCAATCTCAGGCTTGTTACATTATCAAAGAGGTTTGATGGAAAACAGGTCCATTACAGAACAGCTTTTAAAGAAATGTGAAGAATCTTCAGCATCATCTAAAACAACATTTACTTTGCTGGATACCCTTCAAATGAGATTAAATGGAGATTGGGGTAAATGCTGGAAGCTTTTAAACTAATTCAAATACCCAAAGTCATGAGACCTGTATGGTAGATAACAACACTTGATAATGTTTACATTCAGGGTACACAAAAGGTCATATGCAGAGGAACATTAACTGTTTTCCTGTCTGTGTGTGCTCTTCTGTGTATTATGTGATCTTTCCAAGTTTATTTTAAGATGCTGGATGTTAATTTATGACAAGTCTGTTCTGTGCCTCTGAGAACGTGGAAAAATATAAAAGAACAAAAAATAATCAACAGTCTAACACCCTTCCTTCACACTTTCAAAATACACACGCTCACACTTCTCAATTTTAGAACTTTAGTAGTTCTGTCTTCTGTGAGAGGTAATGATTTTGTTCTGTACTTGTCGCACCATGTTTTAAGGCAAATGGTTAATGGAAAAGAGGAACAGCCCAGTCAAGAACTCAAGTCTGCTCTAATGTAAGAGATGAGGTTCATACTTTGTTTTGTCTCGTATCTCTCACGGCCTCGTCCTGCTCGCCACAACACTTTACCCAATCTCTATAGTTTTCAATGTTAATGTATCTTTTATTTTGGTCCTTTTTTCCCGGAATGTCATGAATATTGTTTCCACAGTGTCATTATTATCACACCTGTTTCATCACATTTGTTTTTCTTTGTGTGGTTTATCTCATTTGTTATAATTTTTTTATCAGTTTTTTATTCATTTGATTATTTTACATTGGTTAATGGTCTGTTGTATTATTAGAACTTTAATAAAATAGAGTAACTGAAACATCTTAAACGATGTATTGTGTTTAACAGCTTTCTGTGATGTTAATGACATTTTAAAAAAAAAAGGGAATAAAACGGCATCTTGCTTTGTCTTCCTAATGCATAGCTAACATTACACATATCCTAAATAAACACAAAATTACATAATATTTGTACACTAATAATTTGACAAAATTGCAGCTTGATTGCAAATGGTGCACAAAAAAATTATGTTGATTTTTACTTCAAAGGACATTTGAAGAATAGCAAAAGTAAATGCTGAAAACATGGTAAAAGTTTACAAGACAGAATCAGAATGCCAAATCCTGACTGAAGAGAGGAGGAGCTGGGGATGGAGGAGGGTGATTAGCTCCGGAGAAACGCGATAGATGTTGATAATACTGAAGGAGCTTATATATACTGTAGATGCTGTGATAGGCGTCGTATTCCTATAGGTGGACGTGGATCAGCTGAGAGTCAGCTGATGCGAGCTTGACTAACATGACCTGCCAGAACTAACGCTACGCTTGATAAAAAGAAAAATATTGAATAATAGTTATAATTTATTTAATTAAATTCCTATTAAAATGTTATGCAATTAAAAAAACAACAACAAAAAACAAACTCTGAGACAAAGTTTGTGAAGAAACACATATTTACAGCATTTTCTCAAGGATAAAATGATGCCATAAAAATCTGAAAAAGTACCATTTGAATGCACAAAAAACAAGGTTTTTATCTAATTTGCTTATTAGTAGATTCATAATGTTCAGCCGTTAATCTGATAAGAGCAGCTTAGTAACGATGAAAGAGACTAAGATAACTTTGCATGCATGGGAAAAAAAGATAAGCTCTGTTAAAACACTGTTAAAGGCTAAGAGCAGATGTACAGATTTTCCAGCTTCGCCCTCTTGAAGAAACTGGCAAGTCCTCTGTCTGGAGCTCTAGTGGTGTAATGATATGACAGAATGTCCCTTGTTGTGTCAATGAGTTGACAGCTTTATCAAAACTGCTCTCTCAATTTTTCTAAATGTAGTCCCATACTGAGCTCAGCCTTATTGAACACTGGGTCTTCTGAAATCGAACTGTATTGTCAAGTGCCTTGAATGATTTACTCTTGCAGACTAGCGGATAATGGCACCACTGGGATCCTTAACGTTGGGTCTTCATGCTGATTTAGAATATTTTGCCCCAGAGGAAATACTGAGGTAAATATGAGATGCTTGTGCTTCCGAGTCTGCAGCTTGAGCAGAAATGCAGGTGTACTTTAAAATTAAAACTTTGCAGTAAGGGATAAAGCAGCTGATGATTGCAAAATAAACCTAGACAGGGTTAATTAATTTGGGATTAAATTAATTCATCATGTGAGATGAAAGAAAGGGTGGCATATAACTAGATACATTAACACTGTAGATTACAGTAAGTGACTTTCTGCAGGTTACGTTCAAAACACTTGATTCATTCAGAAACAAAACAAGTTATGAGTGAGTCGTTGACTTATTCACTCAACCGATTCATGAAACAACGCTGATTCATTAAAGAGTCACTGGGTGCATCGAAAAATTGCATACTTCCCTACTACTGTTTTAGTAGGCGAAAAACAGTAGGCCGATGTGACAAAAGAAGTATTCACAGTCCTCATAAAAGAATAGGCAAAAAGTACCCGGATCTACTACTACTGGCGAGATTCAAAGTGATTCAAATGATTCAAATGAAAATTATAACATGGTGAATGTTCAGACTACATTCATACTACACACATTCCTTCTATATAGAACATACTTTTTTTAGTGGTAGTGAAGTAATGACAAAACAAGTACTTACTCAAGAGAGTATGCGATTTTGGACGCAGCCACTGAATGGATTTATTCAGGAACAAAACACCACTGTGCTGTTTGATGTGCGACTGTTAATTTCACCGTCGCTATGTTTGGAACTATTATTGTTGCCAGAGCAAAATTTGACAAGGTAATGGCAATATTTTGTCTAAAAAGTATTAAAGTAAAAAAATCGTTAATACACGTGCTGTTAATCTGAATGTCGTATATTCTCTCATCCTTTTGCACACTTGGTGTGTTGTTATCTGTTTTACTCTTGGGGAACGAGAGCTCTTACAAGCAGAGTGCTTATGATAGACTGAGTGCTAACAGTCTTCATAAAGTCTGATACGATCTGAAAGTACAGAAGTGCTTTGTCAGCTCCTGCAGGAGCAGTTAGCCAAGCACAAGAGGGATTATTTTGGAGTGCAGAAACTGAAATCAATAGTAATCTAAATAGAGTAACAGGCGTACGTATGTGCGTTTCTGTGTGTTTACACAAGCCAGGAAGCTTGTCAATATATTGTATCTGCACTGATCATCTTTGAACTGACCTCTATTAACTATAGGCTGACTCGTTTATCTCTGTACATGATTCTGCTCATGTTAATCAATTTGTTTCTCATGACCTCATCAAATGAGATTAGGAGTTCACAAAAAATAGTATTTTGAATCGTTCTATAGTGATATAATCGGGCATTAACACTCCGTCTCCTCACAAAGCTGAAGAAAAGCCTCTGTGTGCCTGTGAAAAAAGACCAGAACAGAAAAGCTAATTATCACCACTGACACTCCCACTTATAACACTACGCCAGCTAAAGCAGAGAGTGTGAGCTCACAAGGCTAATATGCAAATACTGGTGTTAATTATGGAATGCTTCATTGTGGAATGAACTGAAACGCTAAGCCAGTTCGCGCACATTGTTTTGGCGTCCAATTCTAGCTACTGTTAAGTCCTAATTAAACTTCTTTCAAAATGTGGAGGAGTAACATGGCAAATAGGGTGAATTCAGGTTGTGTGGAACACTTTTTGCCATTGAGATGACTGGGAAAAAGTGTCCCAATCAACCTGAATTCACCCTATGTGGTGTCACTGTATAGACTGAGGTTGTATTGGTTCACTTTCAGAGAGGGAGTTTAATAACTTCAGGAATTAAAAGCTCCAGTCATCATGCCAATAAAGGCCCAGAAAGGAATAAATGGATTTTCACTGCATTTGCCAAAGTAATTTTTGGGCATTTGTGTTTGGAATGATACTAAATCATGTCACCAGTTTAGGCATAATTTATGACGTTTGGACTGGATTGTATATATTTGGAGAGAAGATTGGTCTGTTGAGTTTGTTGCCTGTTCACATCTCTCAACATGATTATGAACAAATGTCAGTTGTTTCTTAATTAACGGCATGGGAATATGGCTTAAATAGACTATAGAATGAATACTAATCATATACTCACTGAATCATCCATTCAACACAGCAGAATGGCTATTTAAATCTCTGCTGTAGCGCCGCAAGGTCTTTTATACTATAGTGGTTCTTTTTAATTTAATTGAGAGGCTACATGACAGAATTTGTATAGTGTTTAATTTTTTATGGCATACTCTTTTGAAGAGCCCATGTTTTACAGATGAATAGAGCTGTTTTCTTGAAAAAAAAAAAAAAAATTGTATTTTATGTATTTATGTAGCTAAGAATCTTTAATTTTTTTAAGAAAAGACTGTAATGTTCTTTTGCATATATTGTAAATTGCATGCATTTATATTGGAGTTTTGCTTTAATTATGTTTTGTTTGCATTTCGGCTGCAAATATGTGTTTGTGTGTGCAAGCTTGTGTAAGTAGATTGTAATTGAACCCAAAAGTATTTGTTTGTGATTTTGCACATTGAGGCCACAAAAATAATGATTATGGAGTACAAAATATTTTACCAAAATACTGGTAAGAGAATACATTTAAGAATGCAGACTGATTTAATAGTAGGGAAATCCTGAGATTTCCTAACGCAGGTGAGACTGATTATTTAATGGAATAATGCTTACTTACTGTATGAATAATTGGGTGTTTGTTTATTATTTCAGCTATGGGCACTTAAAACAGTCTTGGTACACACTTTTTCTCTCTATAGTTTTATTTATTTTGTCCACTGAAATACAGTATATGCATGCAGTTATGTGCATATGCTATACAGTATATATTTATTTTCTTCACACATGGTCTCAAATCTCACACTAACTTACTAATTAAATATTTGTATTAAAAATGATTATTTTACTGTTCAAATTATCATAGTTTTAATCATTTATATTTTTATGATATTTGGACATTCAGAAAACTTCAAAAATATGCATTTACTTATGCAGCAATTTGGGTTATGTATTTAATTTATATGAAGATATGATATCAGATTTCGAGTGTGCTCTATATTGCTAATTGTTTAAATTTAAAACCAAGCTCTAAAAATAAATCAACCCCTCGAAGACACCCAATCATGAAAAATGTAATTTTAAGGGTTTTAAATGTTCAACAAGGAGATTGTCCTCACACTATAATGCAATCAACATATCACTCTGGGTATGTAAAAGTTTGCTCAAAGTTCACTCTCTCTCTCTTTTTTTTATTCTGTAGAGTCACAGTGCACATTGTGTGGTGAGACCGAAGGTGAGTGTGTTCCTCATCTCCAGAACTGTGTGTGTGTGGTAGTTAACACTTAACCCAGACTGTGTTTGTGGGCTCTAATGGCACGGTGGGGAGTTCAGAAAGCACATGCACTTTTTATGCTTAAATGCTTAAATTCATCATGATGCTGAGCCGCTGGCGGTCAATTGTGTTGTGATTCCTCGCTGCTTGCATCATCACAGCTGGCTGTGCTTCAGTAGAAACGAGGCTGTGTCTCTCTCTGCATCACCGCTGCTAACGTGACTGATTCACAAACAAATTGAACAGAAGACCTGCTAATCTGCTTTCATTTACTAATCACTTTCTTTTCTTTCTTTCTTTTTCAATTTTTTTATATCATCCTGTGCTTCCCTTTGATCTGACCTGAGGTTCCTTATTCAGACTTTGTGTTTTGCATGTTGTTTTAATGTGAATTTAGTGCTGGATTTGTTTTAGTGATTGAGGTGTTGAAACATGACAGTGATTATGATTTTGCTGTGTTAGGCTTCACTAAGAGTAATATTTCTTTACTCACCATTTATTCACCATATTCCACACATATTTATCTGCTATACATTGCCATAGGCCTACATATTTACCTGCTAAGATCAGACACAGTGATAAAACTGAGTTTTTTTTAAACGATTAATGGTTTTCTTTTTTCGATCATGGATGGTGAATTAATGCACCTATGCAACCTCTGTGCTACAATACATAGCAAAAGTTATTTATTATTGGAAAATAATATTAAAAATGTCACTTTCTCACATTTTAGCTTTTGAGAGAATAAGCTTTTTAAAAGTTTTACCAGAAAAAAACACAACGACGAGAATTTAGTTCTTTGTGGTCTATAGGCTATGATATGATTAATCGCGGTTATAATGTGAGCAAAATAATGATTATCAGTTTAACCGACAGACCGTAAAGATTTAACCTTTATCGTTACCCCTACCCCAAGTACATCCGTCAAATCTTCATTAAGCGACAGCAGCTTTTTCGCCATCACACACGAAAACATGCAACACACGGCGTTTGTGCAGCGTTACGTCATAGCATAGCCTACACTCCCACTGTACAGTTGTCCAGTCTGGTTCCGTTCATACAGCGTGGGTTTTCCAAGACTGCGGTTGTGAGCCTGAAAATTTAGGTGTGAGTTCGGTTATAGAATGCAGTTAGCCCCTTCCGTAAATAACCGTACTGTGTCTGTGTTGTAAACGTAACCGTATCAAGGACTCAAATAGCCTACAGAGTACAGAATTGTGGATTCATTGTGGATTTTAGACGCATACTTTATTAGCGGTGCCTTCTCGTTATTATTATTATTATGTAAAGTGTGACCAAAGTGTTTTTACTTAAAAAACTGCTAAGAAAGATGGACAGCCATTTACAAGTTATGTGGCTTCAGCTCAGTAAATAAAGTATACAGCGTCGGAGGTTGGAAATGGGGCTTGGCTGAAAATGTATCAGTATTTTATAAATTCTTTTTTTGACGTGATATGGCTTTAAATAAAGGGCACCAGTATAATAAAACCTGATAATAAATTGCATTTAAATTGCATTTACCTACCTATATACCTTTCCTCAGGAAAGAGGGAGGGAAAGTGTAAAAGATGATATTGAAGAAGAGTTGGATAATTCTAAAAGCATATAGAGAATGAGATACAGGATGACAGTTTGCCAAGCTAGAGGCAACAACATCTTAATCCAAACAGTCATCAAAACCTGCTTTTTATCCAAGTGGCAGCAGAGACGTTTTGGAGGCATAGAGCCTGCGTTGGTCAGAGTTAAACAGCTGGAAGAAATCTATAACTGCAGAAGTATGTGCTATGTTCAGTAGTACGTTATCACAATTTTGCATATTTTGGTACCTGAACATGCACAGTCAACATTAGCAGTATTAACATTTAGCTCTATACTGTATCTTACATTCTGGTGAGCATTTGGCACATATTAAGCATAAAGGTTGACGTTAAAGGGATTAGCCTAGTTCACCCAAAAAATGAAAATTCTGTTATTACTCACCCTCATGTCGTTCCAAACCCGTAAGACATTCGTTCATCTTCATCAAATAAAAGTAAAAACAGTAATATTGAATATTATTACAATTTATAATTACTGCTTTCTATTTATATATTTTATAAAATGAAATTTGTTCCTGTGATGGCGAAGAAATAGCTACTGAAAATTGCTACTGAAAAATGTCCTTCAGAGATCATTCTGATATACTGATTTAGTGCTAAAAAAACCCATTTCTTATTATCAGTGATGAAAAGCTGACATACTTCTCCGAAACAGACGGGTTGAGGATCCAAACGCAGTATTTATTAAAAGGGTAAAGCACAATTGTAATCCAAAAAACAGGTAAAGGTCAAAACACAGGCAAACAACAAGGGAACTCCAGCTGGGGATCGTGACAAAAGTGTCTTCTGCCTAATCTTTTTTATAAAATTTATAAAACGTTTCAAAGAACAGCATTTATTTGAAAATTTTTAACATTTGTAATATCATTTGTCTTTACTATCACTTGACCGATTTAGTATCGATACAAAGGCTGGTATTGTATCACAGCCAATGTTTTGCTATCGATCCAACCTTAATCTGGGTCAAACTGTATCCGTTTTCTTTGTGCCATTTGTTCATCCAGTTATGCAGCAAATATAAACCAACCCAGCCTCATTATGTAGTCAAAACATAAAACAGAGCCTATGACTTTATTGTTTCTGCATTAAATTGCACACCACAATCCAATTAGAATGACAGACTCTGATTACATTTTCATCCCTCATTCCTGACCACTCTCTTGTATATAACCTTGTTGAATTTGAACGTGAACTTGAACATTAGAAGTGCTGTGCTGTTGAATGATCAAGGTTAGTTCAATGTAGTTCATTAAGCATTACTGTTACCAGAGTGCTTTCTGATAAACTGCAGAGAGCAATCAGAAAGGAAATTAAACCTGCTACATAATAATTAAATATTCAAATGAACATGTTTCTGGTTCTCGCTGTAGTTATTTAATGTTCTCTGATGGAAATTGTTTTCCTTTGTTACATGACAGTGATAAAATACAGTATGAGAGAGAAGCATCAGCTAATGTCTGTATGGAAAATGTTTATTCACTTCACTGAGCATCATGTTTGAAATCGATTCACAAGAGTCCAACTAGATTTCACAGATCCTTCTGCTCGAGTGATTTTAGAATATTGAGAAGCAAGTACTCAGAAGGAGGGGTTGTGTGGCGTCGTGGGTTTGTGTGTGTGTGTGTGTGTGTGAGAGAGAGCTCAATTAAAGCCATGAAAGATTCCCTTTTCCTCTTATTTTTTTTCTTCTTTTTAATTTATGAGATCTTTAAGTGTCTCATCACTTTGCTTTTTTGTTGTGCTGGCAGAATTCTTGCCCGCTGTGTTGCCAGGGGAGACGTGTGTCTTCACTGTAAACAAGGTTTTTATCCTGACCCAGCTCCAGAGCTGGTTCACACTCTCTGTGCGCGTGAACCACAGGGCCCTTTATTGAATTTATTGGCAGGAAAACAAGATGGCACTCAAGACTTGACACTAACTTCTTCCCGATATGGACTTTTCTGTCTTTAAAAAAAGGACATACAGTATAATGCAAACACAGACATTAAATGCAATGAAAACTAATATTATTAACTGTTTAGTATGATCAAAAACTTTTTTACAACAGTTAATTTAATTAGCATTGCGGTGTATGTGTGGTATTCAATTAAAGTTTAAAGTACTCTATTTTTATAATCATGAGCAGAAAACAAAGTTAGTTATTTTAAAGTTTAAATTGTCTTTCCTTGCCATCTACAAATACTTTTCCCAATTATAATATTGTTTATTATGAAATGCTAAATGTGGTGTAGATGGGAAAAAAAAAAAGTCTTGTCAAAAAACTTGTTTACTTGACCGGTCATATACTGTATGTATGACAGATAAAAATATTTGTATTTGCTGCATTCTCATTGCAGTGTTTTATCAAAAGTATAAGGCTAATCTGTTTTGCAGTTCACTGTGTTTTTGATACTGTTAAAAAACCCTGTCATCTGCATCTTTTAATGTGGCAGGAGAGAGAAGCAATAACGTGCATGGAACGGAAAGGGCTTGAATGAAGCGTGTTTGGCTCTTGATAAAAATATTAGAGAATATAGCGCCTAAGGATCATTACCATAAATGACTCTGAGCGTTTGTGGTGAGTACCACTCTGTTGTTTTGATGCGCTGCTCAATTTAAACTGTAGAATTGGTCAAAATTGTGCTACTGTTGTGGTTATATCTCACCAGGGTCCAGACCCGGACCGTGATCCTCTATTAGGTTTTTCAATCTGGTTGGGATTTTTTAGACTCTTTTTGCAGGTTGTGCCTGTGTAACTGGTCCTACTCAACCCACTCCGAGCGGGATTCAAACCGCGGTCAGCGGGCGCTCTAACAAGGAGGCTAAAGAACACATTCTCTAGCGTCAGTTGCTATAGCGCCTCTTGAGATCAGGGGAGTGAGGTTTACATACACAGCTCTTACTGGCCTATGACAGTTACACTCACTCCCTAAACCTCACTCCCATCTGGGTCACGGCACCACATGTAACTGGTGGCTCACGATGTCAAGCGTGATGCGCGGCCAGCGACACCATTTATGATACATTTATTCTGTGTTGTGTAGATTTGTGGAGTTAGACACGGGACAGCAGGTGGCAGTTTCACTGGATCTTTTATTCCTGATATAAAAGAACAAATAAACAGCCTCTTTGAATGAATTGCCCTTAACGTTCTGTCTCCCATTCAGTTACAATGCAAAAGGGACAAAAAGGAGCATGAAACATAAATTGAGTAAAGAAAAAAACAAGAAAATACAACAGAGAAAACATACCTGGTATAAAAGAACAAATAAGCAGCCTCTTTGAATGAATTGTCCTTAACGTTCTCTATAAAATAAATATGATGTGCATTTGTCACCATGTGCTCTCATTTCCACATATTCAGCAGAAGACAAAAATATAACTAAAAAAGGGTAAAATGACAAAAATAATCACACATGTGAGTAAAATAGCCTTATACACATAAATTGGGGTGAATATATATATATGAAAGCAATAATTACAATAAGGATTAAATGAGATTATCAGACAACAAATTAAACTTACCTCTCCCATTCAGTTACAAAACAAAAGGGAGGAGGAAAAGACAGAACAGGAAATTATGTTGGCTCATGACATCACAACAATTAAAGGGGGAAAGCACTTATTTTGATCAGGCAGCTACATCAGGTATATCTAAATGAACAATTTTGTGTGAATTCTACTTAACATAACATACATTTTAACAGTATAATTTCTATACCTGTTACACCTAGGTGGTGACTAGGGGTGGCACGGTTCACAAAACCCACGGTTCGGTTCATATCACGGTTTTAGGGTCACGGTTTTCGGTTCTGTACGGTTCTTGTTGTTATTTTTTCTTTTAATCTTTAACACTCCAAAAATTTACTTCAGCATATGATATAGGCTATAGCTTAATTAGGCCTATCTAATTATTAATTTATTTATTTAATAAATGGGGCGTGTTTGCAAAACGCAATTTCTCATTTCCCATTTCGAAGTAATATAGTGAGGTAGTGAGCGGTTACCGTGAGGAAACTTTCAGTGGCCCTGGAGGTCCATCCATCTGTAATGGCTATGTGGGCTGTGTTGGACAGTTCTTTGTCAATTTCTCCTCGTGTCTCATCATCATAGGCGTAATTTGCGGGTGGGACATGCCAGGGTCGATATTGTCCCCACCACTTTTGAAACATCTCGCGGCGCGGATGTACCAATACAAATAAATAAAGCATCTCCAGTTAACTAGCAAAGTATTCTTTTCGTTCGTTTGTTAAATAAGAAGCAATCTAGTGCTGAAATGTGTTTTTTTTAATCAAGTGATCAAAGTGCTCGTTGCCGCTGCGATCAGTGGCGCTGATACAGTGTTCTCTTGTGGCTCGCGCGCACGCCGCACAGTCTTCACTCGGACGCGCGCTTCCTTCCGTTGTGGAGACTCTCTATTCTTTCCGGTGAAATCACAAAAAAAAATTCACACAAATCTGTCCCTGCTTGATATACAACCACTGATAAACATATCGGTTTTGATGAAAAAGAAAAAATATATATACGAGTGCGGATTAGAACTGACATGCTTGGCAAAAGTTCTGCCACTGGACCATTAAATTACATACGTGAAACAGTCGATCTATGTATTTATTCACGTGAAAAAACAACATATAGTGGAGTAGATCTCATTAAATGTCTAAGTAAACCCAGTGCACTATTTAAATCGAATGCTGGACATCATAATGTTATTCTACATACATCTGATTTATGATTTAGCATTGTATTAGCACGGGCACGAGGCTACATTGCGCATGCGTGGAACCGTGCGACACACGCACCGAACCGAGACAAGTGAACCGAACGGTTCGGATGATTTTCATGTACCGTATGTGCCACCGGACAGATGTTTTCATAAGTCATTTATATTACCAATTCATGCAACAACAATGAAACATGTGACTGTTTAATGAGTAAGTCATTGAATCATTTGCGCAACAGGTTTGTACAAAACATTTATTCATTCAGAATTGAAACAGGACTGTTTTAAAGGCACAATATGTAAAATTTTTGCATTAAAATATCCCAAAACCAATAGCACAGTGTTATATATTTTGTTCAATTGTGTACTTATATTATCCCAAATGTTTCCAACAATGTTTAAATCCAGATAAATTCACAATTTTAACTAGTGTAACGGCCCGTGTCATTGCGTCGCTTGTCAATGACGTCGGATCTGTGTTACCTTTGATTTCCGGTCCTACTTTCGTAAAAACCATGGAAACACCAGAGATGCTTTAATATATTATGTGTTTTATTAGACAGGTAAGCAATTGTTTGGATAACTTTATTGACAGAAATCTAATCATTGTTATATACTAGCGCAACACGGTTAGTCTTATTGTTTGAATCTCTTGTTTTCTTTTATTTACTGCAAGTAACATGTGTACCATGCCTAAGATAACATGGCATAATCAAAAAGAGCTAGTAATACAGCATTTTCTCCACTGTACAATATATTTTAAAATGATCTGCGCCCCAATTAGCAACACAAGTCATCTATCTTTTATTAATATAATATTCTATCGATCTAGCTTACTGCAATGTGCAACAAGTGTATCATACCAGCCACCGAGCTAACGCACAAAGTAATGTTATAACATAAATTTCAACACACTCTAATGTATTTTAGTATTAATCTTTTGACCAAGTAAAACAGTGCTGTGTTACCCCACAATTTTAATTTGTCTAATAAATTGACCTGTATGAGTAATTCAGCACTCGTGGCTATTTCATTAGAATGAGTTAAAATAATGTGAATTTAAGTGATCAAACGTAACTGGAACAAAGTTCAAGTTCAGGGAAGAAGGAGGCAGCATTTTGAATTAAACATTAAACATAACTTTAATTGCAATAGACATAAACAACGTAACAAAAGCATACAACTACGGCATATAAGCATAATAAAAACAGCAACGTAAAATGTCCGATACCTGGTCCTCTCTCGACCCTTCACTGCCATCATTCCTTCTTACTGTATATCCTTCTGGAGCTCCTCCATGGGACTCGAGGCCGACTTGTCACGCAGGTGTCTCTCATTAGCATTCGCTCCACCGGTCAAGTTCCACTCTCGGCCCGTCCTACTTCATACAACAGTATGGTAATAAAACTTGAATACATTAGCTCATCCATGAACATGATTTCTGCCTCGACTCCCATCAGATTGCTTTTTATGGACAATGGAGGTTCATGATTCCATGCTCATTCATGGCGTCATCAAGCTAAACCTTTGTTATTGTTTTGAATAAGCGACCTCTAGCGGCGAAACTTACATATTCCATAATGTGTGAGTCTTTAAATCATTGGCTCATGCGATTTGTACAAAATACATTTGAAGACTTCAGATGCAAAAGCCTCTAAGTGCCATCAGAAATTTCCTTCTAGAATGATCATTTTTATCAAGCTTGTGTGTTTATGTTCACTTATTTCACTTTAATGGCAATGAAAATGACCTATTAATTGTCATTAAAGTGAAATTACTGAACTTAAATATAGAAGCTTGATAAAAATACTCATTTTAGAAGAAAATTTCAGATGGCACTTAGAGGCTTTTGCATCTGAAGTCTTCATTTATTCATTCAGGAATGAAACGTTTTAATACATGGCCTATGACAGATTTTACAGATTTAGTTTTAATTCATTTGTTTCAATTCATTTCTATGAATTAAACAGCTTGTAGACATTGAAATAACCCTTTAAACATTAAAAAGAACCTTAAATAGAACCTTTTTGCCATAAAGGCTTCTTTAAAATGTATAGGTTTCTATATACAGTAGAACCTAACTGATCCTTTTTTTCTGAGAGTGTAGACTGTCAAATGTCCAGTGTTCTTCAGTGGACAGTAGGCAGTAATGGACATTAGTGTCTTGTCATAACTCGGTGAAACCCCATAAACCCCAGTGATGAGGATAAAATCTGGCATTCTCGTTAGTCATCATGCAGACAGTAATAAGGAGGCGGATAGTGGTCTGGTTTCTGCCCTGTCCTCACATGATATCTAAGCAGGTCCCACCAGTCTGCTTTTGCCCCACAGCTGTCTGTAATGGTATTATACACTAATGCACAGTCCCTCTGTGAGGAGATACATCAACTCACACTGAATTGGGCAGCATAGATTTTTTATTTTAAAAATCCATTTACATTGATTAGAGGGGAGATGGACAAGATGTCTGCCAAATACCAACTGGGGACTAAAATCAAGTTCAGGGATACATCTGACCATAAACTCATGTGCTCATAGATTGAGTTTTGTCTTATAGGCCAGTTTTATAGCTTTTACAGCAAACCTTGACTTTTACTAATCTATTTAAGAGGTTTATGTTCTGTACCAGCTTTTAACTGCATAGTGCTTTGTCTCTGGAAAATCTCTCAATCTCTGCACTCCTGTTGAGCAGTCTTACTGATCCATGTAAAATCAAGTAGACAATGAGTAAAAATATGAATAATGGATTTATTTAAAAGATTTGAAGGAATGTTTGGCAAATTACATGCAGAAAATCTGAAATGTATAGATAGTATAGTAGGCAATGCAAAGTGAGTGCAGTATATGAAATATAACATGATATAAAGAGTTAAGATGCACCTGATAAATGCTGTTGCTACCATCAAAACAATATATGATGAGAAGGTGTGATTGCTTACATTTCTTTCTGTTTGTTTAGAATAGTCCTTAAAACTAGAAAAAACTTGCAGATATATCTGCATAGATGCATGAATGTCACAGCATGACTGTGTAAGGTCAGAGAGAGAGATGTGTTTGAATATCAGTTTTAATATTGTGCAATATGCATACAGTACACAAAGTATATTGTATTGTAGGTTCACCTTATGTGCAACTTGCATTCATTTCCTGCAGTTTTAGAGTCAGAAAGTTACCATGCATTACACATAAAGCATAAAGAGAATAAAAATGAGAAGATTGGAGTATCTCTGGAATAGGGATGTGAATTCAGTAGCGGTAGAGAACATTCACAGATCATTAAAGGTGCAAAACAGAGCTGAGTAGAAGCAAAGTCACCTCTGTAAAATGTCACTGAAAGTCTCTCTTAGCTGAAAAAGGTATATGTAATGCACTGCAGCCACTCTGACCTCTTGTTTTGAGCACATTATTTACTTTTTAAAAACTGCTAAACGGAACTTTTTTTTTGTTCATTTGAATTGACAGCACATTTACATTTATGTTCTTAATAGGACTGGCTTGTTAAATGTACTGCTTCGATCCATTAATGCATTATTACACCCCTAAATGTTACCTTAGCTTTCATGCTTTATGTTACACTCTTTGAACTGCAGAACTGTTCTAAATAGCAGCACAATGTAGTCAGGTGCCGAAATTTGCATAATATTATCAGGCTATTTTACATTTGTGGTACTTTTTTGTACTAGTATTCCGCAAGACCTATTACCCCATGCATCAATTTTGTTTTTGTTTTTCTGGACAAAATAAATGCTATAAACGACATGGCTTAAGCAAATATATTTTTTGAAAATATAGTTTTGTTTAAAACTTCAAATGCCAAAATATAATCTCATTTCCAGAAACATTGGGACATTTTGTAAAATGCAATAAAGAATGTGGTATTTGTTAACCTTTATTTAAAGGGGTGGTATGATGCCCTTTTCACAAGATGTAAAATATGTCTTTGATGTCCCCAGAGTGTGTATGTGAAGTTTTAGCTCAAAATTCCCCACAGATATTTTTATATAGCATGTTAAAGTTGTCACTTTTTGAGGGTGAGCAAAAACGCACCGTTTTGTGTCTGTTCCTTTAAATGCAAATGAGCTGCTGCTCCCGGCACAGAGGGCGGAGCTTCAACAGCTTGTGTCCTATTACCTCACACAAACATGCAATGAAATTTTCAAAACCTTTTTGCCTTTTATGTTCAAACTGGAGTCAGATGATGTCAACAGAGTCAATGATGGAGAGACTCAAGAAGAAGTGACAACATGTAGAATGCAACAGGACATTTCTGAATGGTTAGTTGATGAATTTATGTAGCTGATGTGTAGTTATCTTCTAGTCATTGATTAGCATATTCTGTCTTGATAATCTATAAATCTTGTTCAGGGGGCGGGGTTTATGTAAATTCTAGGGTTGGTGATGTCACTAACCCGGGAGGAATGTTGTGTAGTCCCTACCAGCCGTTTGTTGTAGTCCTTAAAAAGCAATTTAAAAAAAAGAAAATATCTCCCTTTGCTTTGAACTTTGAGCGTCGTAACTTTGCAGATGTTGTTTATGCTCAAACAGCAACATTACACACTAACTAAAGTTAGAAAAGTGAAATCATAATCAACCACCCCTTTAACAACCTAACATTGATCTTTCACAAAAAATACATTTCTCTATGGAGAAACAGAATGAGATGTTTGCTTCTTACCCTACTGTTGTGCTCCATTGCGGGCAGTCATGTAAAAAATGTCTATTGTCAACTTAATTGTACTCAATCAACTTATTTGTATTTTGTAAATATAAAAACGTTTTGATGGCTGCAACACAGTCCAAAAAAGTTGGGACAGAGGCAAAATAAAAGTGAAAAGATCTGCAGAATAACCAAGTTAAACTGTTTTGAAACAGTCCACAATTGCAGGTGATTTGGTAATGGGTGAGGGTATCGTGTTTGGGTATAAAAGGAGCATCCACCAAAGGCTCAGTCTTTACAAGCAAAGATGGTTCACTGATCACCAATTTGTGCCAAATGTCATAAGAGACTTTTCAAACAATTAAAAAATCACATTTCTCAATGCAAGACTGCAAAGTATTTAGGTCTTTCTTTCACCATTTACCATACATAATATTGTGAAAAGATTCAGGGAATCTAGAGAAATCTTAGTCTGTGTAGGGCAAGGCAGGAGACCTCTGTTGAATGTGTGTGACCTTCAAGCCCTTAGACGGCATTGCATAAGGAACCATCATGCTACTATGTTAAATATAGCCTCATGGGCTCGGGAGTTCTTTGGAAAACCGTTGTTACTTAACATAGTCTGCCGCTGCATCAAGATATGCAACTTGAATCTCTGTTACGCAAGGAGAGGGCACATCAATTCTATGCAGAGATGTCACCAAGTTCACTGGGCCCAAGCTCATCTCAGATGGTCTAAAAGATAGTGGATATGTGTGCTGTGGTCAATAGGAGCCCACATTTCAGCTTGTTTTTGGAAAAAACGGACATCGAGTTCTCAGTCATAAAGACGAGGACCATCTAGACTTTCATCAGTGACAGGTGCAAAAGCTGTCATGGTATGGGGGTGCATCAGTGCAAGCGGTATGGGTGACTTGCATATGTGTGAAGGTACCACTGACGTGGAGACGTATATTGGAATTGCACAGAGATATATACTGCCATCAAGATTACATCTTGCCTGGGAAGGAAGACAATACCAGGCCTCATTCTGCACAAGCTACAACAGAGGGGTTTCTTAGACAATCTACACAATAGAGTGGATGTGCTTGAATGGCCAGCCTGCAGTCCAGATCTGTCGGTTATTGAAAATGTACTGTATGGCCCATCATGAAAAGGAGAATCAGACAACGATGACCACAGACTGTTGAGCAGCTGTCTTGTATCAGGCATGACTGGGCAAAACTGCAAGAATTAGAGTAGTATCGTCAGTTTTCAAATGATTAAAAAGTGAAATTAAAAGGAAAGGTGTTGTGACAAAGTGGTAAACATGCCTCTGTCCCAACCTTTTTGGAGTGTTTTGTAGCCATTTAAGTCAAAATTTGTTTATATTTGCAAAATACAATTAAGTTGGTCAGTGAAAATATTGAAAATCTTTTGTTTGTACTTTTGTCAGTTAAATAACGTTAAAGTAAAATGAACAAATCACAGAATCTTGATTTTATTGCATTTTACAAAATGGCCCAACTTTTCTGGAAACGGTATTGTATATTACAAAATCTACATCAAGGGACAATAATTTAAATTTTGTTTTTTTTTAAGTTTTTTTTTCAATACATTTTGTTCAGTTTAAATGTATTTATTTTAAAAAATATATATATAAAATTGCCCAAATATAAGGAAATTTACACAGACAAAACTAATCAAAAACATATTTATTTTATATTATTAAATATATATATTTAATGTACTAGCAATATATATAGTTTTGTCCATTTTTGTTTGAAAATATAGGTTTGTGTCATAAAGGACAATAAAGTGCACATATTATGTCAGTTGCAATTCCCTAATCTCAGCATCTGACCACTCACAGTCAGTTTACTGACCGTCTGATGCATACTGCACACACAAAAGGTAAAATCTGTCTGAAATCTCAATATACAATTCGATTGGCTGGCTTTACACAGTTTTCGGGTCTCAGGGTAATATTCATTTTGAACCAGACTTTATGCTGAATTGGCACAGATAGAGTTAAGAGAGAGTTAAGCTTGGCCTCTAAAGCAAGAACTTGCTCAAATCCTGATATGAGTTGAAGTCAAAAATGTGTAAGTACATGCGTCTGCTAGTTGTATTCACAGTGGCAGATTTCCTACAGCAGTCTGAGATGCCAGTGGCTTGTGCATGCGACATCAACCATGCTTTGCTTTCACTTGCTTCAAGCTCTCTCTATTTCCTTGAGATTTGATTTAGTTTTTTGCTCACCGGTACTAGTTGTCTTGTTTAGGGATGCCCTCATAAAACCTCTAAGATCAGAGCTTGCGCTCTTTGGGAAGCGTTGTATTAGATCAGTGCATTAGATCAGATTTTGTTTTTGGAGATGTAATCTTTAACAAATGAATATCCATTTTCCATACTGTATATTATAATACCGTGATGCCTAAATTCACGTGAACAGTAACATTTAAAATGATTTTTTTTTTTTTTTTGAGTTAGTGTTTTTAATTTATTTTGGCATAGTAGAAAGTATAATTGGTTTTGGGACAGAATTTGAATATTGGTGCATCTTTAAATTTTATATAATTTTCAAACTATTCATGACTTGTTTAGCTGTTATACAGAGAAGTACATATGCTAAATCTTGAAGGAATAAGGAGAAATATTTTCTTCCTATAAGTGTTGTAAAAAAATCGATATTTCGATATGTATCGATACGAAAATATTTGAAACGTTCCAATACTCCTTTCTGCAGTATCAATACACTGTTACTGCGCGTTCACTCTCACTTCTCTCCGATGGCGAATTGACACACAACCATCTCCTGTCAATTTACGGTTTTAATTCATAGAAATTATGCACCGTCACTCGTATAATTTGCTCCAATTGAATCATTCCCGCAAGTTTCGCCCGCACACCAAAAGCGCACGCTCCAATGAACTATACAGTATAAGTGGTGCTCACAGCTGCCTCTCAAACAGCTCGCGAGTATCGTATTGACTTCTTTTTCGTGGCCAAATGCGCTTGAACGGTCAAATACACACAAAATTATGTCAAAATGCCTGTCTTGCAGAGTATTCAGGTAAATACAGTCGGTTATGTAACATTCCATTGGATCCGTGCTTAAACTCTTAAAGTGACAGCTGCCTAATAATCCTGCTGCTGTCTGTCCTGTTAATCAGAGAACAAAAGACAAAAGAAAGACATTCTTTACTCTTGACATAATAACTTTTGTAACTTTAATTGTAAGCATTAATCTGTATTATTTTTTTTGTGTGATTAATTTCTGTAGTATTTCTTACATGAAACTACTGTTAGACTCACCTGAAAAACTGATGTGAAAAGATGTCTTTCATTTGTCTCTTTATTCTATTTTATTTATTTGTGCTATCATTTGCAATTTGTTTAATTTTCTTATTTTACTACTGTCTGTTTAGTTGTAAATTTAGCTCAATGATTCGAATAAAGCCTCACTGTTCTGTGTGTAAGCTGTTTGTTGCAACAAAATTACCCAAATTATCAAAAAAAATGATAACAACCAATTATCTGTTTGACAGAATATATGGCAGTTTTCCCCGTAGTATCGAAAATGGTATCGAATAATGATATTTTTCAAGGTATCGTATCGTAGTTGGAAATTCCAGTATCGTGACAACACCACTTCCTATGATACATTTTTCTCTGTCAGAGAGAGGAGACGTTCTCTGATGCTATCATTGACCTTTCCAGTTGTGCCGTCTAATGGTTTTTAACCAGATTTGGGCCGTGCTAGCCAGACAGCTGTTTTTCCTCAGTGCTGCTCCTGTAATTGAATCTATCCAGCTCTGTACTCTGCTGAGACATATCTGTCCCACACGGTGAGGCGAAGATTACAGATGCATCTCAAACATCGATCTCTGAACCCCTCCGCTGCTGGCTGACATGCCTGCATGAATGGATTGAGGTTTGCTTTTGAGGCCAACTGAAGGTGACGTGTTGTAGAGAGAAAGTTGATGCTATCTCGGTTCTAAGAGACATGCAGCATCAGTGGTTCCTTCTGAAACATTCACTGCTGAAATTTTTTAATATTTAAGTTTTATTTTGTATACAAGGATAAACATTGTTAATGGGTGGAATTTTATAAGATGCAACACCAGTATTGTGCGCATATAGATATAAATTAAATATAAATTAAAAATAACTAAAACTATACTTTCTATAATTAAATATGTGTGTGTGTATGTCTGTGTATTTATAGGCCTATATATTTTTGTAGTTCACACTTACATATACTGTAATTAGTATAAAATATGCGTATTTGGATAGGAATAATCGGGAGTGAGGAGTTGGGGTGGAAAAACTGTCATGGAACAGAGCTGTGTCGGCTCTATATATAAGCCTCCTCTCGCACTGATTGGCTAGATAATCTGAACGTATATTGAACGTACTTATAATGATAGAACATCATTATAAGCTCACATAAACATGTTTACTTTCCCCTTAAGGGTTTTCTACTGGTGTAATTTTCAGAGCTGTAGAGATGAAGTCTTGGGATTGGATCATGGCAGTTCTGGGATCCCCAATGCAATCAGTGCAGAGGAGCCGCCGTGACAAATGTCACACAAGGGCCACCATCCAAATGACATTTGTCACCCACAAAGGAGCGAAGCCTGATGGGACATGTTTTAAATGTTGACAGCAGGTTAAAGACCCTTGAGTATAGTGGTCAACATTAAAAAATCTGTTTGGCGAATAGCACTGGTTCTAACTTGCAAGACAGAAGCAGTGATTTTTGATTTAGCCTTAATTGGATACACATTTTATTCTTCTTTGCAGTGAAATTATTATTTTTTAACTAAGTACCTTTTTCCATTTCCTTTTTTTATATATATAAAAATAATAGTCCTTTAAAAAAATGTCTAAAATGATGTACTCTCTCTCACATGAGATTAAGACTCCTGTCATATCAGTAAACTAATATATTTTAGATGGAGGGGGTCACCTAATGGAGGCCGTCATGTTGAGATCATGACCAGCTGAATACTTCTCATTTTATCTCAATAAACCCCCTGTTATTGATCACTTTTGCTCATGGAGTGAACTTGTCATTGCTGACTGCAAATAGCATATTCTTTAATGTCAATCATGTTCATCAAGGAGAGAAAGGGAGGCGGAAGAATGATCTCAGTTAATTAATGTGTAAAATGACTAATGGCCATACACAATTAAAATGGCATAAGGACGTTCTTGAAACCCATAATCAGTTTATTTTTGGTGTTTGTTATGTTTTTCTATAGCTTGACAAAACCAGTTGACAAAATGGGGGTGGAAAAAAACATCTGCTATTTTTTTTTTGTATTTCCTGAGAACTTGCACATTGTGACATGAATTACTTGTTTGTTTTTTAATTAATCTGTTGAATTAAATATATGTTTGAAATTACATACACACAGCTGTTGATGGGCACAGAAACCTTGTGCTTTTATTGGAGCCCAATGGGGATCACACAGTCCTACTTTAGATATTCAGATATGGAGAGTCCAGGCTGCAGGGCAAACTCATACAGTTCAGCTCATACAGGCCTCCATCAAGTACTGCAACAATGATTTCAGCTCCAGGGGCAACTTTAGTGGCATGCTCAAAATTCATAACTCTTAATAACTTTTGCCTATATCACTTATTTTAGTGATTGAATGATGTAGGTTTTCATAGTGCAGAATAAATATAGTTTGGTGTCAGTAAGTTCTTTTTAAAATATATTTTTTGTTATTGTTACATTCAAATATATATTTATATAAAATATTTAGAATGGGCACATTCTATTTCAACATTGATAATAATAAGAAATGTTTCTTGAGCATCAAATCAGCATATTAGAATGATTTCTGAAGGATCATGTGACACTGAAGACTGGAGTAATATTATAAGGTACCTTATTGTACCTTATCGTCATGCTTATATTGTACTTGTATTGTACATACTAGAATGTAAGTTTAGATCTATTAAGGAACTTACTATTTTACCAATTAACAGGTTTTTACTATGTCACATTTTTACAGTCTTGTACAGTTAAAATTAAAAAAAAAATTTTTTTATTTTTTTATTTTTTACATTGGTAAGAGGTTCTTAAAAACACACACATTTCTATGGCTTTGAAGTAAAAGATGTAGGCATATAAATCAAAGGTTGTAGGTTCAGTCCCCATAAGGGGAGATTCATGGGATACTGTACCCCCACTGTGCCCCTAAGCAAGGCAGTTAACCTCGGGTTGCTCCAAGAGGACCGGCTCTGTATTACAGGCGGTCTAAGTCACTTGGATAAAAGGAAAAATACTTCTCATTGCTCATAAAGGTCACTGCTCTTTATCCTGATCTCTCTCGATTCGCTCTATCTTTCAGCTAGTTTCTTTTCTAGTCTGTAGTTCTCCAGAGCCTCAATAATTGGTAGTCAAATTAAAATGATTCTCATTAACAAATGCATGGATGCGCAATATATCAGTGATTAACAGCCATTCGTTTTTTATTTATTTCATGCCATCTAACACTTTTAAAGTTAATCTTTAAAAACACATAATTTTGATTAGTAATCTTTAGCAAATCTCAAAATAAATATCCATTTTTCATGTTTTATTTAATAATGTTGTGATGCATAAATTCACATGTAGCATTCAACACAATTGATTTTTGTTTAGTTTTTCATGTTTAATTTTTATTTAATTATCAAAATAGTAAAATGTTTTAATGTCAGCCATTTAACTGGCTATTGGCCATAACATGACAATAATTATCAACTTTTCGGTGTTGACCAGAATTTTTAACTTGATATGTACCTATATGCATCTGCACCTGCATTTGCTTTTTTTCCCCCTTTCAAATTGCTCCAGTTATCTGCATGCTCAGACTCACATTTTAAAACTTTAGTGAACTACCTCTTGGGAGGGAACAAAGAAAGTCTGTTTGTACTTTCCTGGTTATTTTTTATGTTTTACATTTTTATTCACTATTTGTTGGTCCTTTTTATACAAAATAAGTGGTAAAAAGGGATAATCCGCGTTTTATTTTATCATCCGTGTTCGAAGATATTTAACAGTCATCTGAACTGGACTTCAATGCTTTTAAATTTAGCACTTGTGAGTTTATCAGTGTGTATTTGAGTTCCCCCTTTATTTGACCTCTGCATTTTGCTTTTAGCGTTTTGCTGTTAGCCAGGCGATTATCAAAGACTAAGTGTGCTGAGCACAGAAAATGTCCAGCGGTAACAACAGACCAGACCCTTCAGTGTGTGTGTGACATCATGTAAAGCTTTATTTGTGTGTGTGTGTTCATTGTCTGATACAAAGGTCCTTAGTGTGTGTCATGTGACCTCTGCAGGAACTCAACCACAGGCCATCTATGAGAGATTAAGTCATCAGCAGGAACACACACAGTCAATAAATACAACCAGAAACTGTACACAATCAATATTTGCACAGCCAATACAATCATATGCTTCTTATGGAGGAAGATGAAGCTGAAGTTTTATTGTCTGTATGGGCTCAAATGCTGTAGTTTGATTTGTTAGCAACCATTTCTTCCTCTTCTTATGGCATCTGCATCCATTCTGTCTGCACTATCAGGGCTTCACAGATTCAGGGCTTTCCATTTATGAGGCTCTATGTTTGATAAGAGAGCTGCCCTGAGCGGGTGAGCTGTAGCGGGTCTGTCTCTCACTGCTGCCAGTGTTCACCCAGATTCATCCAGCATCAAATATGACAGGCCAAACATAATTAAGTATTAAATTGCATTAGATTGACTGTGGAGGGAGTCGTGCTTAATATATTTTCTGGTAAATCAAGTACACCACCAGTAATTTGTAATAAATGTTTCTGTGGTACTACATCCTTAAATCTATTCCTGTATACTAGCAGTTTTGATGAATGATATGTTTTTGAGTAGCATCTAGAAATCAGATCTATCTGATGTACATATTTAAAAATATATAACTTTTAAGTTAAATACATTTCTTTTTTCTTAGCTTTTAAATGTGTAAATTGATTTCTAGTCATTAGTTATGATTATATAAAATGTCATCCTGGGGTGCGTTTCCCAAAAGCATCATTAGCCAACTATGTTCGCAAGTTCCGTCGTTATCAGCATAGTTCAACATGTCATTGTTTCCTGAAACCATCGTTCTAACGAACATTCGCAAACAGCATCGCAAAGTTGAGTAGTTGGAACGACAGCTCTCCACCTGTGGTTAGAAGCATAGTTTCTAGTTTGCATGACATGTGGACTAAATAAATCCTTATCTTGAGCAAAATAAGCAAGCTGACATTCAGTACAACCTGTGTCTTTTATTTAGAATACATACAAATGTCATTTACGTCTTTTAGTTTGTTAAGAGATTTAAAGCACCGTTTTTGAAGAGTGCGCATGTGTGAACGTGCTCTAGGCTACTATGTAAGAATGAGCCTACGATTGAATCTGGAAATAAAGCAAAATAGAAATAGTCCTCAGATGCCATGTCTGTAATTTATAGCAAAACATCTAGCGTTAATTCGATCTCAAACAGATTCATTAAAAGAAGTTATTACTCCACCACGAGCGTGACGTCATAAAATAACGTGGTTGAACGACCACTTTGCGACAATACGGTTTCGGGAAACAGTCGTGACCAGGGGGGCATGGATTTCTATTATTTTGAAGGTACCCCCGGGCGCCGCCATTGGCTAGCGGACCCCCACCTGCTGTTAGCATCCCATTGACTCCCATTCATTTTGGCGTCACTTTGACAGCGAATAACTTCACATCTGAGGCGTTTAAAGACTCCATTCGTCCATTATTTATTTCTAAAGAAACACGAAAATGTATAAAAGGCTTCATTACCTTGTAGCTTACGTTATGGCCCCGTAGAAGCAATTTTTGTAAAAATAGGCTAACGATTGCGTCATAGCCACGCGACTCTCTGTCGCACAGTAGGAAATTACCGTATGGACAGGAGGAGAAGCGCGCGGGCAATCGGGAGGACGTGGAGGCAAAATGACAAAGTAATTAATCAGAACACCTACTAAAAGTTTCTCCTGCTCCTAGCTCATAGACAGCTCCTACTCACACTCTCAGTCTCTGCAAGTCTCGGAAGGGAATGATTCAGATTTCTCTTGGCACAGCTACTAGAAGACAGACGGTTTGCTCACGTCACATCTACGGCGTCAAGCTCAGTTTGAGTCTGCACAGTACGCTGGACCCCCAGGAAGTAAGAGTTTCTAATTGGCTTCACTTTGTCTCCGTTGAATCCAATGGGGTCGCTGTGTCCATTTCTTTTACTGTCTATGGTCGTGACTAGCTAGTTGATTTCTTCAACGATGCATCGTACTATGGTAGTTAAGCAGCGAGTTACGTCGTTGTTCGGGAAACGCACCCCTGTATGACTTTTTAAAGTGGATGGATGCGTTGGTAGATAGATCAAATTCGGATTAATATTAAGTTCAAAGGTAGAAAGTTCAAAAGAACAGAATTCATTTGAAATAGAAATCTTTTGTAAAATTATAAATGTCTTTACTGTCACTTTTGATAAATTTGATGCGTCCTTGCTGAATAAAAGTAGTAATTTCTTTCGAAAAATGTCTTACTGAACCCAAACTTTTGAACAGTACAGATGGATGGAAGGATGGATAGATCGATAGATCTACACGCCCAGCTAAAACTAAAATTAATTATTAAAACCTATTAAAGGACAGTAACAACTCTGAAGGGCAATCATAATTTGACAGGAAGTGAGGTCATCATCAGACTCCCAGTTGGCCTTGGTGTTACAAATGCAAATGAGGGTGAAAAAAGACATCAGAGAGACTTCAATCAGCCTGGTAGAAGGCAGCAGATGTTTTGTAATTACTAAACTCACCCTGAATCAGAAGAGATGCAAATGTGTGATGCTGCCTCATTATAGTGACTCTCATTCTGTGAGAGAATGCTCTCATCAGCCTTTACCTTTCATTTGGCCTTCATTCGAACTGATAGCTAATGACAGAGTGCACAGGACAAATGCATGTCTGCATTGAGTATCATGAGTGGGTGCGTCTAGAGTCATGGTCACTCAAGCATGTCAATTATCAACTGAACCACACTAAATTTATAATACAGGGTCTTTACCCTTGTCAAGCTTTTCAAGGATCCCTTGGTGAGAAGAGCCAAAGAGCAGTGACCCCCATTACATATTGTGTGAAATTGAGTGTTGCATTTTAAGCCTGGCCTATAATAACACAAATAAAGTACCATATTAATGTATTCACACACTTAGATTACTTATATTGCTATGCCATTAAAATAATGATTAGTGATGTAGAGAGTCATATACTTGCACTTGCTTAAAGGTGCATAATGCTGGATTTTCAGTTACTGTTTGTAAGTGCGAAGTGAGAAGTGCAAGCCTTCTCCCCTGATCAATTGCATAGCAGAACCTGATTTCAACAAGTACAACATGTTCCTGGATCAACATCGTTGTTGATCCTGGAACAACATTCCAATCAACCAATCAGATTTGAGGGACAAGTTTACAGTTTATGTCAAGTTTAGGCTTACAACCAGGGTTAACTGCAGTGTTAATCACCTATCATTTCCATCTGATTTTAGGGATAACGTATGGGTAGGGTTAGGTTTAGGGGTAGGTATATGGTTAGGATTACATCTTCGGACAGGAACGTTGTTCAAGGACCAACAAAATATGTTGACCCAGGAAAGCATCTAACTCGTCAAAATCAGGACGCAGCCCAAATGACTTAAACTACCTGCGGGAAGATGAGTGATAAGCTAATTTGCACATTTTTTTATATCGTGTCTCTTTCCCCGCCATTGACAGAATTTTCCGGCTTTCCGTGTTTTCACTGTTATATGGTAGGGGGCGCTATGACACATCTTCTGAAAGAGTACTGAATCTCCTGATCAAAACACATGCAAAGAAGTTGCAGAAACGAGCGTTATCCTATGTAATCATAAGCATATGTAAAATAATGCAATCATCAACATTAAACAGCATATAAATCAAAACTGCGTAATGTTACTGAATGAAATGTCGACCCAGGATTAGCTACAGGACTGTGTAAGCATTAGGGGGGTTGATGGACTCGATCTACTCCGTCTACTTTTTGATCATCGTTCTGAATCCGATCTTTGACAAAAACGCGATTTTCTATGCTTTTTGCTCAAAACGTTGCTTTTTATGAAACCCACATTCAAGTGTTGATAAAAAGAATGAATGATGCTAGAATAAAGCTGAGGGTATGTTCTCTCTTTTGATATATTGCATGTTCAGATATTCATTTAACAAAATTTTCTGGTGGCCATGAAATTTTTGTGAAAATGATCAAAAACGCTGGCAGTGGCTGGAAACTTTTTTTAAACAACGCTGGCGGGAAAGAGTTAATAAAACAAAACAATAAAAGTAAATCCAGGTAACAAACAGGAGATTCCAAACACAAGATGAACAGAACTAAACAGAGCGCAGATTACATCCACGTAGGACAACACCAAACACCGAACAGAAGAAACACTGTGAATTATATACACAAGGTAACAAAGGGCTAAGGTGTAAGCAATGAGTAGCCATGATAACAGATGAGGGTAACTATGGAAACTAACAAGGCACAAAGCAAACAAGAACTAAAGACAGGAAGTGTAATAAAGATTATTAAACTCACTCGCAAATTACAGTCAGTCTAGCTCGCTAATAAACAATAATTACGTGTCATTATAAAAACGTAATTACAATGCCTAGTAATCTGTCGAGTTACAGATAGCAGTCAATAAAGCAATAGCAACATTAGCGAACTGTTTTTGTGTTGAGGCACGATGACTTTTAGAGGTGCTTCCAGACGAAAAAGTCTCACCCTCGCCTGCGCCATGCGTCGTTATTCGCTGGGGCTACACATCCACTGCAGCCCAGAAACATCCCGAACACAGGAATGCAAGAAGAAAATAAGAACATACAGGAACAGGGCAGCACCACACACTTCTAGTGGACCATGAGGCATTATTTTGTATGAGTCTATACTTTATTTGAAAATCCTGCATAGTGCACCTTTAATACATTTCTTTGTGGAAGGGACAGTGAAATGTTCAGCTGAACTTCAGCTTATTAAATTAATATTGTATTTAATATTGCATTTGTTTAGCTTAATATTGGATTTTGTACCCTCTGCAGTACCACAGTCAAAACTTGGTTGCACTATATTGTGCGTGCACTTTCAATGTATACTTACAGTGTATTTACCCACAAAAGTACTGAGTAATGTAAGGTAACTACATGGGTTAAGTTAAGGTTTAGGGGTAGGTTCAGGTTTAGTATCTAGTTCAGTTAGTGTCATTACTACAATAAGTACATAGTATGTTAATGCAAAATGGGACTGTAAAATAAAGTGCTACCGAAAACTTTGTTAAAGACTTCTCTTATAAGAAGTTGTAGAAATATTGTCACTGAAGCTGAGCAAAAGTGGATTCTGCTCTTATCTTCAGCCCCCTTAAAAATACTGTGAAACTGTTGTTGTAGAGCAAGCAGTACAATGTTATGACAGCTTCCTCTGAAAGAAGCACAGCATACTCAGATAAAACCAGTACATTAGCTTCAGAGAGTGTGTGCAAGACGGATGTTTAATAAATGTGTGTGTGTGAGTGTGTGTTTTAATAAATAATGAATTAAAGATTCATTTTAAAGAGAAGCGTCATAAGGTTGCCCCAAAGTGCTTGGTGAATCACCGGTTCTGGGTTATGGTGGTTGTTTTTACCCTTTGGGAGCCTTTATGAAAAGGTTGCTGGATCTAGGAATCTAAAATTACACAGATAAATTCAGTTTGCGCACTGACAGTCCTTTGCTTTACACAGCTTAGATCGAGAAGAGTTTGCGTTCTGTGTTTGTTGTGTGCTGCAGAGTCTCTTTGCTTTTGTAAGTTTAGTATTTATTTGTTTTTGCCATGATTGGTTTAATGTGTAAATTCTCTTTGTTGTGATTGGTTTAGTGTGTCCTGAGGTTAAGGTCAATTGTGTTGCCTTGATCTCTGTGTCAGTAAAATAGACACGGCACTTAATCTAACAAGATTTCACATTTCCTCCAGGTACAAATATAAACTCTATTATAGTGTGCTTGTGTGTGTGTTTACTTTTTACTGGTTGCTTATGTGTACCCTTGTTTGTTGGTATGCATGTTGTTTGCTTGCGTACCTTTGTTTATGCGTCTGTATTTGTATCTTCTTTTTAAACTGACATTCATTCAGAGGTACCATTTGTTTTGATCGCAAATTAATAATTTTTAATTGTAGTGTAGGCATTTTGTAGGTATTTAGATATTTTGAGATGTCAGATCATCTGAGTGAGACCAGGGATGTTGGTCCTCTCTGCTTGATCTCTTATTAGTTTGATTATAGATATTAGATGCATTACAAAGATCTAACAGTGCTTCACAGTGCATTGTTCTCTAAATGATTACAATAGAGCTTTTAAAGTACAGTAGTTGCAGTGGTTGTTATGAAATCAAGCTTAAACGATGAGGTGCTGTCCATGGTCCTGGAAATGTATAGCAAGCTGCTTTTACACAGCTTTGAGTTTCAAGAATGTACATTATTTTCTTACAAGTTTTAGATATGTTTATAATTTAAGTGGTGGATTTCCATGCCAATTAATATTGAGAATGAAGTCATAACTAGTTGGATCTGGTTTGGGGCACGTGGTACGCCTGATATATGATGGTTACTTGGTGAAATCCTTAGGGACATCCCCAACTGTGAATGCTAGTGATGTGATTGTCAGCTTTTTTTAATGTGATACGGTAAATAACTTTGCTGAAGAGCTAGGGATGGGAATTGATAAGAATTTAACGATTCCGATTCCATTATCGATATTGCTCATCGATCCGATTCCTTATCGATTCTCTTATCGATTCTTATTGGGTGAGGGAATAAGTACAAATTTGTTTGTATTAACTCGCTTTAATATCTGATCAGAAGACACAGCACAGAGTATACACAAATTATGTGTAGCAACCTCAGAACAAACCTAAAAGTAGGTGAGCTACTTCTCAAAGTAAAGTCCAGGGACCTATAGCCTAGGGCAGTGTTTCTCAACCTGTGTGCCTTGAAAGATTATCAAGAAGAGTGCCTTAGGATTAGGAAATTGACAATTTTCACATTCATTGGTCCGGACAAAAAAATAAATAAAACTGCCATTTATGTGCCATAAAAACTAAAAACACAGACTGAAAACAGTTTAGGAAGAGCTTGTGTCTTTTGGAATATTAACAGTGCTCATTTGGATTAGGCTATTGAGTTACTAAAACAATCTTTGTCAAATAATACACGGGTTTTCTTCACATTTTGAACGTTTTTGTTTCCATTTGTTTAATTTCAAGATCTGATGTGACTTATCCATTGTTGTTTTTACAGCTACAAAGCTGGGAGCACTAAATGATATTCAGTCACATTATACACGCTTTTAACATTAAATAAAGCACAAAAATAGTACCTGATATTATCATTGCCACACTTCGAGATTGTTGTTCCAGCGCGACGTCGCAGTAAAATAGTATCGTTTCAAATAGAATCGTCGCGTGTCGCGGCTGGTTAAACTTTGATTAACATGGAAAATGATACTTTTTATCGCGTGTCGCGCCGTCGCGTCGCATGTAGTTAGGACGCGGTCAGAGCGCTTCTGCCTCGATGCCATGTTTGCTCATAGTGTTTGCTACGTTCTGAACCAAAACAACGCAGCACGTGTGTGACGTCGTGTCACATTTGAACGAGCGGAACCGATAAGCGGAATCGTTAAGCAGGCATGCTAACGGTTCCAAGGAATCGATTCACTGGGCACCGGTTCTGAAGAAGAACCGGTTCTCGGTTCCCATCCCTATGAAGAGCTGAGATAAGCAGTATTTGCAAGTTTTTGACTTTTTAGGTTTAAAAATGTGAAATATTGTACAATAGGTGCATGGATCTGTAAAACATCCCTCTTTTGGGTTCTGACTTCACTACCTTTGTATCATTAATACTTAATAAATTGACGGCATTTCTGCAAAGATCTGAAACCATTTCTGTCACATGACACAGCTGAAGACACTTTATGTACTGGTTACTGTGGCAACTTGCAAATTTTTTTGTGCAGTTTTCTTTTTTTTACCTTTAAAGATTTGCCTGGGAGTCTGCCTTTGAATGTCACATAAATTAGTTACTCCTGAATGATTTCCTATAGCAAACTGTTCTGTGTCCTTTTCATGTATTTCTGTGTTTGCATTGTGTGGACCCACCAGCTACGGGTTTAGCGTCATGATTTATGAAACACATTTCACCTCCCAAAATTTTACAAAGACACATTTTAATGTTTTTCAGTATTTATTCAGCAACTGAATAACAGTCCTAATTAAAAGTATATTTGAATCATTTTAATTAAGGCTGTTAATCGATTAAAATTAATCAAATGAATTGCATAATTTGCTGATTTGCTTACTTGTTAATCTCAAATAATGGCATATGTCAGTACCCAGCAGTCACTAATGTCGACAGAAATCAGCTTTCATTGAAAACGATTGACTTCTTGTTGCTATGTCACTAAAAATCAGTATCAGTGTAAACACCCCTTAAGTGAGAATTGATTTGTTAATTTTTACAAATGGTGCTTTAAAATTTTATAGAATTTTTATAGTCCACAAACCTGTCTATTTGCCAAATATTTGTCTTTAGTCTGCTGTAATAGGCATGTTTTACCACGCTGAGCAGAACCAGGCACAGATAATAGCCCTCGTCACAGTAATGCTAATTCACTCCTTAACGATAAGCATTTAACAGGAACTCACTGGGCTTATCAGACTCTAGGAATCTCTCACTCTCCTGGGCAGGAGAGAATGATGTCCTTGCTCTCTAAAAGTGAGTTCATATGAAGTGAGATTGTTTGAGACGCAAGAAAAGGACTGCTGTGACAATCACTTTTGAGGAGGGTGATTAATTGGAGGATTAATTGTCAAGCTGGAACAACATAGGACACTGTGGGAACATTCTACTTAATGAAGCATGTTGGAGTGACAAAAGAGAGATATCTCCTGCATTCATATGGTTTCTTACGCATAATTATTCTGCCTCTTAAGATACCTCATTTTAGGCAAATTCTAAAGCAGCATTGCATGTAATCCCAGAATGCATTGTAATAAGGTCTGAGATGATGGCAGACATAAATATATATAATCTTATATACTGTATAAACCTTTTTCTTTTCAACGCTAAAAAATACATATATATTTTTTTTTAATTCTGGAAAAGTTTGTCAAAAATGTAGTAAAAAATATTGCTTTACACAATACTTTGTGTTATGTATTTTTATGCTCATGTTATTACTTATGCTGCTAACATCTAAATCCATTTAAATCAGTTATGAGGATCCTTGATGGCAAGAATGATCCCTATGTAGTCTATAGGGAGCTCACTTGTTTTGTCAGGGCTGTTGTCGTGGCTGTGCGGTTTTAACAGTTCCATCAGGTCCTTTCTCTAGTGTTAATGTGGTGGATGGATCATTTATCTTCACTAGCGCTGCTGTAGCGACAGAGTCAGCAAAATAAAGCTTCTACCTGCTGCCCCCTGCAGAGAGACAAGAGAAAGAGAAAGAGGGAGAGATGCGAAGGCGCCTGTGGCTGATTGCACTCATGCTGTTAGTAAGCAGGATGCTGCAGTAAGCCGTATTTATTCAGCAGGGACCGTCCAGGGTAAGAATACTGAAATCATGAGATGAGGTGACAGGAAATGCTTGAGGCTGTAGAGCACCGGCGAGCAGTGCCATAACACTCACACAAACATCTAGAGCCTCTGATGACCTCCTCTGAACCCGTACTGAGATCAAGAGCCCTCTCCAGCAATCACAGGAAGGCCCATATCAGAATGGGCAAGAATCAGGCCTTATTTTCAAAGTTTTCAACAGTTACCCTGGTAAATACCCTGTTGTTTAATTTATACAATTGAAAATCGAGAACTGGTTCTTACTCACCAAGCAACAAACATGCAGCATGACCCCGTAGTCCGATTCACGAATGAATGAATCTTTCGAGCCAGTTCCTCTTAACTGGTCAGATTGGTTCACGAATAAGTCAGTGATGAGTCAGATCTCTGCTCACTCACTTCAACAGTCTACTTTTGGTCATATGTGACTTGACTTACAGTAAACCAAGTAACTTACTGTTATGTTGCTCTTTAAGTTTGTGAGAGTTAAATCTGTGTTTTGTTGTAATAGATAGATTATAGATTCTTTATATTTAGTTAACCAGGCAATTAATACACACAGATACAAACACATACTATATATATATATATATATATATATATATATATATATATATATATATATATAGACTATATATATATATATATATATATAGACTATATATATATAGATCAAAAAGACTACCTGCTACTCATTTCATGCACAAAAGTTTTAAAGTTGACTTTAACTGGAGCAAATTAGTTTGTTAGAAATAACTTAAAAATTAGAAATAACTTAAAAAGTTGAATGCGATAGGTTGCCTTATTTTTTTAAGTTAGCTCAACTATTTTTTTTTTTTTTTACAGTAAATAGTCAATAGGCGGTAATGTATTATGCAAAATGGGTTACATGGTGACGTAGCTACATTATGGAAATAATAGCAGGACTACAAACGAGGCGTTCAAGGCAGGTTTTTTTTTTCCGTTGTTGTTGGAGAGATTCACTCCCTTTGGCATGGACTTTGTGCTTTGTTAATTTCAGTCTGCAATCTGTGCTTCTCTGTTGTTGTCTCCAGATATTTCACTGCAGTTGTGTTGGATTTGGATGAAGGAGAAATAACCAACAACAGGCTGCTGCAAGACTATTACATCTCCAATGAGACCAGAACCATTCTGGTCCTGTCAGTTTTATCCGTCCCCTCAGATTCAGAAATGTAACAGTGTGGTTTATTACAGAGCCTTCTGGGAGTTAAGGACACAGTCGCATTGCTTCGATTTTCTGATGAACAAATCTGATTCCTTGGAGGTTCTTTGCTTTTAACCTTTGGAAGAACGTAATCAAGCGGCTGTATTGGCTGGTGTTTACAGATGTTGATCCAAATAGAACTGTTTGTTCTGGCTTTGCTTTAATGCGATTCTCTGTGTTGTTTAGCCTCTCACAAAGTTTAATTTTAATGAAGTGCCTCTTTGTGATTCGCTATCACTCTAGAATATTCTTTCACACACTCAGAATAAACAAACTTGACATTCTCCTTCAGGTCCTCTTCAATCAAGATGGACTTGGGCATCATTATGGTGTGTGCTGACCTGAGCTAAAGATCTCCTTATGGGTCAGTACTCTGTTTGTGCTCTAATTAAACACAAGGGAGACTTTTTGAATTGGTTGCTTTCCAAATTCACACCAAGATGTTTTTGCTTTTGTCTTGGACCCAGTTCCTTGCTGCCAGTGTGAATCAGATATGCATACGTTCTTCTTTTCTGGAGTCTGTGTGTTTGTTAGAAATACACTACTGTTCAAACGTTTGGGGTTGGTACGTTTTTTTTCCTCCAGGATTATATGTTTTTATGTGATTATATGATGAATATAATTTTTTGTATCATTATGAATGTCTTTTACGTCACTTTTGACCAATTTAAAGCATTCTTGCTGAATAAAAGTATTATTTCTTTAAACTTTTAAAAGGTAGTGTATTCTTGACTTGTCGATGGATGTTTCAAGAGAGATGTAAGTGAACACTCAGTAATTTTGTGTTGCACTGGCCGATATTGCAGCTGTCTTGGGCATGTACTGACCCTGAAATCTTTCAGCTATCGATTCCATTGTAGAAATTCAGTTTATAATCAGCTACAGTATGATTAATTTATGTTGTGTGAGTGAAGTTATTGAGATAAAGTGAGTAATATTCAGTTGGCCATGGCACAACCCACATGAATGTAACGCTAAAAATTAAGGGAAATAATCTTCTGTCTGACTATGTACTGACCATGATACTGTTACCATGTTTGACTCTTGTGGTCATCAAGAAGTCTGTACCAGCTTGTAACACTTAATAGAACATTACCAGGGATAATTTGGCTTGCTTTGTTTTTTTTAAACAGCTTTAATACCTATGTAGATAAAATAGGAGGTTAAATGCAATGTGAATATTTGCCAAATTATGTTTTTTTTTTCACTCTGATACAAAATAAAACTTTCAAATTGTTAAAAATATCCCAGAGATTCAAACAGAATGAATTTAACAAGTAAAACTAATTAAACCTGGCGTGTTCTGTGACAGTATTTTTTTCTTCATCAATTGAAAAATGACCTTTATTTTAATATGAAAATTCCCATTAATCACCTGTGTGAAATGACATATGATTCAGCAGCATGAAATAGTCGTGTCAGAAAGGGCAAATGGCTGGATGTGAAAAACAGCATCTCTGAGCCTTAGCTCTGATGAAGATAGCGGCAAGCTGCCCATATGTGACTGTGATGAAAGATCACAGTGAATGTGGTTTTAATCTCTGAGCAATGTCTCTCAAGGACAACCGCTGAAGCACCTCAAAGTGCTCCCCCTCTCTCCGGAGCCGGCTTTGACGGATGGCCCAGCGGTTCTGAAATGATAGGCTATTATTTTACTTTGCATTGGATAAATGGCAAGGCTTGCAACTCTGTCCTTGTAAGGCCTGGCAGGACCAGATGGGGAGGATCGGCGGAGGGCTATGGGACGTGCTTTTGTCCAGACAACTTGATTTCATTCCATTCATTCAAATGTTGGGTTTTCCATGACTGTACAGAGGTTCAAGAGGATCTCTTGAATTCAGGAAAACTCAGTGATTTAGTTATCAGCTTGTTTTAATCCCACCACACTGTTTTGCAAACATCTATTAGTGCTTCTTACATGCCCATGGGGAAATGTCCCGGAATTTAGTTTGCAGAAAGGTTGAACAAGTTCTAAACTGATGCTGAATGCCACACTCACTCACTCTCTCTTATCTTTTCCTCTCTTTGTCTTTCATAGATCAGCTAGATTCATGGTCTCCACCGCCGTACTTCGATGAAGACAGCTACCCCTCCCCTCCTAGGAATATGAAAGGTTTATCAAGCGGCCGTCCTCAGCTCACCTTCACATCAGGACACACCTGTGGGCTGCCAGACTGCGATCAGTCCCTTGATCACTTGCAGCATGTCGGCCCCGACCCTCGCTCTCCCTACCTGCTCAGTCCGACCGAGAGCTTCCCTCTGGATCCGCACCGCTGCTCGCCCCGCAGCTCCATCCACTCAGAGTGCATGGTGATGCCCGTTTCCATGGCATCTGACCACGTTTCCAGCAGCACCTTTCCCAGAATGCACTACAGTTCACACCACGACGGCTCGCGGGATGACGGCTCCACTTCTCACGGTGGCAACGGCGGTGGAGGGGTCGGTGTCAGTGTTGGCGGCGGTGGGGGCGGCGGGTCCGGGAAGATGAACCGTATTCCCGCGAACCTCCTCGACCAATTTGAGAAGCAGTTGCCTATTCATAGAGACGGTTTCCACACGCTGCAGTACCAGCGCACGTCCGCCACCACCACAAGCAGTGAGCAGCGCAACGAGAGTCCTGGGCGCATCCGCCACCTGGTGCACTCCGTCCAGAAGCTCTTCACCAAATCCCACTCGCTCGAGGGGTCGTCTAAGATGAATGGCACCAAGGGAGACTCTCGCTCAGACAGCGGACATCACCACCACCACCATCACGGACATCACCATGGAAATCACAAACACAGCAAACGGAGTAAGAGCAAGGAACGCAAATCAGACTCCAAGCAACGCTCAGGGATAGCTGGCTGGTGGAGTTCTGATGACAATTTGGACAGCGACAGCACCTACCGGACTCCCAGCATCATGAGTCGGCACCACGGAGATCATATTACTCACTGTTACCCAGACCATGGGCACTTTGGCGACCTTTCTCTCAAGACCTCCAAAAGCAACAACGACGTAAAATGTTCGGCATGCGAGAGTATCGCTATGGCCCCGGAGGGCAAATTTATGAAGCGCAGCTCTTGGTCGACGCTAACCGTTAGCCAGGCTAAAGAAGCCTATCGCAAATCTTCCCTAAACTTAGAGAAACCGACCATGCCTCAAGATCTGAAGTCCTCCATGAGGCCTTGTCATTATTTGCAGGTGAGATCTCTTGCATGAAGATGTGACTGCTGGTGAGGACAGTGGTTCTCAACCATGGGACCTCAGCAAACTTCCAAGGGGGCCTCAATAAATTTAAATTTAAGTAAACTACAACAACTAAAACGCAAGGCATTTCTTATTTTAAATTCACCTCCACAAAAACTTTTTTTCCTTGAAGAACCAGGATTCCCAAAATCTAGAAAAACCTGGATATACTGAATGAGGTAGCCTAATTATAAAAGAGTGATTCTAAACCTAGAAAAGTCATGCATTAATAACATCTCCATGGCCATTTTTATTTATGAGCATACATTTTTGCCAAGTACTAACATATTTTATAATGTGATTAAAAAAAATGTGTCCTTAATTTTTATTCAGAAAAAAATTATAAACACCTAGAAGAATCATGGAAACACCTGGAAGAAGCATTTGAATATTGAAGTGAACAATGGGGGCCCCTTGGAGTATGAGAACCACTGCTCTAAGATCAGTTTCAGTGTTTGCATCTGTGTGGGGAGTAATGCTATTCGTTTTTAAAACAAACCTCTGTGTGGCTGCTTTCTGATCCATGGCTTATTGGTGCCTGTAGATTGTTGTTTAGCATTCAGAGGGTTCCCAGCAGAGTCAAAAGTAATAGTCCACTGAAAGGGTTGTTACATAGATGGGAATATGTTTGTTTTTGCTGATGGAGATATAGCCTGATTGAAGTGTATGTGTGTGTGTGTTGTTGTTGTTGTTGTTGTGAGGTGCTAATGTGCTAAATTGAGAGGCAGATTTATTGGTCTTTTCACTTTGAATAGACCAGTTTGTTCCTGTTGTTTATGTACAGAATTATTGCTAACAATGAGTCATATTGATTAGCATTGATCTTTCTGTGCAAATGCGTGATTTTCCGAATGCATCACATTTCATTGGGATTCATTATTCATGGTGCTGTCAGACCACTGTAAATAGCTTCTTGTTGTTTTCTAGTTCATTTGTTCAATTAGGCCTGTTTATCCTATGTATGGATGCTGGATTGTCACAGGTTAGCATTGTAGCAAAATGCAATCCGTTTCCAAAATTGCTGAAATTAATCACATATCTGTCACAGTAGAGTACAGCTACTATGCGAATACTTCTGGAAATTGCTTGTCCATTATTGTGTTTTAGTACATGCCCATGCTGTTTTAATAGTACTAGATCTACTTTAAAGGTACACTGTGTAGGAATTTCTCCCATCTAGCGGTGAAATTGTATTTTGCATTCAAACGAATAGTGCTCTCTAGCGCCTCGCTTTTTCAAATGTGTGTTACAACTACGGTAGCCATTATGTACCAAGAAGCTATGACAACATATCTTCCAATAGCACTTCATCGAGTTTAACTATACATGTTCTACTGTTATGCTGCCTATATAATGAATTACACAACCAAGCAATGAAAAAAAGCTTGTAATTTAGACCGTAACATTGACTTACCTGTCGAGAGGAAAGCAGGCAACTTCAGCGTCCCTTTCAAAGTCTTTATCCTTCATTAGCTCTTTCCACCTGGGAAAAGCTATCCCAATATTTACCCTCGTTTTTTTGAATTTGCCGGTCACATTTCCTTTTAAATATTTTTTTTTGCTTTTTTGGCAACGAGGATTCCTTCTCCTGTGGCTCGAAATGACTATGGTCCTGCATTATAAAGTACAGTGCAGTGCAGCCTTTCAAATTTGCCGGGGCAGTGACAAGCGCCTCTCACTGATATCCTTGTCCGTTTCAGCTGGTGCGTTGAGGTAGGCTAGTGCTTTTTGTCCCTCTCTGCTATTATAGTTTTTCAAGATGGCGGAACGACATGGAAGCCTCCATGGACTTACCCGTCCCATGTAAATAAAGATAAGAAATTCTTCGCTTACGAGGATAAGTCAGATAAGTCAGGTAATTTTACACCAATGAGGACATATTTATGAATAAAGACATTGATTTTAGCTAATAAAATACTTAAAAAACTACACAGTGTACCTTTAAAGAGGACAGTGATAATGCTTTAGTAGTTAATTCATCTCATGTTAAAATTTGACTTGTTTCAGCCTCACTTTAAATTAGGATAATGCTTTATTCTTATTCAGAACTGGTTCCATTTTTTTTAAAGTTGACAGTAAAATGAAAATTCACCCTATTTTCTAAACTCATGACATTGACCTAATTGTGAACGATTAATTCATGCATATGATGATCATTTTTTTGACCTTGTAATTTTAAATCAATTTGAAATGACAGGCTTTTTGTCCGGTGTTGTATGCCGGACTTGGTTGTGTTAATGGTTCTCACACATGCCAAATTCATGCCATGTTCTGCCAAAGCTGACAGAATAGTTTCCTGCACTTCTTATTCAGCAGCACCCCTTCTGAATCTACTGTCAACATACAACATATGCTGGTCTGTCAGAACTAGTTAGTGTTGCAGGGGTCTGACTCAAGCAGTAAGATCAGCAGGAACAATGAAAAACCCTCAGTAAACATCTGCTGACACAGCAGAATCTACCAGTCCTGGACTTATGCAACAGCACAGCAGAAGCAGTGAGGCTTATGGCCCCATTGAGATAATTAATGAATGGATGGATCTGAGTGTTTCCTCAGGGAAAGAAAGAATCCAGAGTTCCCAGAAAGAACCTAAATCAATATTTTTAGTCTTACGTTTTGGAGGCTTGTGGAGATGTAATTCAGGTCCCATTGAGTAATCTTAGACAATTCTGAGTCTATATCCTATGCACTTTTTTTTTTCTGTCAACAATGGCAGTGCCAGAAGATTAATGTGCCTGATATTATCCTGAAGTGAATCTGCTACTTTTATGCTGATACTTTGGTCAGTGAGGTTAATAGTTGTGTAGGTTGTGATTGTAAAAAACGGAAAGACTGTTGATTAGTGTGCAGAAATTGTTCCCACCCTTCATCTGTATATACTTCTTGTGTCCATATGTCTAAATCCAATTTGTCAGTACCATTTTGGTTAAGCTTGTTATGGAGATGGTTGAGTTATTGACAGCAACCTTTATATAAAGACAAAATTGTACCTTTACAGGTCACACAATATGCAAAATGCTCAAAACTTGTACAAAAGACACATTTTTCTTTTAGCAAAAGTGGAAAACTTTCATCATTCATTTTTCAAAAAAGCTAATTGGTTTTCATCAGTAATCACTCCTAATTCTAATTTCAGCTCAAATGCATCTGTGACAAAAATGTGGACTTTCACTGAGGGATGAAAACTACTCTTCCCATCTGTCTTTCTTAGCACACCAATTAGCTTAAGTGTGTTTGTATTTCAAATATGCCGAAATGGATTAAACATCAGCCTGCAGAAAGGGGACAGAAACCATCCAGCAGTCAATGACTGTGATGCATCTCTGGGTCAGGCGTTTAATAGTTTCTCTCGACCCTAACAAAAATAGCCTGCGCCGTCTATCACGCTGGTGCTATTTTTGGCTGCTGTTATCGATGCAGCCAGCTGTGACGCAAACTCTCCGGGAGGGACGTTCGCCCCTTCACTCTGATAGCCCCGTGTCCTGAACACTGCCAGCCGAACGATAGCAATAAAGCAGCTATTTTTGGTGTGTGTTCATCATGGATTGCATGTCGTGAGTAGATTCAATCATTAGCTGAGATTGTGATTTGGATAAAAATCAATGCTAAATTGCTTATGAGATGACTTTTGGCAAGGGTTTCCTCCACGTTTCAACACTTCTTACATAAATCATCAATCATGTTATGAGGAGGACATCAGTTCATTGTGGACAGAATCCTTGCTGGATAGCAGTTCCAGTTGCGCTCTGTTTGAATGTTATGAACATTCACACGGGCCCCTAACATTAAGTGGGTTCACGTAGATTTTGAATGTAACTACCTAACATCCTATTTATATTTATATCAAATATCTTAAAAAAGTTGCTTGATTATTGTTGGTTGAAAAAGTGTTTTTCCTTAGATCATTTGCTGACAGATCTGCACCACCTCTTTAGCTTAATCGGAATCGGATTATTCCCTAATGAGGTGTTTACATTAAGGCTTTTCATTCCCTATGAACTCTGTCAGATTACAAACGGATTATTAAAATGCATGTAAGCGTAGCAATGATTTCACTGTCAGTTGTGTTCATTTTAAATATTTCAGTATGACTTTTATGGTGATATCAGCTACCACCATGTTGATATCCTTAGCTCTGCGTCCTAATAAAACTGTAATATTGACCCATTCATATATACTGCATACTCTTAATTCACATTTTTGTTAATTAGCACAACTGTTTTCAACATTGATAGCAAGCAATAAGAAATAAGTTATTTTAAATTGTAATAATATTTCACAATATTACTGTTTTTACAGTTTTTTATCAAATAAAGACTTCTTTCAAAAACATGAAAAAATCTTACTGATCTCAAACTTTTATATTAATAATATATTATTAATATTATATTAATATTCAAGTTGCTGTAATATTGGTTGCTAGTAAGTGTTTCTAATTCTGGATTCCTTAACATTGTTGTTTGGCTGTGTAACTGGCAATAACTTTTGAAAACCACAAATTAGATGGATTGCTTGTAATTACAAAAAAAAAAAAAGTCGTTCCTACTAAAATAAGCATTCACAAAGATAATGTGTTTTTATATAAATTGCAGCAGTGCACAATAGCCTACATCATATCTTGAATATAAAGAACTAACTTGAAACAACTATAATTCTGACATGGTTTTTCCACATGTAATTTTTGATTGTATTCCTGTATGTGGAAACATTGTAAATCATGTAAAACATTGAAATTGCTCATAATAACATAAGGGGCGTGTCTAGAGGGGTGGCATGGGGTGACACACTGGGTAACACTGGCCCCTCTGGAATATGATTTATGACTGTTCTCCAAATTCACCGTGAAAACTCGTTGGCTGCATGCTGTGAGAAAGGGAAAAAGTCTTTGAATCTTCCTTACGACCTTTCAAGTCCTTTGTGACGAGAATACACCTTTATCTGAGCATACATAATGTCCGTGCTTGCCGTTTGCTTGCATGAACTATGAATCTGACGTGAAGTTCGCATTTGCGCATAAACTTGAACTAAGCCTTGCAGCGTCTAACCGCAAACTCTTTTAAACTTTGACACATAGTTTACTCTTCTCATTATGATTCCACCTTGTTCCTTCACTCTCTGTATTCTTCAATTGCCTCTAAAGAAGAGAGGATTGTATTTGAATAGATTTTCTGATAGGTCAGTAGAGGTGAATGTAATAACCAATTAATAAGACTGTTTACAAGCCAGCAGGAGCCAAACAGCAACCCTTAAACACACACACACACACACACACACACATACACAGACAAAGAGAGACTCAAAGAGACTCTGTCTCGACAACAACTCAATAAATTGTGAGAGTCAGACAACTAAAGAGGTCAGGAAAAGCTGGAGTGTGTTTGTGTGTGTGTGTGTGCGTAGATGGGTTAGGGAATGTTGGTGACAGCAGATGCTATTTGTTTTGCTGTTTGTCCCCTAAATGAGCTTAAACGTTTTTGATTTTTCAGACAAGATAATCAGATACACTTGTTCAAAAAAACAAACATACACGTAAATTAGCTTTAATATTGAACTTGTTGTAATGGCTTAAACTGAATTAGAGCAAAAAAGGAATTCAATCCCATGCATTAACATTCAGTGCTTCTCTGAATTTAATTATGTTGTTTCACCACTGCAATATTTTGTATTTTGTGATTTAAATGTCTTATAAGGGAAAAGTCCCCCCCCCCCCCCCAAAAAAAAAAACGTAATAATATACATATTCATTTATTTATTTCATATAATACTATAATTTCATTTACTTAACGTTTTTGCAGCTGAGCATTAACTTTTCTCGCTGAGCATTAACTTTAAGCAGTAATCCGTGTTTTTCCTGGCTCAAAATGAAGTGTAGGTGCTAAAATCCCGATCATGTATTTAAATAAGATAATTAAATGTGTATTTTTTGTAGACCATCATAGCCTACTGTTTTTCCCACAGTATTTTTGTGGGTTGAGCTCGGTACCTCTAGGGGGGTCCGGGGGCATGCCCCCCCCCCGGAAGAATTTTTTTTACATTTTAAAGATAAATTCATTAATCTGGTGCACTTTGAGTCCCCCGAATCTGCTGTTAAATATAAATAATCCACCCGCCAACCTCCCGAACCTATGATATTCTCTGATTTAGATATCTGCATCTGATCATCACATTTCAATTATTCAAATTCTCAGTGTTAAGCATGATAATATGATAAAATATCACACTGAAGTAGGCTGATTTAAAATTAAGATTGATTTAAAATAAAAGTTCTTCTTTTGTCAAAATTACATTTCCAGCCTAAACAGAGGCTTTACTCCCTTCAAACTTAAATTGTCAGTGTTTCATTACATCACTGTTGGAAAACACTCTTATCAGAATAATGTTTTTTAGCTTTATAAAGGGCATTTCTTTCCCTAATTTTTACTCTCTATACCAGTGGTTCTCAATTCCAGTCCTCGTGACCCACTGCTCTGCACATTTTGTATGTCTCCCTTATTTAACACACCTGAACCAGATCATCAGCTCATTAGGAGAGACTCCATGAACTGAACTGAGTGTGTCAGATAAGAGAGTCATACAAAATGTGCAGAGCAGTGGGTCACGAGGACTGGAATTGAGAACCACTGCTCTATACTCTTTCCCTACTCTCAGGGAACTGAGGTTACGTTAGTAACCGAGTACGTTATTTCTTATTTTATTTTTTTGATATTGAAAATTGTTTTAATCAGGGCATTTGTCCGGTTGGGTACAATTCTCTTTCACTTGTCCCTTAAAAAACACACGCACGTGTCTCGGACAAGCCTTGCAACTTTTAACTTTTTTTGCATATAGCATTGGTGCTACAGAAAAAGTTTTGTAGCACAGGTCACACAAATGTAGATGTTTATTACCATCTCTGAAAGCAACCACAAGTAGTGCAGTTCATCACATGAACAGGCATGTGACTGACAAAGGACAATGTTCCATACAGGGCACAACAAATACAAACCTTAACAATAAATATCTTCAGACAAACATTTTATTTGCCAAAAATGGCATACTGTCAGCAGGAACATAACACATCTTGCTTAACATTAAGTAAACAATATTATTGGCCAATATCAATAATCACAATCCAAATACATCCATCCATTTTGGTTGAGCACTTTAAATACCTCTTCATTAGAAAGGTCTATTGTTTTATTATAAATTATAATGACAAAAATCTGTGGACAGGAAAGTATCTACTGAGAGAAAAAAACTCCTGTTCTCTATAAATAGGGATGGTGTGACTGTGAGCAGTCTGTTTCTTTCATACTGGTAGCCGAAGGACGCCCTTGCGTCCACAAGTGAGACTCATAGAAGTCATAAAACTTATGACGTTTTAGGAAACCCCTTAAATGGACAAAGGCATCCAAATATCGCTGTAGCAGAATAAAACGCAGATAGAGACATTTTGACTGATGAAACATGAAGACAATAAACATACGATTGCAACAATATATGGTTTATCTGTGTTGTTTTAGACATCTCTGGTATTTTCATAAGAATAAAGTATATTTATAATGCAATGCTAATCAACATAGACTTCATCACTGTAAAGAGTACTATACAATTATATGATTTTTGCCTCATTCTATGATATGAAGCCATGTCAGATCAAAAAAGGAAGTTATTTCAAATACTCGACGTTATGAAAGGGGGTTTGCAGTAAAAACATGTCATTACATTTTATCTTTTGTTGGAAAACAGTTTTTGTACAAGTATAAGTTTGGAAAGATGTTTGGTGCATGTTGCTTTTCAAATGCATGTGTGACACAAACTTGTAGAGAAGGAGCAGCATTTACATGAACCAATTAATCTGCCCTGACCAGTACTGCACTTCACCATGAAACACGCTGTGCATATATTTAATCAAAATCACTGCCTTTGCAATTCCATGATAACACTAAGCCAAATCGCTATTTCGGTCAATTGTGCACACAAACAAGCACAAAACAAACGGCTCTGTCTCACATACATGCAAAACTGTATCGCACGCATGCTGCTGTGGCAAATTTATTCATCGCATATTTTCATGGCACGTGCGACATAGCCTATATGTCACACTGTTTACAGCCCTGGTCATATGGGCCATCCATACTGGGGGAGCGGGACTCAAATCTCAGTGATTTATCAAGAGTTTTACATCACAGATTGTGTCTGTCCTCTGGCGTTTTTGGTTAATTAAATGTCTAAAAATATCAATCTCCTTCAAGACTTAATTAACCTAAAGACTTCTATGGATTATGTGTGTGGGTGTGTGTACAAGGGTGTCTGTGACATTTACTAATTTTCATTGACTCCTGGATCAGAATAATTCTTCTTGCAGAATGCTAAAGACCACAAGGCCATTGAAATGTGCCCCTGTGACCAGGACGAGAGGCTGGCTGATAAACAAAAGGTTTTGGTAAAAGGACACACAGTCACAGAGTTAATAAAGCTGTTTTATTTTAAATGTCATACAGTTGTAATCAAAATTATTCAACCCCTATTGCAAATCAGTTCTATTGGCAACATTTTCTGACTTTCAGCTGTTTGCAATAAACAAATCAAACAAAAGTAATGGAAATAGCTTGACACAACAAATGTTTCAAGTGGTTTCCCCAAATTCATCTGAAAATGCAGCTTTTAATGACTTCTGCAGTCTTAAAATTATTAAACCCACTGAATAGAATCCCTCAAAACAGCACAAATCCTCAAAACAGGTGTTGTCTCAAGCACACCTGATGCAATTAATCAAGGGCTTCATTAATTGCACCAGGTGTGCTTGAGCTAGAACACATGAAATATCTGAACTGGCTAGGTTTGTTGAGTGTCACGTTTGACTGCATGTTAGAAATATGGCCAGAAGTCAAAAGAATGGTCCAAAAAGTTAAGAGAAGATATCATCGCCTTTCAGAAACAAGGAACAGGATACAAAAAGATAGCAAAGGCACTAAATGTTCCTAGAGACACCATTGGAAGCATTGTTTGCAAGTTCAAAGTTTAAGCAACAGTGGTTACACTTCCTGGGCGGGGTAGAAAAATGAAGCTATCAACTGCTGCAACCAGTTTTCTGAGAAGGCAGGTTCAGAAAAACCCTTGAGTGACTGCAAAAGACCTGCGGCAAGACTTGGTGGCAACAGGCACTGAGGTTTCAGCTTACACAGTAAGGCGCGTACTAAACGCATGTCAGAACTCCAAGACGTGCACCACTACTGACACAAGAAAAGTCAGCTCCAATTTGCTCAAAATCATATAAATAATACACATAAGTTTTGGGATTCTGTGATCTGTGGAGCGATGAAACAAAACTGGAACGTTTTGGCCCTATGGATCAGTGGTATGTCTGGAGGAAGAAGAATGAAGCATATGCTGAAAAGAACACTGTCTACAGTTAAGCATGGTGGGGCTCAGTGATGCTCTGTGGCTGCTTTGCATCCTCTGCCACTGGAAACCTGCAGTATGTGGAAGGCAAGATGGATTCATTGAAGTAGTCATAACAGGTCATAACAACAAAAGGGTGTTCTACTAAGTACTAAAGATGCTTGCCATGAAGGGGTTGAATAATTTTGAGACTGCAGAAGTCATTAAAAGTGGCATTTTCAATTGAATTTGGGGAAACCACTTGAAACATTTGTTGTGTTGAGCTATTTTGATTTGTTCATTGCAAACAGCTAAAAGTCTGTAAATTTTGCCAATAAACCTGATTTGCAATGGGGGTTGAATGATTTTGATTACAACTGTATACTGTGGTTCACTTGATTCAAATCCTTAATGAAATGTGTTGCATTCACTAACAATTGTGTACTTTGAAGCACTATTTTTTTTAATGTTAAAATAATTATTTAAAAAAAATATATATCTATAATTGTCATTTACTCAACCTCATGTCATTCCAAACTTGTTTGACTTTCTTTCTGTAGTAGAAAAGAACATTTTTAAGAATTGTGCTTGTCGACCAAAATTTAAGTCGATAATAATCATCACCTCCAGTGAGCTGTTAACCACTGTGACCAGATCAGTGATTCAGTAAACTGTTTTTTAATGTTTTTGAAAGACTCTTATGCTGCATTTATTTGATTGTATACAGTAAAAACAGTAATATTGTGAAATACAGTATTATAACAATTTAAAATAACTGTTTTCTATCTGAATATATATATTTGTTTACATTTATTCATGTGACGACAAAGGTGTATTTTCAGCATCATTAATCCAGTCATTCTAATATGCTGATTTGTTGCTCAAGAAACATTTCTTCTTATTATTAATGTTGTAAACAGTTCAGGATTATTTGATGAATAGTAAGTTCAAAAGAACAGCACCTAAAAAAAAAAGTATTGTAAAAAGGTATGTTGATAAGGGAAGAAGGAGGTGAGAACCGGCGAACATTTCACATACTTTAATTAATTCCAAAATAAACAAACAACAAAATGAAAGTAAAAGCGACAGCCCCTCATGGACGACTGCTGCACACACATAAACAAAACGTAATGTAAAGTCCAGGCCTGGTCCTCTTTCGTCCTTCACTGTCGATGGTCCTCCTTTTATGCTTCCGTAGCTCCTCTGTGAGAGATACGAGGCAGGTGCGTATATCTTACCCCAAACTTTTGAATAGTAGTGTAAGAAGAATAAATTGTTTGAACTTTTATGAATGTTCCAAGAAGATCTTCAGTGAATAGAAAATTAAATTTAAGATAGCTTTTTATTCAAACCTATAGAATTACTTGGAATGTCATATGGATCACTTTTATGGTGATTTTGGGTTCCTTTTGAAAGCTTCGAAATCTCCGGTCTCCGTTCAATGTATTGACATGGAAAAGAGTGACCAGCACAGTTCTTCCAGATCCTCCTTTTATGTTCCACTGAAAAAAAGAGTTTTGGACAACAGGAGTAAAAAACATTCCTGTTAGAGCACTGTAGAGTTCTTCTGTCACTATTTTATAATGAATTCATCTCTTGGCCTATAAAAATGTGGAGATGTGTTGGCCTGAGAGGATGTTTTCAGAGTACTAATGTAAAGTAGTGTTATGAAGGTTATGAGGATGAGAACGGTTGCTAGGTGACAAAATTGTTCTCTGCTAGTGTGAAAGAATGACACATCATAAATGTGTCAGTGCCTTGTTTCTGACATGTGATCGTTCAGTCACTTATCAGATCTCAATGAGACATTGTCCATTCACAAGAAGAGAGATCATGACAACAATGGTAATATTACTCAGTCACTGTCCACATGTAAAGATAGCCTGTGATGAGTGGTTTCTGTGAAGATGTTCTTGGGGAAAGTGCCAAGAATTAAATGTCAGCCAGTATAGGTGATGGATAACAGTCGTGACAATGTCACCATGTTAGCGGTGTTGGCAATGAATTGTGTTGGACTCTGTTTTAATGAGCATCCGGCCGTTTACTGCATACGCTGTTCTTATTTTCTTGGTCTTGCTGACTGCTTCGTAAACAGACATATCTACTTTTTAAGATGCTCCATTTTCACTTAAAGTTGTCAGAACCAACTCTAGACAGTGGGCAAAGGGAAAGTCAAACAGGCTGGGGTCGAAATCCAGATCAGTCCATCAGCATATATATTATCCAATCGTGAGGCTAGAGTCGAGGTCAGACGAACAGAGAGATCAAACAAGAGGTCTATCCAAGCTCACAGTTAATCAGAATGGCAAGACAGTCCAAGCAGGCCAGCAGTGTACTGATAACCCAGACTCCAAAACCAGAACCAGGTCAGATGGTCAAAACCAGGAGAACTGTCCAAGACCAGAGATTTCCAGGAGGCAAACAGGCTAATTGCAGAATGCGATCAGCTGAGCGCAGTCACATGCGGAAGAGACAGAAATAAAACGAACAAAAAAAAGAGAACAAAAAGAGCGATCAAACCCGAGCCTTGATAGAAAAGGTTCAAAAACAAAAAGTTTTTTTTTCTTAACAAATAGTAGGTGAACAGAGGTACTAGGGAACAGATTTTCTAACAACTCTATCTTTCTTATCCTTCTGTCCAACATGCAGTATTTTGTGACAATATATATGTATGTGGGGTAGGTGTGTCTATGCTTTAATAACTTATAATTATATATCTGTTATATGAAAACAGTATGTGTGTACGCACAGGTCCCTCAGGATGAATGGGGAGGGAGAGATGAGGAGATCCCATGCAGAAGGATGCGGAGCAGCAGTTATGTTAAAGCCATGGGCGATCAGGACAGCGGAGACTCTGACGGCAGCCCTAAAAACTCCCCGCAGAAAAGCGTGCGACCCGACGCGCTCGTCAAATCCGTGCTGCAGAGACAACTTTCAGACCAGAGGTAGGAACTTTGATCAGCCCATGAATCTCATTAGAAAGCCCATATAATCAGAGATTAGAGTGATTAATGCACAAAGTCATGAAGCAGAAAACAGGCATGCAATCATTAACCAGTTATTTATCCCCAATCACAGAGGCCCACATTCTACGACATGTGAGATCCTTTTTGTTGAATATGCAAATTAGTTTTTATGAGCCATCATGAAAGATTTGCAGTCACATCACAGATTGAACATTATAGACTCTCTCGGTATGAAAACGGGACAGGCTGGTTTACCTCTTGAAACCGGCATTTAGCAATACCGGTACATTTGAGTGAAAAATTGAAGCAATTAAGATGACAAACACGCATATAATCATATAAGCTGCTGAAAGTGATTCAGTACACACTGACACCTGCTGCAACTGAACTCTCTGCATCTGCGTTCTTCATATCAAAAAGCAATCCTGTTTATTATAGAAAGCAAGAGTGAGTCAGACATCTCTGACTAAGGCAAGAGCCTTCTACAGTCTGCTGGTCATGTCAGGCACTGAATATTGAATGCCAGATGCTAAATATACATCATAAATAAGCTAAACTTTCAGTAATATCTGCTAACAAAAAAAGTCACATTCATTTTGTTTCACGTGTATACATTTCAAGCACACTAAGAAGTTAAAGTTTTGAGTATTTTTATCCTAGTTTTTGTAAACATTCCAGATATTGTACCATTTTCTGCCAGCATTGAATTTGGGATATTCCTGTTACACTGCACTCGCTCTCTCGCACAATACCACCTGGTGCCTTTGTTCTCCCCCAGACGTGAGGATTATTTTCTGCTCTGTATTACAGGGGCTGTACACCATTATGCAGAGCTCTGAAACATGATGTTATAAATTTGGCAAGACTGCCTCTCTCAAAGTACATCTAATGAAAGAGAGTGTAGCACATCAAATGAGCTCTTCCCTTGAGTAGGTGCATGGAACAGTGCATTCATCATGTATTATGGAACAGTGCATTCATCATGTTTCATGAAAAAGTATATTTATACAGTATTAAGATTGTAAGGCGGCAGAGATTCCACATAAAGATGTGTCCCATTATTTCTAGCTACACTGTAAGTTAGCGTCACATTCAGGTAAGAAATTATTATCACTGGCTACTTTTAAGAATTTCACAGTCCCTTTAATAAAAGTAGACCTCATTCATTCTCCAGAGAGCTGTTTTTTGTTGCCATTTTAAGAAAAGAAGCAATTAATATCTTTATGGGTAAGATGATTAGATCTTAGTATAAAAAGTGTTAAAATCTGTCTTAAAGTCCCCCAGTAATTTTATCCCTTAAAACTCATCTTTGATCGTCAAAATTACAAAAAGTTTACAAAATTTTTCATGCCTTAAAATAGCTTGAATGTAACTCTACACCCTTGCCTCATTTACTATACGCGGTTCTATTGATATGCAAATTAGCCCCGCCTCCACTCACTCACACCAGCTCAGAGATCCACTCATTGACGATCACACGTTGACCTGATTGGTTACAAGGTAGTTTGTGACGTCATAAACACCAGCGATTTCAAAACTGTGTTTTTGAGACTGTCTTTGGTTCACTGCAGTTTTAAGGAGAAAATACTCAGCAATGGTGTTGACATGAATTTGCACATGGTTTGTCTTAAAGCATATTTAAAACACCACATAGACATATAAACAACATTAAAAGCTGGATTTTTACCACAGGGGGACTTCAAGTACGTGACTGTGATTTATGTTTAAACGTGTTGAAATGTAGAGCCCGACCGATAAAGGATTTTTAAGGCCGATACCGATACAAATATTTGGTGATTTAAAAATCCGATATTCCGATATATCGGCCGATATATATATATATTTTTTTAAATCCAGAAACGTGTAACAAAACATGAACAGATTTTCCCTAACATTAGTTATTTGTAGTTGTAGTCCTCAGCCTTACTAAAATAATATAATGCAGTTTAAAAATAATATTTTTTTTTTTTAAATTAACTTTATTGTCACAACAGAACAGAATATATTAAAGTTCTGATAAATATAATGTATATTAAAAATACAAACTTAAGATACGAAACTTAAAGTCCTTTGAACAAAAAAAATCAACTATTATTATTAATATTGACCGTAATAATTTAAAAAAAATCAATGATGATGATATTATTATTATCATCATCTGTATTATTATTAAACAAGACAAAGGTCACTCTTAATTCTATCCATCTATTCCATCAAGCTACAACAAACCATTTTCAATCATCATTTGCTGCCTGCCTTCTAAAATCTACTACTTAGTGATGTACTAAATACATTATGTGAGGTAATTAACACATGGTTACCGAGTCGATCGTTCCCTGGGATGCGTTTTCATGAAAATCGAATGTAAAGAGTTTTATCTCTATATCGCTTATAACGCTAGTATATAAGAGTAAGTAAAAGTAAATCGCTAGTTAATACCACTAACAAGGCTCAAAATAGCCTCACACTAACACAGTAGCATAATGAGGGTCCCTACATGCAAACCGAAGCATTGAGAACTTTGTAAGTGTACAGACAGTTTAATAAGAAGATACTTTATAAAGACAGTACATTACGCGTTTACAGGCATCATCTAGGAAAACAGTCTCGACTAGTCGAGTCAGGAACGCCGTGCTACGTTAGATTTCACAAACGTAATTCCTGTTGACCAGCTCACTTAGCACGGCGTTCGTGACTCGATTAGTCGAGTCTGTTTTCCTAGATGATGCCTGTAAACGCGTAATGTACTGTCTTTATAAAGTATCTTCTTATTAAACTGTTTGTACACTTACAAAGTTCTCAATGCTTCGGTTTGCATGTAGGGACCCTCATTATGCTACCGTGTTAGTGTGAGGCTATTTTGAGCCTTGTTAGTGGTATTAACTAGCGATTTACTTTTACTTACTCTGTGCCCCATATACTAGCGTTATAAGATCATCTGTTTTTAGAGATAAAACTCTTTACATTCGATTTTCATGAAAACGCATCCCAGGGAACGATCAACTCGGTAACCATGTGTTAATTACCCCTACAGTAACGCACACTTGGATTTCACACACGTGTAAAAGAAAAGCTAACTTTTATGCACAGGCTAGCTGCTATGTTTGATACTTTTTCTCTCTGTCTAAATATTCACTCCTCGCGTGCCTAACTTACGTTTTACAATGCAGGGACTGGAACAACAGATATGCTAGTTATAAATACAGTAATCATTACTTTATTTAGGCAGAATAAGTTCGTTGTGATTTCCAAGCTCATTTATGTTAGCAGTCTTCCTTGTAGAGTGCGCTCTGGTGGACAAACTATGCAGCGCCAACACTCATAACATGGTTGCAGGGTGTTTCGTCCGCTTTTTTTAAATATTCATTTATCGGCCGTTATAAATGCCGATACCGATAGTTTGGAAAATGCCTAATATCGGCCGATAATATCGGCCCGCCGATATATCGGTCGGGCTCTATTGAAATGTAATCTCTACCAAGAAGAATATATTTATCTGTAAAACTTTATTCATGCGCAGCGGAAAGCCAACCCAGTCAACCATTTAATCTCACAGTGATCTCACCATGAGCTCCCAGGATACTGATGTGGTCACAATGTGAGGTCACAGCCCACTCACTATGTGCTCAAACTGTGAACTTACGGGATACACTCATACTGTGATCACAATGTGAGTTCACAGTGCACTCATGCTGTGAGCTCACCATATGAGACCACTGTGATATTTGACCATTGTGTTAAACTCTCATTCTGTTAGTTTAGTGTGAGTTCACTGTGATCTAAAATTAATGCTCATTCCTTTGGAGATCCTTTGATCCACGTCTCAGCAGTCACTCAAGAAATGATTCTGCACAAACAAACTAAATGTTGGGCCGTGTTCTGGCACTTTTTGTCTATTCAAACCAAGCTATTGGATCTAGAGGAAATGAGTCACCCACTGTTGCTTTCTGTTGTGAAAATCAGACTTGAGAAGACAAGCTTAAGATTCAACAGGCCATCTGATCAGCTCCAAACAACATGTGCAGGATGATGTTGTAGGCCAGCAATCTGCCTAAATATGCTCTTGTTGATCTTCCATCTTGTGTGATGCATGCTTAAGCATTTCTGATTGCCCTTACTGATTGTAGATTACTGATATGCTGAAAACTCAATGGCTGCGTCCGAATACAGAGGTAGGACGGCAATAAGGCAGGTCTGAATCCAGTGATCGCTCTACTCAAGGTATCCTGTCTACTGAGATACCTTTATCTAATGGATTTTTGAAAACATCATAGATGAATCATTTGCTGCCTTTGATATCCCACAATCCTGAGCATTCAATCCCGTGACAGTTCAGCAAAAAATAAATATGGCATCTGACAATATGCGGTTGGTGGTCAGTTTGTGTAAATGTACATTTTTTACCTATATTTGTCCCACTTTTGATGTAATTTCTAGCGTGAAATTACTGTTATAGTAATTAAATATTCGCTTAGTTATCACCAAAGCTCTCTCTATTTTGTTGTAGATCATTAAAACTTTACGCTGCCTCTGAAGTTTGTCTGAAATCAGTTTTGTGAAGTATCTTCATGCGCAAACGCTGCCTTCATAGTCATGCCTGATTAAAGCAGCAAGGCAACAAATCAGCCGCCTAAGCTTTCGGAAGCAGCAAATGTCTCTGTTTCAAAACCTTGCACTTAAAGAAATTAATAGTTTTATTCAACAAGGACATATTACATTGCTCAGAAGGGACAGTAAAGACTTTTGCATTCTTACATGAAAAATTATGTTTCTAAAAAATGCTGTTTTTCTGAACTTTCTATTCATCAAAGAATCCTTAATTTAAAAAAAAGTGGTGTTCACAAAATATTAGGCAGCACTGTTTTCTGTTTCTGTCAACTGTTTTCAACATTAATAATAAAAAATGTTTTTGAGCACTAATTCAGAATATTAGAATAATTTCTGAAGGATCAAGTGACAAAGAAAATCCAGCTTTGGCATTAATAATGTCTAAGTTAATACTTGTTCAAAACAATCACTTTAGCTTTGTACTATTTTTGGTTTATTTTGATAAATAAAATAATTCATTTTTGTACAAAAAATATACTGTCATTAATATAAGTTCATTTTAAATAATACAGAAACAAAATTATTTAAAAAAAAGATTCTGAAAGCATTCTCTCAATAATTTAATAAAGCTTTACAGTAGTAGAAAATACAGATGATATTTTATTCACATGAAATGATTATCATATTTTTAAATACGATGATTTCATTATAAATATGGTGATTTTCTCTAAGGTGGACACCCAATTTGATATATATTTACCATCTGAATCTTACCATGTTATGTCAACCAAAGGAAAAGTCAGGCAGCTATTTATTATCATATTAATTATTGTGCTTTTAGCCCCAACAGCAGGGGTGCCTTTTACCCCAAATACCATACTTTTACATATTCTTCCATTATTGAAAAACTGTTGCTTTAATTACCTTGAACAAAACTGAAGAAAAAAAAAACATTAACAAGATTTTTAATCACTTCTCATTTGTTACATAAATCTTTTTAAAACATTTTTAAAAACATCAAATATTAGATCAAATTAGCGCACAATCAACTTTGCATTGCTGTTAGTGATCGCGTCAAGAATCAGCCAAATTAAAGGAGTCATGACCTGTAATTTTTACTTTTCCACGATAATCAATGTATGTTATGATTGCCTAACGATTATACACTGGCCGGGAAGCCGATATTTAAAAGTGAAGCGTTTGTTTACCCCTGGGTTCGTAAACCAGCCCACGTGCACGCGCACTCAAATACGAGATTTTAATTTCTGCCCCGACTTGACGTCAAGATGGGGCAGGATATACCATATATGGACACCGCAGACCTATGCTGCAGGAAGCCCGCCCTGCCCCTCTCCCCCTCATATTCAGTCGCGAAAGATGCAGAAACGTAGTGCACATGTGAGTTGCTCTGTTGTTGACTGCCAGAATCAACATGTAAATGTGTTTTCTCTCCCAAGAACGGACCAAGCTTCATTTTTAATGACGCGGTTCCTACAACCCTTCCCACTGGCTTAACGTTAGGTGTCTGTGCTAATCATTTTATCAATTCATTATATAACTATGACAACATATAATTGTATTGATTTTTTTATAGAATAGATAAGGATAGATAAATAAAACAAACAGTCAAGTAATAATAAACATAAAGAAAAAGATCACGTTACATGTCTGTAGAAGAAAAATATTGAATGTCTAAAAAACCACAACGTGAAACAAGGCAAAAACGTTGATCTCAATAACCACTGTAAGCTGATAAAAAAAAGTAGACTACATCTCCGTTAATGTAATCTACATTAAATAAAAGGTATAATGTATGTCTCAGTCAAAATGATTGTCTTTACCATTCAGAGACACCTTGATGTAGACGTCCTTCCATCGACTCTACATCTTCCCTTTCCAGCTCAGGTTCAGAGTCTGGCTCATACATATACGTTTGAATTCCGTAGGTCGCGGCCAGGTCGGGTTCATTCACAACTTGCGCCATGATGTCATTTTGGAATGATATGCTGAAGTTACCTGCGGTGTCAACCCCCCTCCTTCCTGCCACCAATCAACGCGCCCCTCATTTGCATTATTAAAATGACGTCCACGACAGCCAAAATATCGCATCAGATCTCACGAGACAATAATGCCTTCAGAAATAAGGGTCAGAGGAGCTCTGTGTTTATTTTTTTTCCACTTTTCTTTTTTAGAAGGGCCTAAAAGACTATAATAGAGCATGGGTATCCAAGGTAATACTAGGTTATGACTCCTTTAAAGAAAAAATCAAAAGCGGTTAGTACTGAGAAGTACTAAAAGTACAAAAAGTACAAAAGAAAAGTACTGAGCAGAATTTAAAAGAGGTTTGGGGTTTAAAAGAGAATAAAGTCAAATGTGCTTTTTACCCCTGTGCGCCTTTAGCCCTGTTGTACCCTATATATATTTACCCTATATTGTCTCTGTTATGTTATTAATTATAGTAAACACATAAATAAAAGTCGGCACACCACGGCTCCAAAAATATACAGAGTCTGTCAATATATTTCTATATTTTTGGAGCCTTGATTTGCCCACTGATTTGACTTTATTTATTTTTTAATGTTTTTAATTATAAAAACTGTATTTATAATTTGTTTTTGTTTTTCCATTTTAAAAGGTATAAAATGTTGCAATATCTTTAGCCAATCCTTTTAGAACAACTTTGCAGTCTTACAAACAGTAAAATGCTGGAGGTTGGCTCACTATCGAATGCTACATTTTCCACTAAGGAAAGAACAGCACAGCAGTACATTCTGATGGAACAGTGCAGATTTGGCAGGGCAAGGGATGTCATGATGCAGTGACAACATATCAAAGCTTTTAGAGTGCATGCAAGCTGATCACTTAAAACAGCATCATTTATCTCTGCGTGGCCGAGACCCGCTGTTGGAAATCCCCAGAGAATATAGGAAGACTGTTAGAGGGTGCTGACGACACAGAGCTAGCAGAAGCTCAGCAAAATGAAGAGATACACTGAGCTCATCACCAATCAGTGTTAAGATCATCAATTCAATACAGCACTGTAAAGTGCAGTGGTCTCGAATGGCACCATGAAATGAGTACAACCCACTCATAACTGCTTTAGAGTCCTTTGCAATCTCCCAGTATATTTGTAATATGCTTAGATTTTTAACAGCCTGCTGGGAATATTGAGAAAAGTTCATTGTGTTGGCAAATTAATGCATCGTTTTCCTTTTCTTTTTAAAAAAGATTCAAAATAACTTAATACATGATACAGCTCTAATGAAACTCCCTGCAGAGATGAGCTTCTACACATGCTGAACATCTGCCCTCTGCAGTTTAACTGTGGAGGTTCAGAGTGTGTTGTAGTTACAACATGAGGCAGAGCCTTAGAAATGTCCCCCGCAGCAGCAGAGAAGGACTCACACCGTGCAAACCGAGGGAGACACATTGATCGTATTGATTTTTAGAGCTCAGAGCTCAACCATCACCAACAGCAGCATCAAATCCGTCCCTGCGTCCTGAAGAGTCTCTTCACGCTCTGTAACTTCATCAGCAAACACTCCAACCATCTTTTCTTACTAAGATCTCAGATTCGAATGAGCCTTGGTTTTGTCTGTTGGCTCTCCAGCAACTAAACAATAGCTGAATGGTAATCATTTGAGCTTTGCTTGTGTGGTCTGTTTCTTACTTGCCCAGCAGAATCTCACAGCAAAAATGTCACCACGATCTACACTGAGGGTTCAGGAATGTGTTTGTGTGCACATTTCTGCAGATCTCAGGAGATTGGAGTTGAGAGAGAGTGGGAGAAAGTGTGATTATATTCCTAGAGGGAAATAGCTGCAGTGTGAATTGTGCGGGAACGATTATTTAACTAATCCCAAACTCCGACAGACACAACCAGACTATTTTATTATTAAACTATTTTATTAACTGTTACTTTCACCATTTAGATTTTCTAATCAACTTGTCGGTGTGTCATTCAATCCTTCTTTCATCCCTTAAAAGTCTTTCGCCTCTGTTCACAGCTCGTACCGTTTGGACAAGTCAAGCCGGGACATGGTCAAATACCTCACCAATATCACTGCAGATTTAAGGTGAATATGAGCAGACACACACTTAGCTGCTCAAAACTTGCAAAGGTAGTGTAGACTTTGATGTATGCTTAGACAATAAAAGTCATTAAATACAAGTTATTCAGTAAAGACAACTCAAAACTAATTTTATAACTCTTTATAAAATCTCTTTAAAGGTATTTTGAGTAACTTTTGTGAAATAGCATTACTCTTTTTTTCCTTTCCCCTGTCTTTCTCTTTTGGGGAGTCATGTGATGTTGTATTTTTTCTAGGTAGTATTGAGTATTGCACAGGTACAGTGGCTCATTAAGTAGCCTCTAATTTGCATTGATTGGATGCTTTAGCACAGCCAATCGAAATGCCATTTTTAGTTTGCATTGAATCAGAAAGAGAGGATGGCTGTAAATGAAATAGATAAATAATGTAAAAGTTGTTACATGATCCTTTATGTAGTAAGCCTTAGTTGTTATTAGATAGATAGATAGATGGATAGATAGATATATAGATAGATAGATAGATAGATAGATAGATAGATAGATAGATAGATAGATAGATAGATAGATAGATAGATAGATAGATAGATAGATAGATAGATAGATAGAGTGAGTATATAATTCACTTTCTTTTTTATTACCTTCTCTTCCTTTCATTGTCATCTTCACTGCATGTCTCACTGCATAGTCAAAGCTACCATCTTCAGACCTCTAGGGAAATCCATCCCAGCATCACACTGGAACCATCTCCCAACTACAACTCGCCGAAGTTCCGCTCCAGGAACCAGAGCTACATGAGAGCGGTCAGCACCCTGAGCCAGGCCAGTTGCGTCAGCCAAGTCAGCCAGGTGAGAGTCACATCTGCTCGGCTTCACATAGCTTAAAGTAATCTAGGCTTTTTCACACTCGTCAACAGTGCAGAAAAATACGACACTTACGGAGGATTTAGGCCCCATTTTCCCATTTATATACAATATAGTGTTATCGTGTTTGTCTGTTTCTAAATAGCCAGATTTATCAGCCTCTAACATCTAAATCTCTCTGAAAGTGAAGTAATGTGGGTTGTATTGATTTGTCTCGAGGTCTTACAACATGGTTTTTATTTCTTCGGACCCACATTTTGCACACACGCTCGCTCGCTCTGGATTTCTAAGCACCATCAGTGGCTTGCTGTGGTCATTAGAGGATAATTCCCTTTCAATGGAACTTGATGGCAATCTTGGATTTTAGAGATTGCTAAATGGGAATCTGATGGCTAGTAAGAATCCTATCAGGCAAGTTCAGCTTGACTAGATATATCGCTTTATCACAAAGATGCTCATCTCAGATTTTTCAAGTCGATATAACCAGTTATTGCTCAGGAATGGGAAGGATTTAAAGAAAGCATTTCATTTCCTCCGTCTTCTGCAGGAAGACTTAATGTTTGATCTGCAGAGATTCTGCCGTGACAATATCACAATTTTTATCTCACGTACTGTACAGTCCTGTGTAGATAAGATTAGACTGAACACTGGGACTGAGGGATAAATATAGGCCTAACAGCAAATAAAGCCATGAAAATGGAAGAAAGCAGCCAGATGAAAAAAGTAAGGGTGGATGGTTAGAAGAAACATGCTGAGATATATTGACTCGGTTTTTCTGTTTCTGCAGGTGAGCGAGACCGAGGTTAATGGACAGTTTGAGTCGGTGTGTGAATCCGTGTTCAGCGAGGTGGAGTCTCAGGCAATGGATGCTTTGGACTTGCCAGGCTGTTTCAGGACACGCAGCCACAGTTACCTGCGAGCCATCCAGGCTGGATTCTCACAGGACGATGACTGCGTCCCCTCCATGACATCATCAACTGTAACCTCCACCATCAGGTCCACCACAGGTAAGTGGGCTTTCCTTGTGGATAACCATGCACACCTTTGTCTGGTCTCGGCTTGTGTTTGTCTCAAAGCAGGAGTTGTGGCAGTAGCAGTATTCCAGATAACTTACTTACTGTATTCAGTGACTTAGGTTTGCCTTTAACAATACAAAAATAGCTGTGAATGCTATATATATATATTACAATTGACGGTTCTTTTGCTATTTACAATTTGACTCACATGTCCTATTAAAGTTAATGGCCAACTGATAAGTAACTTGATTTTACATAGTCTGATTCTGATCTTAAAAGCTTTAAGGCATACCTGAATCAGTTTTTATGAATACAGTTTCTGGTAATACAATTGTAACCTTCAAAACGATGAATGAGCAATTTAATTAAGAAAATGTCAGTTTGAAAACAAAAGCGCTTAGCTCAGTGATTACATAATTTCATGAATTTCATGAATATAAAATCTGCATGACTTAATTATTAAGAGCGTAAATGTTGAACCCTATGAAAGCATTGAAGAGTATGGTGTTTCCCAGTTAGATTCAGATCAGTGGAAAAGCTGTTCAAATGGTTATTTCTGAATGAATGCATCGTTTTACATGTAGCATGGCATGCATGCATGTGAACTGCTTACTGCAGAGTGATTGTTTTGTGTAAGGCTTCAAAACCTAGAGGTAAGTGCTGGTGTGCCTCAGAGCATAAGAATATGAACCCTATTGAATTCAATCCCCAAATATTTTGGCAAAAAATAAAATGGTGAAAAGTGAAACATCCAATTTTTTTTTTTGTAATATTGTGTCCAAATTAAGATATGACCTTTTTTATTCTTCCACTGTGTGTTTTGTCTCTCAAGATTTTCAATTTGGATCTCTACCTTGTCCTATTTTCTGCCTCAGTTGACTCTTGGCTAACAGACAGGGAGGGGGTGAAAAACAATGATGGAGACACAAGGTGGTGTGTATTGCGATCCCAAAATGTTTCTCAGTCGGATGATTGTCACTCTGTGGGCTTTCTGTTTCTCACTCTCGCACATCTCCTAGTCTCTACCTCTCTCTCTCTCTTTCCCTCTCACTTTCTCTTCCGGCTATGGAAGCTGGTTTTAAACGTATCAGTTTTGAGTTCTCTCTCCCACAGGGTCCGCAACTGAAGCCGTGCTTGAGCGTTTGAGTTTTCAGGCGGTTTAAGGGTCAGTGGTGAAACAAGCCTCCTAAATAAATATAATTAAGTGTTATTGTGAATTAAGGCCAAAATTTTTTGACAGAAAATATGTAGTAAATATGCTCTAGCGTTTTTTTGCACTGCCTTCTCACTGAAATATGCTTGCAGTATAACGAGCAATATTGGCTTTCTCACAAAGGGAATCTCTTTAAAAACACTTGATTTTGAGCTTAATTTGACTAAATCCATTATAGTAAGTCTCATATATATTTTGCAACAGTGACTGGGCAAGGAATATTTCAAAGAATACAATCACTGATCACAAAAATTGCATGTGTTAAACTATTGATAAAGCAATGAGCTAATTTTTTGTTTGAATTTGGCTGTTTGTGTGTCGAGGTACCGGTTGAAGACAATGATTCCCCCAGTAAAGACCTGGTCAGTGGACCGCTCATGTTCAATAGGGTTCATACCTGCTTTGTTGAGACACACACACACAAAAAAAAAGAAACGGAAAGCTTTTGCTCGCAATTGCCTCCTTTCAAGGCACAAAGCACAGACCTGCTCTGTCAGAGGGACCTGGTAATGCTCTATGAGATGCCGTTGTTATTATCCCCTGCAGGTGTCCTCAGGCTTCAGTTCTCTGTTTTGTGCTTTGAGAGATGAATATGCAAATAACGTATGGAGTGAGAAGGCAGAGTAATAACAGAGCTGTGAGTCAAAATGGGATCTATTTGCTAGCGTGATCACAATAACTCACAATAACTAGCTCCCGTCACCTGAAAACAGGGAGTTGAGATTGCGTTTGTTGCATACTGAGCAAACCTCAAAAAAATTTGTACAATTTTACAAAGCCCTTCCATTTAAAGTGTGTATATACTTCACTTTTTCTTATAAATAATTAATTCCCATATCCCTGCAATGGACTGTTAACAATTTTTATCTGACCTGTGTGATAACATCATTCACACAAAAAAGATTTAACCCTGATCTGGCCTGAAACTGATTTTGGCTCACACATGTTTGGTTGAACTCTAAATGGAGCCTGCAAACAGCACAAATCCCCAGCTGGCCTCACCACTGGGCACATTATATACACTGGCATTTTTATATTTTTCTTCCAGAGGGAAATGATGTGCTGGAGGGCACTGGTTTGCTTAATGAGGACAATTTACTCAGCGAGGGGCCAGACTTAACCTCCATGGCCTGTGGGGATACAGGCTTCCGTGGGAGAGGAGATGAATCCAGCACCCTTTATGGTAATAGCTCACCCACCACGTCTCCCTCGTTACCCCCGCTGAAAACGAGTGCACCCATCAGGCCGCGCCCTGTTCAGTCAAGTGTCCAGGAGACGGCAGATCTAGCCCTGGCCATCAGCCAGCAGTGGAGGGATGATGTGTCAGCCATGCGGAAGGAGTTAGCCGATCTCAGAAAGGATCTGTGCACAGAGCTCAGAGCCTTTAACATGAACTTTTCCACCTTTACGCAACATTACAGCACCTGGTCACCGAGCTGGGTAAGAGAAACCCAGACAGCTGCTCCTCAAGTGTCTGTCAGCACCCAGGCAGGAAGCAAGACACTGGTGCGACAGAACACGGCAGACGCAGCGGTTAACTGCCCCTCACCAGTTGATCCCAATGTTTTTTCCATGTCTCCCTCAGAACCTGCAGATAAAAATGTCCTGCACGTCTCGGCCTCTTCACCATTTTTTCAAACTGACCCCAACTCTGAATTAGCAGAGATTGATGACCCTACTTTTGCTAATCTTACCCCTCCAGATCCTATTGATGTGGCGTCACTTTGTTGGCCTGATCTAGATTCGGACTCAATGACTCCTCCAGATCCCCCAGAACCAGTGCCAGAGGTAGAACCGTATTGCTTTACGAAGTCATCAACTCCTGAGCATGTGGAATCCATTGTTTTAGACTTCACAAATGTAGAACTAGTGAACCTGGCCAGTTTGCAGTGGCCTAAACTGGATCCGGATGATATTGGCTCTCCACCCCAAGAATCTCTTGATCGGCCCTCTCAAGAATCTCCGGAACAACCTGGTCCATATACAATGGACCTTGGTAGCACGTCTACACAGGAAGAGTCAGTTCTAGAATCCATGCAACCATTATTGTTGAGTCACACAGACGACGAACCTATGGACTTCACATCACTAGAATTGGACTCTGTTGTCCTGAGTCCAATGACCCCAGATTCTATGAATCTTCATGACTTAAAATGGCCAAGTTTAGAATCTCTTGAGCTCAATGTTTCTGGCTCTCAAAGCCCAGGTCCTGTAGATCTGGCTCTGCCAAATCCTCCAACCCCAGAAACTGTCTATGAATATTCCTGTGAGTCTACAGAACAAGAACCACCCTTTCCAGAACTACTGGACACCATTTATCTCCAACCTGCCACTCCAGAGCCTGAATCCCGAACAGAGTCTGACATATCAAACCCAACAAGTCCTGAACCTCATTTTCCTACTTGTCAAAAGCCAGCTGCACATGAACTAGACACTCAGGCTCTTGTTTTGTGGTCCAAAAAGGAAACATTCATGGTTTTTGCTGAAGAAGGTAGTGCCATTAACATCCCAGAGTCCTACTCTGAAGAAGAAGAAGGCCAGAATGTTGATTCTCCTTACCCGATGATAAATTTCCCAATACATCCAGACACTGTGGAATCAGCTCACCTGGAGTCTGAGACTCTCTACTCTGCCGTTCTGTGCTCAGTTGAGTCAGATACGTTTGATCCCGAAGTCACTAGCATGGATGAACCAACGTCACATGAGCTGAATCCACCTGGACTTGCTACCATAGACCCAGCGACTGTGCACCCCTTCAATTTATCCCTGTTGGAGCTCCAGTCAGCTTTAGACGTATCTAAGAGCGAAACAAGTGATAATGGGTCACCAAAGGGAACAGCAGCCATAAGCAGCCCTTCTCATTCACTATCCGGTAGGGATTTCCTATGGATTCGATGGCAGCGGAAAGCACGTGGACGGCAGCCAATGTCACGGAGTGCCAGTATGGAAATTTACCACAAGAAATACTCAAACAATTCAGTGATGTCTTATATGTCATTGTCACTCTGAGCTCACCAAAAAGTGCATGGAGCTACACGGGGTGTGCAATAGAAAATCATATATAATATTTATAGACAGAATGTAAGACTGTTAGGTTATGTAGCAAGATGTTTACAGGTCTGTCTCCCCCAATGTGTTTGTGATTATATAAGAGAGAATGCGAAGTAGAGAGTGTTAAAAGGGAAAAAGTAGAAGAGATAAGACATTGTTACAATTAAGGCATGGATGAAGTCATGAGAGGGGTTGTAGCTAAAATATGTCTGATGACAGCAGTGGGACTGCATTAGTGTACTTCAGATATTCAGCACCTATTTATACTGCAAAACTGGTGAGTCACCTTGAACTTCACTCCTCTCCAGGGACACTCTCTGGCTTTACAGAGACTGAAATGTATTTTAGTAAATACTGTGATTGTTTTTTGGCAGAGAACGAAGATTTCCAGTCAAGATTCTCTCTCCAATGAACTTTAGAAATACAGAGTAAACTGTAAAATAAATCTCTGTATGAACTGGTCCCGGTTAAACCAGAAATTTGTTCCTTGGTCATGCTCTGAGAGGATGGGGGGTAGGGAGAATACTTTTTCAGATGGAACAAAACAGAGTATAAAGTGGATGTCGACCAAAGACCTGAAACAACTGCATATCGCTTGTATACATCTTAAGGATTTTAATCATTTTTTTTTCTCTGAATGTAATATAGTGGTTGTTTCTCTGGTATGAATGATGGCATCCTTTATTCCATTTTACTCAATGTCTTCAGAGCCAAAGTCTCACTGTTAAAGTGGAGGACAGATTAGTAGCCTACTGTGAAATTTTCAAAGATACAACGTCTATGTTACGAAACTCTGTGAAAGTGACTACTGTTTCTTTTCTTTTTTTTTCTTTGTTTTTGCTCAAATCTTATAGAGATCTGGTGGGAAATAGGACATGTTGAATGTGATATTTTTGGATTCTCTTTCTGGGCATATTCATAATATAATGTGGAAATATATCAGATATTAATATTAAATGGATATTTCTTAAGGTGAATTACATTTAAGGAATTTGGTTACTGATGTTTGACGCTCTGTTAATCTGCTGGGATTACATGAACATGGGATGTGTAAAAATGGGATATAGATCTGCAGACCACAAAATTGCATATGGGTAAGGAATGAAGACCTGTGGTATAAACACGCACTTTGAGGTAACTGGTATACTTGTACAGTTAGTTGTAACCTTTTAAACAAAATTAATTATCTTACAAATCGATGCTAATCTTGCAAATCCACACCTAGTATTATAAATGAGATACAAAATACTGTGCATCCTTATTATTTCCACATATAATATATTCCCTAGTGATTCCGTGTATTATTTTAAATGTACAGCCTATTGTATCCAGTGATCTTTCCTGCAAATATGAATAACATGACACACGCAGCTCTCATTAACTGCTATGAGAGCTCCCCATCTTTAATACAAGATGCCAGTTTATTTGTGCCGATATGGTGACTGAAGCTATTAATGTCAAATCAACAGTCTGTTTGTATTATTAAGAATATTATGTACATGTATGCGAGGGAATATCAGGGTACTAAAGAAAATACAAAAGGCAATCTCTAACAATTAAGATTTGGTTTGTATCGACAAATGTAATGCAATGACCTTGTATCTGACAATCAGAGGAAATTTTGAAACCGGATACAGTGATAAATTATTAGCATTCTAATTATTAGCAACAGTTTACATCTAATTAGTATGACAGAGTCATACTAAAACTGAAGTAGTTCTTGAAGTAGTTAATGTAGTTGAGATTGCAGTTTTACATTATTAGTAGTAGTGAAAGTATTTTTTAATCAAGTGGTTGTAGCTAATTCATCTAATTATGTTTAGATTTATTTATTTGCTTGTTTATTTATTTATTTATTTAAAGCCTGGACTTTCAGGGCTCTCTGCTTTTTTGTTAGTCAGCCAGCCAACTGACAGACATTTACAGTGAGTTTTGAGAACAGTGCAAATATTGGGTGGTTTTAAAAGCTTATAAAGACTTTAAATGTGTTTCCCTACAAATTAAATTTGGCAACATATCTTTAATCTGTAAATATTCAATGTTAGAATGGAAATCTTGGCTAATTCCCAGTTCGCATACCAAAACTATGTATACAGTATGGTCATAAAATGGTCTTAATACAGCATCAAAGAGTCATTACAAACGTCGAGCACGATTTTCTTGTGTAGCGCAAGAGGTTGTGGGAAATATTAACCTACAAAGCACAGGCAGATGCATATTTTGAACATTCACTAGAAATAGTATGCAATTTTGTGATTCAGTGGACACTAATCTTTATCTTATATACTATATCGTACAATTAGCATGCGTATTGGGATTTAGCCATTGCTAACAGGTCTTCCTTTATTCATACCGGAGCTCTCAGGCCTTATTTTAAGCATTGTCCACACATTGCCCTCTGCTGTGCTGGAGAGCTATATCTTAAGTAATAAAAGTGGGTTTTACATACATATCTAGAACAGACCCACAGGTGCTTAAAGTGCAGGACAAAACTGACTGTAGCAAAACAAATAAACACATTAAGATGCTCATTGGTCCCATCCCCACTATATTAAGTCATTGCAAGTCTTTTCAGTGGGTTGGAAATATGTGACAGAGCCTTATGGGTCATTTAAGTGTAGTAAAAGCAGTGTTTCTTTGAGGGGTTTCCTGGTACTGCACATTTCATTGGCTGCTTGTGCATTGTGTGCCTTGTCTGGCTCATGAATGTGGGCTTTTAACCACCCAGCCTCAATATTGTTGTGCCACTGTGATTTTTTTTTCTTCTTCTCTTTCTTAATGGCTTCAAAATTTCAGAATGAAACCACCTGGACTTTAAGGTTTCGAATATTAACCACAGAGATCTTGAAGCCTGAAAAACCATGTGAAAACGAGCCTCTTTATCTCTCTGTATCTTCACTTCTGTCAGCTGATTGTTGGTTTTTCTGAGATCAACTTAAATGTCTGCAATCATGATGATCTGTAACTAAGTGAATGTTATTAATTTCATTAAATAATAAAACAAGAACTTTTACATCAGAACATCAACTGTTTTAGGCCGTTGTATAGTGGACTCTGAACCAGGGGTGTTTTTAAACACTTTGTTGTAAGCTACAGTACCTCTCTCTGCTCAGTTCTCACATGTACGCATCCTTTTGTTTGTAAGCCTTATTATACTACTTGATCTGATGTAATAATAATATTAATTTCCTATAATAAAGGCCCTGCAGGTAGACAAGTTTATAGCTGATCAAATTACCACAAGCAGTGACACTTTAGATGTCATTGCAAATAATTCAATGTGACATTACACAAAAGAACAAGTTGATCAGAAGGTTCTGGAAGCAGCACTGAACTCATGCAGTTTTCATGAGATTGCAGCATTCAGTTTCAACATTATGATTTCATTTCTAAACTTTTTAGCTTTCTGACTAAAATACAGATGTTTAGTTTAGGTTGAAGTGACTTGTTTTTTTTTTTTTTGTGGTTTTGGGTCTGATGTATGTGGTCTCTTAAATACACAGTGGAAGATTTTTTTATTATTATTATTATTCAAAAGATGATCACTTTTCATCAGGTGTTTTGTTATTAATTTTTATTTTCTAACTGTAAACTACCTCTGTTTAAATCAAATCCCATGATGCAAAATTCAGTTTTGATGTATGTGTACTGAGCTCAAAATGTTGTATGTATGTATGTACTGTATGTTTGTGTCTGTATGTTTGTGTCTGTATGTCTGTGTGTGAGTGTGGTCTGGCTTCAAAAGGTTTATGTGTATGTTTGCTTATAGGAATTCAGTTCCATCTCCCTTCTTCAGGCAGTGTGGACCGTCCTTCCCAACAGCCACCAGGTACAGACACCACTCATCTTTACATTATAGCTTTAACTCAGCATATTCCTCCTTCAATAGGGTTCATGTTCAAGTACCAGCATCAACATAATTAAATACTGTATATCATTGTGCCTATTCTGAATTTTAAAACAGCCTTTGTTTAAGAGTTATAAGCCACAAACCAAACTAACCAGCTAAGAGGTGAATCACAGCATTACAAACGTAAATTTGAAGCAAAAATTTAATTAAAAAAAATCTTTAATGAGGGAAAGACTTATAATCCCATGAATTATTATGAATGATATAATCAAAGTAAAAACCTTGGATAAATATAAAAACTTTTGATTTAAAGATGTTGATTATGTAAAGAAACAATAAATGTTTATACAAATATTTTAGTAGTTTAGGAGCATAAAGATAGACTATGCCATTCACGGTGCCAAAATAATTAGTCAAAATAATTCTTGGGAGTGTTCCCACACACTTCCATGAAGAATTATTTTGGCAAGATTTGTTTGTCTCAGTTCTCTGATTGGTGGAAAATTTCTGGTGGATTTTCTTGCAGGATCATGGGTTATATAGTTTTTCACCAGGAATCATTTAATAATCAATCAATTATTTTTTTTTTTTTTTATTGCGGACTGATGGCTTAAAAAAAAAAAAAAAAAAATCCACTGTCCAAAAAAAATTTAATTATGGAATTTTTACTTCCGGGACCCGACTGTTGCACTCTACAGACTATTGATAAGAATGTTCAGCATTCATATTCTAACTGACAGTGATGTCGCTGTGGTATTTGTATACAGAACTGTGATTGGTTTAATTTCTTCACATCTATTTGGATACTGAATTGTGATTGGTCAGGTCTCCCTTGCCTAAATTTCACCATGTACAGCTGTCTAATGATTCTTGAGTGCATCGAACTTAAAACAAGATGAGTGTCATTAACTTTAAAACTGTTCTTTTGCAACCTTGTAATCACTAGTTTAGTCAGTGTGAAGCACTCTCACAAACTCGTTCTCTCTCATTTCCCCCTTCCTCCCTTCCTCTCTCTTTGTAACGATGAAAGCACGGTGTCATCACTCTTAGCTCATTTGATAAAACGGGCAGCACAGAGAGAGTTATGAGTCCCTGTTGCGTTATTTGTTTGGCTGTAACATCTATTTTTGTACCAGTGCTGCTGAATCACTCTGCTCTCTCCTTCTCCTCCTTTCTCATTCATTCTCGGCCCTTCAAACTCTCTCTCTCTCTCTCTCTCTCTCTCTCGCTCCCTCGCTCTCTCTTCCACTACCACTTTGTTACGATCCATCTTTCTCTTTCAATCTCTCCTTATCTCTCCTTCATTCAAGCAGTCTTTCTGATTCAGTTGTTCACATGACCTTTCTGTGAGTTTTTAAAGCTGGCTGATGTGATGAGACGTGGTTTAGCAGGGTTTAATACATTTTGTTCAGGATTCTTTGATGAATACATTTTAAATGTCTTTTCTGTCAATTTCTTTAAAAAAAAAAGAAAGAAAGGAAAACAAAAACATACTGACCCCAAACTTTTGAATGGTTGTGCATATTTCATTTTCTCCTCGAAACACTTAACTCAATTAGAGGACACATCCAAATCAAAGATCCATTTATCTGCCTGGTCCAGCTGTGTGGATTAGAGCAGAAAAAGATTTGTGGATAACCTTTTGCTCATCAGAACGCATGGCAGGGTTCACAGTCTGTTTACAAGAGTAATCAGAGTGCCATTTCTCACTGTTTTTCTCCCTTATTAATGAAGAGGGAGTTTTTGCTATAATTATGTATATATATAACTAGCTATAATTAAGTCAGTAGGCTCATTTATGACACATTTTCTTCATTCTGAATGAGTTATCAGCTCTAAAGATTTTTGTACTACAATATGTTCAATATTCAGAATAGTTGCCGATTAATTTGGTGTTGGCCGTTTCTTAAAGTTTTACATTTGGTCTACCGCCGATCTTGAATATTTGGTACCATCATGTTGATATACAGGAGATATTTGACTTTAAACCTCTCCCTCTAACAGCGGTCACCTACACACCCAGTACACCCACCTATAAGAGGACCCCTCCACCCGTGCCCCCTCGTTCCACCTCGAAACCCCTCATCTCCATCACAGCGCAGAGCAGCACAGAGTCCACGCAGGATGCCTACCACGAGGGACAGCTGGCCAGAGGTGGACAGTGCTATTGTAGCATTATTTATTAGCTTTTTATTTTATTATCAGCTTTAATTTTAATTTTATTGTGTGATTTTATGTTTTTTCTATTCATTTAATAAAAATCTTACATAGCTTTTAATTTTTTTAAATTGTATTTTTAGTAATTTTAGTACTTCAACTTTGTTGCCAAGGCAGCATTTCTATTTTTATGGGGTTTTTTTAAGTTTAAGTTTTTCATCTAATATTTTATTTTAGCTTTATTTCAGTTACCCGAATACAAATTTTAATAGTTTTAGTTTTAGTTTACAATAACAACTCTGTATTATAACAGCTAAATAATACATGCGTTTACCATACTTCTGACTATGCAAACTTTGAGGGAACGTCCAGGTTTAATACCAACCTGGCATGCAACTCTAGATGGCGCAAGCTGATAGGTCCTTAACTAATTTGGTAGGGATCACATCGTTATCTACATAGCGCAGCTGATTGGTTGCTGTTGCATCAGCGGCCAATGAGCTGCGGCTCAACATTCAAATACGGGTAATGTTTGCAAGTCTTCAGCGTGCTTTCAGAAACCCTCCACCTTCCCCAGCTCCACCTGTATAGATCTGCTGCGGTGGTTATTTCATGTATGTTACATGTGCAGCTGCAGCATGTCTTACATGCTCACACAGCAGCATGTTTGTGAAAGTATTGGCAATAGCAAGTCTCAGTACTTCCTCTGCAGCAGCAGCAGCAGCAGTGTGGCAGATCTATACCGCCAAGACCAAATACATTAACATTACCATATCCATTACCATTACCATGCCAATCTCTCTGAGAGTTGCCATGATAGAAATACAAGTTAAGCTCAATCGACAGCATTTGTTGTGTAATGTTGATCACCACACAAAATAATTCTACCCACCCCTTGCTTTAAAAACAAACAAAACAAACATGGCTATAGTTGGTTATAGTGAGGCATTTGTAATATATACAGCAAAAAGGCAAATTTTGGGAAACTGTGAAGCTTTATCATTTAATAAAAGCACTTACATTAAAATTTGAGCTGTAATGTTCTTATCATTTTAGGTTTTTAGCCTTTATGTTGTCCAGGTAATGAAGTTGTAAAATTTAACGTAAAGGCTAGTAAGCGATTTCCTTCATACTAAAATCACGTTGATACGCAATAAAGGTATAATTTTTTTCCACTAATATATTTCTTTAATTTTTAAGGAATTTTCCTTTAATTCTGAACATTGCATCATTCACAACCTCACTGTCTCTTTATATGTCCTCAAAATAACACCATCTTCTCTTTATGCTTATCCCACAGGCCTCTGGGGTTCTGATGGGTTGAGTCTGAGTTTGGGTCGAGCACTTTATAACTCCACTGACAGTCTGGACAGCGCCAAGGCCGTCACTATTGCCATGGAAGCGGCTGCCATGGCGATGGCAGGAAAGAGACACCCCTCCACAGACAGCCACAGCTCAGTAATGACCTGTGATAAAGCTGTGCTGGTGTCCAGGGCGGAAGAGTACCTAAAAACACCAAGGTCTTCAATAGGAATACAGGTGAAGTGTGAAAATCCTGCATCAAAAAAAAGAAGACATTTTCAAAATATCTTCTTTTGTGTTCCACAGAAGAAAGTAAAACTGTGTCTACACTGGACACGACAAAGCGACTGTTTCAAATCCATTTGTCCTTCCTATGAGAAGTATTGCGAGTGCTTGGGGTACGTCATAAATAGAACGAGGCATCAGTTTACTGTCGGGGATTTGTTGCGCTGCGTCGCATCCAGTGTAGACAACATCACTGATTATAATGGGTTCGATAGTCTTTTGTCTCGTCGCATTGTGCCGCTCACGTCCGGAGTAGACATGGTGTCATATAGATTTGGAACTTTCATTTTTCATTGGAATTATCATTTTTGAGTGAAATATATATCATATATACAGTGTTTATATATTATATACATTCTAAAAGCTTTATCTTTTCCCTATTTAATATTCAGACAACCACAGGTATGCCATTCATAGGTTCATTTCATTGAGAAGTCTATAGGTGGTCTTGAAACATTTCTCTCAGCCCGACAACAACAATATTGGCTTAACCAATAGCATGAGTTTTGGGGGCGGGGCTCCCCATTTTGTTGACCAATGGGAAATGGAGGGTGTTTGGAAAACCTGTTTGCAGACAGTCATTGTTTTTTGTTTGTTACTTTTTTGCAGTTCTTCTTAGTGACTTCAGCTTTAACTGGTCTGAATAGGAAGCTGCTTTTTCTTACCACTTCTCTGCTGTTTTGAGCTCCCGTCTGTCTGTTGTGAGCAAAATATTCTTGAATGTGCTGACTAATGATAAATGTAACCCACAAGCACCCATGCAAACTGAATCTTACCTAACCAAAGCAATGTAGGTTATTTTGAAGTCCAAACACTGAAGTATATACAAACCCATACACCTCCAGTCTGTGTTGTCATGCTAAAAATAGCTTCCTGTGAGTCATCATACCGCAATCCATTAATTAACATTCAACTCAGGCTTCACTGAATGGGCTCTCCCTCTCTCTTCTTCCCTTAATCTCCCTATTTCCCCATCTCTATTTCTTTCATCCTCCCTCCCTTTCTCTCTTGCTGTCTCTCGCCAGCAGTTATCTGACTTTGCCTTGTGAATATCTGTGTTGAGATCATGTCCTAATAATGTTAAATGGGTTTGCCTCCCTCAGCCCTTTGGTGCATCTGTCCTCCATTCATTGTCCACACTGCCCCCTAGAGGTTATGCGTAGAGGGAGCACAATTAACTGCCAATGGGGGTGAATTGAGTCCATAAATATTTATTACCGAGCATGAAACAGAATTTTGCATTATTATTTTTATAATAAAATATGTTTGCCCGCCAGACTGCAATTATTTAGCTGTTTTCCTTGCATATACAGCACAAGTCTCTGTCACTCACTGCACAAGATGAGCCAGTCTCTGTTGTTCAATGGCCCTGTCCCAAATGGAACACTAAACCCTCAAAATCTTCCTTCGAGTCCACACTTTCGAAGTCTGCGGGTTTCGCGGGCTCTGGAAAAGTGTGCATCGAAGGCGCATATTGGCAAAGGGAGCGCTCGAAAGCACCCCTCTGAAACCTAAAATGACAAACGGGACACTCTACAGTCTTGTGGACTTAAAGTACATGCATACGCGACGACCATTGTAAGTTCACAAGACTGCAAGTGCACATGAAGTGTGCTATTTGGGACTATTTTGGTTGATTTAATACGTCTGGATTTAATCATGCATCATGTTGCATTTTCTAATAAAGTGACCAGCCCGTGGTTTATTTACCAATTTTTTCTCTCCAAAACTGGTGTAGAATTTAGAAATACTACACTAAACGTCAATATTATGTGAATATTTTTCAGATTGTGCAGAGTGGAAAGCCTTGGTGTATCCTTTCAGGTAGACGCAGAGGGGTTGTAGTTTGTGAGCTGTGTTGGATTGTGTCATGAATGTGATCAGATCTACAGGAAAAGAAAAGCAAGCAGACGTCAGTTGTCATCCCCCTTTTTTATCCTGCCTGACTGAAACTCATTTCCCCGGCCAGTCTACTGATGATAATCCACTATTTCCTGATTCCTAGTTTGAAATCATTCCTTCCTAGCTGGAAATCATTCAATTTATTCAAAATTCACTTTGCGTTGACTCATTCCTATCGTTTAGTAAAGGAATATATCACCCAATGATGAAAATTGAGCCATTATTTACTCAGCCTCTTGTCACAACAAATCCATACTTTTACTTTTTGGTGGAACATCAAAAGTAAATCGCTTTTTTGTACATTAACTTTTGATGAAAATAGCCTTTAGATTTTGTCCAAATGTCTTCGACATATTAATTCATTTTAGGCCATTTTATTCTGACAAAAATGGCATCTAATTATACAGTAGTTGACTATTTAATGAATGAGGCATTTATATAGCACTTTACTCTTCACCCAAAGCGTTTTCCAGTCAAATGAGGGTTTCTGTCCTCAACCGCCTCCAGTGTGTAGCATCCACTTGGATGATGCAACGGCAGCCACAGAACAACAGCGCCAGTGCGCCAGGATACTTGGCCAGGACACCGGGGTTTCACCCCTACTCTTTACGAGAAGTGCCATAGGATTTTTAATGACCACAGAGAGCTAGGACCTGGGTTTAATGTCTCTTCTGTAGGACTGTGCTTGGTACAGTATAGTGTCCCCGGCACCCCCTGCTGGCCTCACTAACACCTCTTCCAGGGTCAACCCATGGAGCAACTGCCTCCATCCAATCAACAACTGATGGATTATTATTTAATTTTTTTGATAAGCCGTTTTACTCAGATCTACATCACAATATGGATGAAAAGATCTGTTGCTACTTCTGTTACATCGCAACTTTACTTGTTTATCGACAAGATTAACACTGATTCCAAGTCACCTGAAGCCCCATAATTGCTTTCTTGTCATTTTCTTCCTCACATAAAGTTATCAAATGACTTCAGAAGACTTTGAATATAGTGCATGAGTCATATGGTGCTTTTTTGTCCTTTTTTACTTTGACACTGACAGCCCCTGGTTACTGTCAACCCTTTGCACCTTTACCACACCAGTTTTGAGATTTGTTTAAATGTGACACAATGAATGAAGTGACACTCCAGAGTGCTGCAGTCCAAAATACAGTTTTGTATCTATGAAGCAACCGAGACCACAGTGTGCTCTACTCACACATTATCAAACAGTGGAGGGAAGCACTGCTCACCTAGCCGTAATCCCTATGGAGTGAATTGTGTCTGAAGAAACCTCATACCCTGACCCTTGTTCTTTCATGCCTGACAGTCTGACTCACTCAAACAGAATTCCTGTGCTCAGCCTTCCTGCTTTTTGACGTTTTCAGTGGTCAGACCGTTAGATCAGGGTCAGCTGATTTGTCTGATCTGTGATGTGAATCATCTTGTTCTCTGATTGTGAGGTCACCCTTCCCTTCCTGTCCTTCTCCATCGCTTGTGTGAGTCACACTTTCTTCAGATGGTCTGATGTTCTTAGTAGTGACAGACACTTCTAAGCAACAGACATCTTTTTTTGATATACTTGAAAGATTGACCTTCAGTTCGTTATTACAGTATTCAAGTTATTACAGAATGTATTTTTAGCTACATAATTAAATGTATTTACCATCTCAGGAATGTATTATAACTGCCTGCAGATCATTTTAATTGTCATTTAGTGATAATTGTTAGAAATAACTGCTAAAAATAAAATCAATAATACATACTACTGCTCAAATGTTTGCTGTTGGTAAGAGTGTTTCTTCTGCTCACCAAAGGCTGCATTCGGTCAAAATACAGTAAAAACATTGTGAAATATTACAATTTTAAAATAACAAGTTGAATTTTCAGTGTCACATGATCCTTCAGAAATCATTCTAATATGCTGATTTGGTGCTTAAGAAACATTTCTTATGATCAGTGTCGAAAACAGTTGTGCTGCTTAATATTTTTGTGAACGTTTTTTGTGAAAAACATGATACAGTCATATTCTTTTATGACCAGAAAGTTCTAAAGAACAGCATTTATTTGAACTTGGCCCTTTTTTGTATCAATTTAAAAGTCTTTAGTCTCAATTTAATGCATCCTTACATAGGCAATATATAGTGTACTGTAAATGTATATGTACACACACACACAGACACAATTATTTAAAATATTTTGTCTGTGCTGCAGTTGTTTGGACCTATGGTTCACTTGACTAACAACTCTCACTCCAAAACAGTCACTCTAAGTTTCTCGAGAGTTAAATGCATTTCTCATAGTTTATTACCGCCTGGCTTGAGTTTCCACCAGCTTCCTCAGTGGCTCTTGACTGGGCATGGGGCATTTTTTTGTACTTGAAAGAGAATTTTTCACTAAATCAATGTTTAAAACCTTCTTATTTATTATGCCACATTACATAATGAATACAATTATTTAAAAATGAGCCTCTCCTACTCTTTTTGAAATGTTTGGATAGCACATTATGCATTATTTATTGAGCTACTTGTGGACTTGAAACTATGTGGGTGTGCAGTTTTTATCTCTAAGTTTCTATAGACTCAACCTGGTATATCACACTGAGCTGTTATTTTTTGCATTAGCAGGTTGCACTGGTTCGTGACTTGGGACTGAACTTACAATTTTAGGATCAGTGGCTACCCCATTCATGTGCACATACAATGGGATGCAAAAGTCTGACACTGAATTATAAATACAGAATTAAAAATTTGTTTGAGGAGTTAATAAACAAAAACGTTATGATGCAACATATTCTGCACAATTTATAGATCACAAGAGTAATGCTAATCAAATAATTTGTGATGAAGCATTATAAGTGTGAACATGGTCAATAATCATCAGTTAAAGGTCTGTTTTGTCATTGTAGGTGGAAGCAGCGACTGATTCTGAGTGTGAAAGCAAAGGCTCTAGAGAGTATCAGTCTGTTGGGATTCAAGTGGAAGACGAGAGACGGTAAATACAGAGCACATCTGTTTTATCTCTATGTCTGAAGGGTTTGTGAGGTGCGATTTGCTGAAGTACTAGCTGAGTGTGAAATGTTGTTGTCTCTGAGTGTGAAATGTTGTTGTCTCTGAGTGTGAAATACTGTCTCATTTGAGATCTTTCTCTCTTATACAGACAGGGGCGATTTAAGCGGTCCAACAGTGTCACCGCCGCCGTTCAGGCTGATCTGGAGTTGGAGGGTTTTCCTTTAATGGAGGATAAAGGTCTTCAGTTTGGCGGAGGTTTCCAGCGTCACAGCGAGCCCAGCACCCCTACGCAGTACGGCGCCGTACGGACCGTCCGCACCCAGGGTCTCTTCAGCTACCGTGAGGACTACCGCACCCCCACGGAGCCTCCGAGTCCCCAGCGTAGCCCCGAGCCCTGGCTGGAGCCCTCGCCACGGGAACCTGTCGCCACCGTGGCGGTTACAGTGACGCCGCCCCAACCTTCGGATTCGGGGAGAGCGTCACCCTCATGCAGGAGGGACGGAAGCTGGTTCATGCAGCTGCTGCACACGGAGACGAAAAAGATGGAGGGGTGGTGCAAAGAGCTGGAGGGAGAGGCGGAAGAGAACGATATGTCAGAGGAAAGTGAGTTAACAGCCCCGATTTCATGAGCCGTTAAATCTTTATATTATAATATTTGTTTGGGGGAGAGTTTGGCTCCAGGTTTCAAAGTGTCAGGTATGAATCCAAAGAAGTGTCACATTTAACCATGAAACGTTTTTGCAGAGCTCCAGGTTATTAGAGCCTCACACTGAGAGTGCTGCCATGTGAGCAATTATTTCTGTCAACATCTGTCAAGTTTCCATGGCAAAGAGCTCAAAGCAGCGCTGAGGCTCTGAACAACAGACTGAGAAGAGAGACAATGCACAGAAATCAATGTGTAAGAATGCATTGGAGTATGAGTGTGAAAGTGTGAATCACTTGTGTTGTGGAGTTTATGAGAGTATTCACATACTGAATTTGAAGAAGAGCTTGCTTCTTGGCAGTCACAATTACTACGCACTGCATCTGTCATGTTCCCATTGTACTTTGACCCTGTTGAAAAAGCTGGTTTACTGATCTCAGATGGTTAAACATGGCTTTCCAGTTTGTGTTTTGCTGGTCGGCCAACTGGTCTCCCAGCCTGACCAGCTGAAAAGTACCCAAGACTGCGAGACCAGCCAACACCAACAAACTAGGTTAAGCTGGTTTAAAATCCATGAAGACCATTTAATTGGGTGTTAAGTACAATTTCTCCATAAGCAACAACATTCTTGTTACCTACAGCACTTAAACTTGAAAACAGCAAATGTAGTACACTGTCTTTCAGAAGTTTGTGGTCAGTTTTTATTAAATGTTTTTGAAAAACGTCTCTTATGCCAACCAAGATTGGCCTATTTTGTAAAAAAAAAAATATGTTAAAAACATTTTTAATATAAAAACTATTTTAATATAGTTTAAAATGTAATTTATTCCTTTGATGGCAAAGCTGAGTTTTCAGCATCATTACTCAAATCATTCTAATATGCTGATTTGGTGCTCGAGAAACATTCAGTTGTGCTGCTTAATATTTTATGTAAACCATGATTAAAAAAAATGTAGGACTCTGAAGAACAGCATTTATTTGAAATAGAAATCTTTTATAACACTATAAATGTCTTTACTGTCAGTTTTATTCAATTTAATGCATCCCTACTAAATACAAGTGTTATCTAAAAGTATTATCTATCGAATCTTACTGACCCCTAACTTTTGAACAGTTGTGTACATGTATTTTTTGCCTACATGAATACTTACAGATTTCACATTTTCTGCTTTCTAGCAGAAACATATGCATGATCATGTGCAAGTTCGCCGGTATATGAGTGTACAGTCAGACACTGTATGAAATCTATTAACTGTATAAATGTGTGAGATTTTCAATAGCTCTCATGATTATTAAATATTTATCTCTCTTTCCCTGTTTGTGTATTAGTCCTGGGGAAGATCCGGAGTGCTGTAGGAAGCGCACAGCTCTTGATGTCCCAGAAATTCCAGCAATTTTATTGGCTTTGCCAGCAGAACCTAGTAAGTAACATCAGTGCACATATGCCAATTTGTACACGAGTTTGTGTTCTATTTATGTTATTGTGCTGCGCTTTGTACTCACGGCAGCTCTACCCACGACGCACCACTGCACTTCCACGGGGGCTGTCTGTGCTGGAGTAATCGTGGTGTACTTGACGGCCTTTTGTTCTGCTGTCATATTTATTAGATATGATACACAGCAGCACATAAGCTGATCTGAGCCAGGCATGCAGAGAACATAAATGACCAAGTACCGTGGCATACAAAGTAGAGCGATGTTTTAGAAAACAACCTAAATTCTCCTGAATAAAATACTCTATTCAGTGGCATACACTCACAGTGGTTGATTAGGCCACATACAGATTTATGAAATAACAACAAATGATAAAAAATGTAGTCATTGCATCAAATAAAAATGGTAACACTTCAGCTTGACTTCAAGCTCTTACAGTTTTCAGCCCTGAAATCTGTACACATTATAAAGCTGTGCAATCTGTGGAGGATTAGATGTGCCACTTCAAAGTAAAGGAAACACTTTAGATTATGGAACACATATTCACTATTTTCCCTCAATAAACTTATAATAGTTTGATAGTACAGTAAGTAAGGTAGTTGCTGTAGTGGTTGTTTAGGCATGGGGTAGGGTTAAGGGATATAGAATATGGTCATGCAGAATGAGGCATTAATATGTGCTTTATAAGTACTAATAAACAAATTAAATTAAATTACCATGTTACATTTTTTAAAATTCACATTAAAAATAAAATTTCACAAAACAGTACATAATAATTTGATAAATGCCGTCTTTAAATGGCATTTAATAAAGCATTTAAATTAGTTTTCTTTATGTATTTGCCAAATGCTTTTGTTTATACATTTATAACTTAAAAAATGTCATTATGCAGTTCACTCATGCAAACTCCATCAGCAAATGGAGAAGGAAAAGTATTTGGTAATTTTTTTATTTGAAAAAGTATGTTCCAGTTTATTATTATTTATTGTTATATTTAACTATTTTAACATGAATTTGAACAAATATGTTTATGTCAACTTTTCGTTGCAGGACCCCAGTGCCATGCCTCGGCCCACCTCTCAGGACCTGGCCGGGTTCTGGGACCTGCTGCAGCTCTCCATCGATGATGTTACCTCCAAATTCAATGAGCTGCAGAAGATCAAGTCCAACGATTGGAGGCTTATTGAGAGTCCTGTGAAGAAGGTGAGAACTGATTGGTTAAAGGACTTTTGAATGTCATCAAACCTAATTTCATGCTTCTGATTGTACTGATAAAAAATTTTTTATTGGCACATATACTACTGTTCAAAAGTTTGGGGTCAGTAAGATTTTTTTATATTTACATTAATTATGTTACAAAAAAATCTATCTCAAGATGCTGTTTTTTTTAGCTTTCTAGTCATCAAAGAATCCTGAGTTTTTTAAATCACAGTTTCCAAAAAAATATATTAAAGGGGTAGTTCACCCTAAAATTATTAATTTTAATCATAATTTACTCACTCTAGTGTTGTTTAAATGCAGTATGATGTTCTTTCTTTTTCAGAACACAATAGGAGAAATTAAAAAACAATGTTCCACTCACACTCGTCCATATAATGGCAGTGAATAGCGACCAGCATCAAGCTTTTAAAAAAGACACAAAAGTAGCACAAAATGGTCCGATGCTACACGTCTCATATATTCCAAGTGTTCTAAGGGGTATATGATTGTAACGCTATATTAAAGTCCAATGAAGATGAAGACGATCAGGGTTCAAAATTAAAGTGAATATTTATTAAATAAAACTGTATGCTGTATTATGCATCCCAGACAAGTAATTGGCAATGTCATTTTGTTAAGAAAGACTACGCACCCACGCACATACGCATTCAAACGCGCTGTCACCATTTTCACAGATTCACGTTTTTGAAGTTTACACAGAGATGATAACGCTATCGCTTTCAAAACTGGTTTTCAAAAATGTGCACTTTAAAACCTATTTCAAAGTTTGTGTTCTCAGGCCATCAAAACGCCATTGTTGTGTAAATGAACGGCCAGAATGCATTAAAAGTTTTCTGTTTTTAGTCTTCTGTGAACGGCTATGCGTTCGTTAGACTCTATTAGCACTACAGTCAAAACCCGGAAGAACAATTCACCCCTGGTCCCCTAAAAATTTTCCTATGGGTTTTTCAATTTATGAGTAAAATAAGGTCTATGGTGAACATAACTTGACGATACTTATGGTCTAAAACGTAAATTACACACACCCATATTGAAAACACAAATTTTGAAGTTGTTATGTTTATTAAAAATAAATAAAAATGTTTCTAATAGGTAACTAGATAAGAGGAAACCACTGGCGAATTAGTATTCCAGGTTTTGAAGTCATCCCTGCGACACTCTATTAACTACCATTATATGGACGAGTGCGAGAAGGAAATTAAAAAAAAATCTCATTTTGTGGTCTGAAAAATAAATAAAGTAATATGGCATTAGAACAACACCAGGGTGAGTAAATGATGACTTAATTTTCATTTTAGGGTGAACTATCCCTTTAAGAAGCGCAACTGTTTTCAGTAATTCAGCTTTGCCATCATAGGAATAGATTACATTTTAAAATATATTAAAATAGAAAACAGTTGTTTTAAAGGGTAATATTTCAGTTTGCAGTCTTGGTGCAAACTTTTGAACAGTAGTGTATAGTTTATTAATTAAATCAAATATGTAATGTATCTATATCTCTAGTCTGCTGCAGATATTACCTGACACACATTTATTTGTACATTCAAATCTTGTGTTTGGATATTATTTGTTGTTGTTCCAGCTCCCACCGCCAGTACCAAAGAAGACATTGCGTAAGAGTGTGACGAGGGAAAAATCTTTGGATCTCCCTGATCGTCAGAGACTGGAGGCACGACGACGCCTAATGGCGGCCAAACGCGCAGCTTCATTCCGCCAAAACTCAGCATCAGAGCGGGCCGACAGCATCGAGATCTATATACCGGAGGCCCAAACACGGCTCTGAGAGTCACAGGGAACACCTTTATAATACCATCATCATCATTCTCAGTAACAGAGCCAGTTCGAACTATCACAATACATTCATCAAGCGAATCAAAAGAAACAAGGGTTTCGTACCTGTCAAAAGGGTTTTGTAACTTGTTTCAGAACTGCCTAAAACATCCATGTGAAGTTTATCCTTTTTAGGGAAACATACTTCACCAAAATAAACATATTGCACAACATATCGCAATTGTAGACCCACGTGATAATGACATTGCTTGATAAAGCAAAACTTTAGATTTAAGCTTTAATCACAGCGGAATATCAAGTCCAATCTGATGATCCCTTTGTCTTTATGACATCCATTTAGCACTTTCAAAATGGAAAAAATGGCATTTTTACGCCTCAAATCTAAACTATTTATTTATTTTCATTAAATGAAGAAACCTGAAGAAAAGTCTTTAGGTCCGGTTCCATCTGGTTCCATCCATTCAAGTTTTGTAGCTTTATATTTCCATGGTTACATTTCATTTCTCTCTCTCTCTCTTTCTTTATCTATGTATTTCTTTTTTTTTCTTTCCTTCTCTCTTCCCATTGAAGTTCATAGTATTTTTCTCATGAACTCTCTTGTGAGCATTTATGTAAGTGCCAGTGCTGAAATACCTCAATCATACATTTTAGACTGAAGCCGTAGGCCAGAGCGGACAGTCACAATCACAGCCTTTTAAAAAACATTGTTGGTCACACTGTTATGGGCAAACTTAAATCTCAGCCTGAGGGTTTACACTGTCAGAGAGATTAGAGATTAGTTTTTATTATTCTCCTACTTACTGATATCAAATATACAGCTGTCACACTACTACATATTTGATGTTTATGGTTTATGTCATTCTAGAGGAATTACTGTAGGATTTTGGGTGCAGTTGCTTAAACCCTAAATTCAACAATGTAAAGGTTCAAAAATGCATTTTTGCACTTTCTTCTTCTAAATGTATGTTTGTATGTATTTCCAAGGGAAATGAAGTTCTAAAAGATATTGTTGCAGTTGAATTGCAAGGTTTTGTGAGACTATCGATTTATCGTTTCAGGTCTCTGAATGTTTTCATGCCTCACATGGTCATTCATCAGTTTGCATTTATTTTTACTGAACCATTTTTCTCTCCATATGCTGTTATCAAGCATCTGACCCATGTTCTGCACAAAAAAAAACAAAAAAAAAACTTATTTTTATGTCCTTTCTGTATGTCTTGACAGAGAATCAATGATTCTGTCTCGGTTGAAGGTGATGTCGGGTGTTCCCATAATTATCTAGATGGCTTGGCGGTTGGTGATATATGTTTTATCTATTGGACTGCCTGTGGTCCAAATACCACACATCTGTGAGAGTGTGCAGAATGATAAGTTAAATTTAACTCTATAATCAAAGTAGAACTGTTCTTGAGTCTATTTGATGGCATTTGTCCGAACAGGTGACTTCAGTACACAGGAGGATGGTTAATTATATTAGATGATCAAAACCGAAGGTCAATGCTGCTTTGGATTGTTATACAATCATTGAATTTGTTTTAAAATGTAGGTTTCATTCAGAATATATCACTAAAGATACCCACTTTCTGTTCCTGAGATTTTAGTTTCTGCTTAAACATCCAGCAGTTCAGCCGTAACACTTTTTTTTTAATTGCCATATTTTATCCACAACATATCATTACAGAAATGGACTGTCTATCAAGCACGGTCACATTTCATTTCAAATGTCAAACTATTTCCCCCACTTTCTGTGGTTTTTGCCTTGGCGTCATAAAAGGCGAAGAGGCCAAAGATTAGAGGAGATTAGTTTGATAACTTCCACACGAATTCCATGTAGCTTTATATTCTCAATTTCCTTCACGAGATGACCTTGAGAAGAGCTTTCCTTTAGGAGCAAATATTTTCTTTTAATTTCTCTGCGCTCTGTACTTTTCTGCTTTAAGTCATAGTTCAAACACAATTACAGCATTTCATCCAAGAGAGGCTTGTAATCGAGGAAGATGACTTCACGTTAGAGGAAATTTTGGAAGTATTTTCTCGAAACGTGAGCCAAAACACAACGTTTCAGTTGTAGATTGCATCTAAAGTCACGATTTTACACCAACAAAAGTTTTGATTGATTATTTCGCTAGTCATTATTTGAAACAAATTACGGCTTTGTAGTGTGACTCGTGGCCCTCAGCGTTTACAGAAATCCAAAGGTCATTGCTGACGCTTTCCTGGCCTTACAAACTAGTCAAGACTGTTGAAATACACTCTAAACTGATGGGTTACACTTTAAAATAAGGTCTCATTTGTTAACATTAGTTAATGCGTTAACTAACATGAGCTAACAATGAGCAATATACTTTGTTAAAGTTTGCTTAAGATATAGTTGGTCATTGTTTGTTCATCCTGATTATATGATATTTCATTTTTCATCATGGCGAAGTCAGTGGATTCTGAGATGATTATTTTAAATCATGTTTTACTTTTCTTTTTTTCTCTATATCATGAGTAATTATGGTTGATTATCCGGTCCTGCAGTGTGGCAGCTGTCCTTTCTGCTCAATTATCAATATGCAAACATGCCAGTAATGCAGGCAGTGTTTATATGCCAAATATGCTTATGTGCCACATGTTAGAACAGCTTCTGCTGTTTATAGATCCTCACACACACCATCTTCCCCATGTTTCTGAGCTGACCTTTAATAAACCACCTGGAAGAATAAATGCTCACTTCCCCACCTTTTAAAACAGTGGAGTCAATTATCAAATGTTGATTTGTTTGTATGATGGCCATATTTTCCTCAACAGGGTTGCACTGGGTGGTCATCTTGTTTAACCTCATGTACATTTACGCTACTCATTTGTACATTTGCTTCATTTATTTCCATCTAAATCATACAGTATGTCAGTATTTATCAAAAAGAAATGATTCATTCAAAATGATTTAGCCTCCGAACCACAGTATTTGAAAAACAGCCAACGGGCCTTTGGTACCGGCGCGGACTGAGATGCCCCAGTTCTTGGTTTCTTCTTCTTGGGACTGGACTAATCCTGGATCTCAGAATGTGAAAAGATTATAAAATCTTAGTGAAAATAACAAATGAAAAAGGTAGTTGTTTAGCTGAGAATATTTTAATTTATTAAACTGTATATCATATCTATATGAAGGGTGAATATAATACCAAATATTCATTATTTGTACAGAATTATATAAATAGTTATATATATATATATATATATATATATATATATAATATAAATACATAATTGATCCTTTGTTGAAGCAAAACTTTTTTCTGCTCTTCCTTATTGGTTGAGTTGAGTTTCTTTGGGTGGCATGCACCATTCTGATGCTGAATGTGGGTTTTTCTGCTTCATTGCTTTATGCTTTTCCAAATCCCTTTTTTGAATGTTGTTTATTGTTACATTTATCAGTTTAGTTTATTTTGTATGTATTCATGAAATGTTTAAATTGTGTTATTAATTTGTGTTACGAATTTGACTTTTTGTTCTTGGTCATCTGGATTATTTGTGTTTCTTTTCATGACTTGATTATTGCTATGATCATACATTGTAAATAATTCAGTCATTAAATTTTTGAAGGAAATGAGTTATGTGGATTGTCTTGAATTAACTGAATTGCTTTAACACAACACAACATTATCAACACAATGATTTTAACTTTTCCTAACAGAATTGTCTCAGAGTTGTTTTATTACCGGTTTTGACAAAACAGAAAAATTATCACTAATTTAAACCCTGATCTGAGTAAAAATAAATAAATAAATACAAATCTAATCTGACTAAACACATTAACTAAACAAGTTCAAAGCAATACATCCATCAAAGACATTTAGCACTACACAGTTTCCACCGTAATTTTTTTTACTTAATAAAAATAAATATTGAAATATTAATTTGAATGTATTAACTATATAATATATGTAAATATATTTAAAATTGAGGAAAGTATTTAAATTTAAAGTTAATTCAATATAATGAAATCAAAATGAAACATACGTAAGTGACACTTTAATTTAACATTTATTAATTTAATGTTTCTGGAAGAAAAAAATCCTTGAATGTTTATGGGTAGCCTAATTCATACTGGAAAATAAAATAAATTATTAAAAATCGCACTTCCGTTTCTGCTTTTCCCTGCCAGCAGACGGCGACAGAGCAGCGTTTATAGTCATGTGACTAGATGGTGTCACGTGATGTCTGTCGGTATATGGGGCGTTTGAATATGAAGCAGACAGTGTGAGAACGCCGGTGAAGGAATGTGAGCAATGTTATTGTCGAGCTCCTGTCAAAAGAAAACATTATTAGTTTAACTCTTTCATACGCAGGAAAGAATGAGTTTCTTGGCCATTATTTCGTCTACAAGAGGTAAGAACAAAGACAACACTTTTAAAAACAACAGACTAAGCAGAAACTTGTAACGTCGAAAAGATGTTTAGTTAGTAAATGAGCTGTAGAAGGCATACATCTGAGAGCAGACTGAACATATGAATGATGTTTAGTCTCCATCATCTACTTTTTACTCCACATGGTGTTTAAAGTCAAGATTTGGTTTCACACGGCAGTAAAGGGCAGAGTATTTTCTCTTAGTGAGTAATGCAGATAAATGGGACAGAGGGTGTGTCTGTATAATGTAATTATTGTTTTTCTCTTTCTAGACTAGTAATTGGTTCCATTAGGAACTGACTGAAATCTGAGCTATGTCTTCCCAGCCAGATAACTCAATACTGTCCTCGGGTCACAGCTTAAGCATGGACTACTCCTCCATGGACATTCGACTGAAAATCATCTGCCTGAGCTTCATCTTCTACACCTTCATCTTCATCCTCTGTCACATCCTGTCTAAACTGCTGTTTCGCACCTACCGCTCATTGTCAGCCAAAGAAAAGGTGCCCATTAATATGTTAATGTAATGGTTGGCTTTTCATAAAAGATTCAGTTTTTGTTGATATGATATTCTGCCATTTGGATTATTTTCCTAACATTACAATCTTTATCTTTGCTTCAAGGTCTTCTGGGATCTAGCTGCGACACGGGCTGTGTTTGGCATCCAAAGCATGGTGGCAGGGCTTCGAGCGCTCATGGAGGACTCTGCTGTCTTTTCTGATAAGATTCTCGGACAGGAGGACTGGTCATGGTTCAACGTGCTGTCCGCTACTGGCTTTTTTCTGTTTGAAAACGTGGCCCTTCATGGGTCAAACGCGGCGTTCCGGTCCTTCGATCTGCCGTTAGCTATGCACCACTTCTTTGCCCTGTCAGGGTTTGTTGGGGCAGTTGTGTGGGACAGGCTGGGTCATTTCTTGCCTATGGTAACCCTGCTGATGGAGATGAGCACACCCTTCACCTGCATCTCCTGGATGCTGCTTAAGGTGAGACGCAACAGTCAAGAGAAAATGTTTTTTCTTGAAAACTTAATCAGTTTGTGAGATTTAGTGCAGTTTGTTAATTGATAATGTTTGTGCAGGGAAAAATTTTGTGAGCAAATAAACTGAAGACTGTAGTGATCTTATGAAACGCCTCTGCTTTCTCACCTGTTGGGCAGTTTCACTTTTATTTTGGTCTGGGGGGAAACATGTTTTTCTTCCTCTACTCAGCAATTTATCATGCTTGGTCGCTGAGAACACTTTTATAGTTCTGCAATATTTGTACAATGTTCTTAGAAAGAGGAACTTTTTCTTTTTCGCTGACAAGTTTTAGCCATTTAAGGTGTTGCAGGTGCTAGACAAGGGATGGGCAACTTCGGTCCTGCAGAGTTTAACTCCAACCCTAATCAAACACCTGAACAAGCTAATCAATGTCTTCAGGAAAGCTGTGATGGTGTGAACAGCTGTGAACTTATCACCTTCCGTCTTGCAGAGTCTCATGCGTGACACAGCATTCTAAAAAGACAGCGAAGAAGTTAAAAGAAAATTGACTTTTAAAGAAAAAAATGTCTAGACCTAGTCTCTGGACTCGTAACATAAATATGCATTGCATTCTCTTCATTGGCGCAAGGGATAGTATATTATCTATAAGTTTTCTTTTTCAAGTCAACTATTGTCTTGATGGATCAACAGTTTGAAGACACTCTTGCTGAGTGACTTAAAGGGATAGTTCACCCAAAAAAGAAAATTCAGTCATTTACTTACCTTCATGTTGTTATTAATTTGTATGAGTTTCTGTGGATTTTAAAAAAAGAAGATATTTAGAAAAATAATAATAATTAAAAAATCCATACAATAAAAGTTGTTTTGGACCCTATTGACTTTCATTGTATGGACAAAAATGTATGAAACTTTCTACAAAATATCTTCTTTTATGTTCCACAAAAGAAAGAAAGGCATACAGGTTTGAGGGTGAGGGTGAGTAAATGATGACAATTTTAATTTTGGATGAACTACACCGAGTTTAATTGTTCTGTCATTCGCTTTAGATTTTTTGAGATTATTAGAGCTCAGTGATTCAGATATTCCCCCTGTGAAGCTAATTATGAATAAACCACATTTGAATTAATAAGACCCTGTTTTAAACTTGGTTATAAATGAATTCTCACATTCCTTCTCTTCTTTTCTAAGGCGGGCTGGTCCAGAACTCTGTTCTGGAAAGCTAACCAGTGGATAATGATTCACATGTTCCACTGCCGGATGGTTCTGTCCTACTACATGTGGTTGGTATGTTGGAATCACTGGGAGGAGATGAACACACACATCCCTCTGGTTCAGAGATTTCTGTTCTTCATAGGCCTCTTCCTGCTCACGTTCTTCCTGAACCCCATTTGGATGCATAAGAAAACCCTGCAGCTTCTCAATCCTGTGGACTGGAACTTTGACAACATGCCCACATCAGAGAACAGACCAATCCAAGACCAGGCACGACACAAACCCCATGCCAGCTGATTACTGGCAAGCTTAAGGCCTTATGGGAAATACAGTCTGAGGAAGACTGCAGCTATAAATGTCAGATGGGAGCAGAGAGATATTAGGCAATTTTGTGCAGGTGTGTTGCTTTTAGTGTGTATTGTTTTGAAGGTTTGTTTAAGAGCTTTAGGTTTAGCACTAACTACTACAACTAACAACTACACTAACCACTACAACGTAAGCACACAGATTGCATGTTTGGTAAAGTTTCTATATTTAAAGGATTAGTTCACCCAAAAATGAAAATTTTGTCATCATTATATCAACGTCATGTCGTTCCAAACCTGGATGACTTGCTTTCTTCTGTGGAACTCTTTTTGTCTGTACAATGAAAGTCAATGGGGTCCAAAACAACACCTCAAGTGGACTTTTATTTTATGGAACAAAAAGCCTTGTGTCATGTCATCTTTTGTGTTTTACAGAACAAAGAAAGTCATACAGGTTTGTAACAACATGAAGGTGAGTAAATCATGACAATTAAAATTGTATTTTAATTTTTTTTAATTAATTTATTATTAACTATTTAAAAAGTATTACAATTCTGATGCATGTTTCAGGGGGACTTCTATGGGCCTGTAAATATCATGAGATCCGTTTCATGCAACTTGCAACTTGTTTCATGCAACTTACTTGGGTGTCCTGAAAAAGCCATTTACTGTACGTGTGTTTGAGTGTTTTGGGAGGGGCTGTTTGAGTCTCTTATCTCTTTGTACACTGGCAGTAGGTGCAGTACAGGAGATCTCATAGGCTCGTATTTGTTACTCCCAGAAATTCATTGTCTTATGATGAAGAAAATCGTAACTGCATCATGACCAAACATGATCGGTCAACTCAAACACTCTCTACCTCACTAAACGTCACTCAGTATCTGCTTTGGAAACTTCAGTTCAAAGCCATCAGACCTTTTTTTTTGTTTTTCTAAGGATTTTTCTTTCAGAGAGTGCATTGGTGTTCAATGGCTGTAGGCTTCGTTTAGTGAGCATTTGTGGATGTTTGACTATACTCTTTGTGTTCTCCATAAATAGGGTTTGTTCTGACTGACTGAATTATCTTTGAAGGAAGGAATGTGTGTGTATGTGCGTACCAGGGAAGGATAAGGGATGGAAAAGAGTTGTTTTATTTCATTTTGAGGACTAGATATTGGTGTAGAGTTCCTCAGTGTATATGTTTTTGTTAAACTTGATACTTCCTTTTTTGTCATATTTTTTGTTTCTTTAGAAGGCGCTATAGAGCCAAAAAAGCAGAAAATTCACATTAATGGCATACAGCATATTTCAAGCAAATACAACAGACAAGGCAAAACATGATAGTGTCAAATGTATGTGTATGTATACATACAATGCTACTGCCAGATATGAATAAAGGAAAAAAACAGTGCTTGACCTCTGTATCAGCTCAGGGTGCTGTGAGGGTGATGCCCCCCCCCCCCCCCCCCCCCCCCCCAATGCATACCAAAGTCATGCTTGATTATTTATATTTAAATTCCTGTTACATTTCATAGTTAATTTCAAATTCTAAGTTTCAACAATATTAAACTGTAACAACAAACTACTGCCTGTGTTTCCACAATTGACTATAGTATGTTGACTGGAAATCTGTTGTATATTTAAATATTAATCAGTGTTATATTGGGTGCACATTTCTGTTGAAATGTCTTTGTTTTAATTAAAATATAGGTTTAAAGCTCGTAAGCTGTTGATGCTCTTAGGATTTATTGTTTAAAAAAAAGAGAACTAATAAAAGTTTTACCCCAAAATATGTTTGTTTGTTTTCTCACTATAGAAACTTTTCGTTGCCTTGCAGAAGTGTTGTGTCCATTTTAAAACTTTACAGTTCAATGCAGCAGGTGCGACTCGATTGCACTTACCAACTTTAGACAAGTGAATGATCCACAGTGTTTTATCAGCTGTACAATTATTAATTATCAAAGATACCAATAGTTTTGGATTCCATTTCATTAGTGTGAATCAAGGGTGACTGGGACAGAATTTCCGTCTTGTTTAAGGCTTCTTTCCATAAATTAGAAACATCAGCCCAACACACGATACGTTTCTGTAAAACTGAAGATGCTACCTATCCATTTGACCAGGGAACCAGTTATTATAATGAAAGGATGTCTGACATACCCTTTTATGTAAACTGAGCCAAAATTGGATGTCCTCATTTGTGACATCATGTAGGTGGACGGGCAGGCGTCAAACAGGACGTTGACCCTGAAATGCATGAAGGAAAATGACAAGCTTTTCTAGTTTTCATAATGCGGTCACAAACCTTTTTGGTTCCATCGACCAAACTTATTTTTGTTGCTGTAGTGCATCATATTCATGTTTCCATCAAAGGTTTGTGTCAAATAGTTATGACCATTTTATGACCTTATGAAAACTAGCAAACTCTTGTCTTTTTTTTTTTTGCGTGTGTGTGTGTGTGTGTGTGTGTCATTGTCACTTGATGCATTTCAGGGTCAATGTCCTGTTTCAAAGTCCAATCACCCTTAAAGGGATAATTCACCCCCCAAAAAGAAAGAAAATTCGGTCATAATTTACTCACCCTCAAGTTGTTCCAAACCTGTTTGAGTTTCTTTCTTCTGCTGAACACAAAATAAATTTTGAAGAATGGGTAACCAAAGAGTTGTGGTGGGGCACCTCTGACTTCCATAGTATGAAATAAATAAAAAATCAAATACTATGGAAGTCAATGGTGCCCCACAACAGTTACAAACTACAAACATTCTTCAAAATATCTTCCTTTGTGTGCAGCAGAACAAATACATTTATACAGGTTTGGAACAACTTGAGGGTGAATAAATGATGACAGAATTTTTATTTATGGGTGAACTATCCCTTTAATTCGGCTACTTGTGTCAAAACATTGTTATTTTTTTTAAACTTTCAAATTGTTCGATTTGTTCAAATGATTATTGTTATTTACTACATAAATAATAATAATTATTATTATTACTATTATTTCATTTAATTCAGAAATGTAATCCCCCACACAAATTGAAATGAAAAAAGGGCAGCTGAAATAGGCTAGCCAACAAATATACCTAGGAAACAATACCGAATTAGGATCAGCGATAAGGGTATGATGAGTGGTAAACACTGATCACTCGGCACTAACTAAAGTTTGAAAGCATACAGCAGTTTGTGTGTGACCACTAGGCTGCAGTACAGTACCACAAAAACATTGCAAATATTTGCCAAACTGTATTTATGTAACTTTGGACATTTGTGAAAGGGATCTACTAGCACGAAATATATTTTTGGCAACAAATTATTTAAAAAAAAAATTGTGTGATTTCGGAGCTAGAGCAAGATAACCTAATAATATTATACTACTGAATGAAACGATTTAGTGTGTTTTTGTATTTAGAGTCGTTTCACAACCTACTTCAAAATAATCATGATTTGATTATAATTTGTTTTCATTAGGCGCTAGGAAAACAAGTAATTATGTGAAATGCGGTAATCCTGCATTTAATTTGTGTTTATTTCACCTATTTATTACAACAAGCACTGTTTTTCCCAGCAAATGCGTTCATTTATTTATACTAATTAATGTGGGACTCTGGATGTGAGTGAAGCAGAAGGTGCAGCGGAGCGGTTAGTTCACACGCATCACGTGACACACATTGGAACGCGTGTGTCCATCCACACGGAGAAACGCAAGAAATTTGACTGACGTGTCTTGAAACCAATGAGAGACCGGGCAACAAAAGCCTCCACCAATGAGGACGGAGTGGAGGGCGGAGACATGGAGCGGTTGGCTCGCGTTTGGGAAAAGCAGTGGAAAAGTTGCCTACTGTCTTTAAAAATGATACAGTGAATATTTACGAAGTTGGGGTCTGTTCTGCAACTAACCGGTGTTGCGCACCATAGACGGGATTTAAACTTAATTTACTTCAAAGATCCAGAAAGATGGTGAGTAGGTAAAGCATGCGTATGAAATTTCCAAACACTTCCACTGAAAGTCTGTTATGAGTGAAATAAGTTTTTAATTTGTAACGCGCAAATTCAGCGTGATGCTGATTTACCTTTGTGCAGATTTCACCCTGCAATGAAGCTTATTGTCTGAGCGCTGTCGCAGTGATCAGATCTTTTTAATAACATAAACTGAGAAGTGTTCAACATCTGCGCCTGATGGGGCGGCTGCGCTTTTCCTGTTGGATTCCGCTTTACGTGGCAAGTGACAACTCCGCACAGTCATGTTAGATTATATTAAAAATCTATATAATTCAGTAAACATCGAGCTTTCACAAGAACCGCCTGATACCTGGTGATCGTGTAATCTAATCTAAAACGTGTTGTACAGTGATGCTGATGCACGTTCAAAGACGTCTTGGAAATATCAGTGAATTATAAAATTGTGATTTACAAGCCTGGAAAAGTTAGGAAAAAAATATTCTAATGTGGTCTTGGATTCTTTTCATGATTAGGAATCGTTCCAGTTATGACCTAGTAATGGCTCGTTGTGGTGATTTAAAGGTGCACTCCATTTTATTTTAAAAATCCATCTTATTAAAAAGTTTAAAAATTAACCAAACTTTTGAGAAATGTGACTAATATGATTTACACTCATGTAAGATGAAGACTCCAATCATATCAGTCTTCTAGAAATTTTTTTTTTTTATTTTGAATGGAGGGGCTCCCTCCTCTTGGTCCCCGAAATGTTGACATCACATACAGTAACCCGTCCTGTCATGTAATTGACTGAATGTCTGAAATATTACTCCTATATTTACTTTATAGAAGTCATTTGAACAGAATGAGTCCAAATGTCCAAACAAGACACCTGCTGGAGCGATGAAACAATTTCAAACGAACCATATAAAGATCTGTTAGAAACCATCTATTATATGGATGTGTGCAGTAAAGAAGAAAATGCAGATGAAATGAAACAAAATAAAAAAATATAGCCCACGGCAAAACCAGCAGCAGCAAGTCCACACACACTAGATGCATCCACACTAATGGGTGCTGATACTTGGATACATTAGAACCTGTCAAATGTAGACGACAACTGCACCGTACTTTTAAAGAAATAATTGGAAAAAATCTGAAAAAAATCTTGGAAATCAATTGCTCAAAAAAACCCTGCTAGAATACAACAATCAATTTACTTTTCCAAAAATAAAAATTAATACCACAAATGCTTATCATAGTGTCTTTCAGTATGAAAACATAAATTTAGTTTGACTACTCATTCTTGACATTTTTGGAAGTTTCTGGCATTCTTTACTAGAGCGTGCCTGTTGGAGAGAAGGTTGCCGAACAGTTCCCAAGTAAAGGGCTGAGCTCTCATGCACACAGTGTGTTATTCAGTTCTTAGCTTCATACCTCCCATTAAACATGGATCAAAAGTTTGGAAACGTTTAAGGAATGCTCTTTTTAATTAGTCAAACTTTTCCACTTCCTCTCAGTTTTATGGCATCATTTCCTTCCCTGGGAGCTGCAGTGCTTTCAGGAATCTGAGGCCCTCTGGCCTTTTCCTAGATGAGTGTGTGTGTTACGGGGGAAGAGCCCTCTCATGTGCGACTGCATTGTTTGGCTCCATGCTTGTCCGACTCACTTTGCATCAGAGCGCAGGAGAGGACAGGATTTGCTCAGATTGCAGGCAATTTGCTTAGCAAATAGCCACACCACTGGAGCAGGGGGCTTCTCCTCCCACAGTGATCTGCTCCGTAAATAAAGACTGTGGATTACAAGCTTTGTTTTCAAGCTTGCTGAACATTGGTTCAATCCGCATCCAAACGAACATTTGTTTGCAGCTTCTTTGAGTTGTTCTCTAGAAGTGCTTACACATGTGCAGAGGTTGATGTATAAGTGTGCTCTTTAGGAACGAATGAGTGGCACGGCTTTCCTTCAGGAATCTGCAAGGAAAATGGAATTTATGATGGGGGGACTTGAAACAGTGGGAGAAGGAGACAGAAGTTAGAGGAAAAAAACCCTTAGTTTGCTTCATATTCATTGGGTTGTTTTAACAGAGTCAGGGCAGATGTTTTGTTGGGTGATCTAACATTGTGGTCAAGCAGTACACTTGGGATCCATGTTTGTTAATTGTTAGATCTCCCGTGTCCATCTATGTGCTTGTGTGTTCTGTGAAGAATTACTGAAATCCGCTGAGAAACCACAGAGATGCCAAACATGCCAGGAGGGATGCAGCTTCTCAAAGTTCATTCAGTTAAGCACTACGGATTTGCCTTCTCTGAAACTTTTAAAGGGATAGTTCTCAAAAATAAAAATTCTATCATCATTTACTTACTCTCATGTTGTTCCAAACCTGTATGACTTTCTTATTTTGTGGAATTTTGTGGGGGTTTTTTCATATAATGAAAGTCAGTGGAGCCCAAAACAGCCCTGAGTTCCACTGACTTTCATTCTATTGACAAAAAAGAGAAACTTTTCTAAATATCTTCTTTTGTGGTCCACAGAAGTCATACAGTTTTGGAATGACTTGATGATGAGTAAATAATGATACATAAAAGATGTATGTGAACTTGGAATCTAAACATTATTAGCCTTCATATCTGATTTGCAGTTCTTTTGTTAACATGGTGATGCTGATAACAGTATATCATGGATGTGTTATGTTAGACTTCATCAAACTTAAAGGGATATTTCACCCAAAAATGAAAATTCTGTCATCATTTACTCACCCTCATGTTGTTCCAAACCTGGTGTGTGTTTCCCAAAAGCATTGTAAACCAACTATGATCGCAATTTCCATTGAACTCTGTTGGTAACGACAGAACTTGCGACCATATTGTTGGCTTTGTGAAACGCATCCCTGTATGAGTTTCTTCTGTTGAACACAAAAGAAGATATTTTAAAGAATGTTGGTAACCAGACAGTTGAGCCATTGACTTCCATAGTATTTTTTTTTTTCCTACTATGGAAGTCAATGGCTACCGTCAACTGTCTGGTTACCAACATTCTTCAAAATATCGTTTTCATTTGTGAACATTTTTGAGTGAACTTTAATTTCTCGCCTCCTCATCCTCTGTCTTTAATGTCTAACCCAGCAGGATTTTAGACTAGCTTTGACCTGCCTGTGTGTGTGTTCTCATTGGGTGTGTTTGCTTGAGGTCGCAGAGTTTGCTTTACAGGTCCGTATTTAACACATTTCAAGCTGGTTTATAGGAGAAAATAGATGGATGGCATGTGGCGTTTGCTCTTCCAGGTCATTATTTAGTGGTTTGTAAAGTGTACTTCTGTCAGGAATTCTAACTGTGAATTAAACTTTTGACCCTGAACAGCAGTCTAGACATATTTGCAGACTCAATGGTAAGACTTTAAGGCATTTATTGTGATAATGTGTTATGTGAGATGTTTACATACCGTTAGCAGTCATTCCTTAAAGTTCACATGAAATGGAAATTCATTCTATTTTCTACATGCATGTTTTTGATCTTATCTTATTTCCTTTTTTTTAAATTTTTTGATCCCATAATTTTAAATAATTTTATTATTTATTTTTGGCCTTTTTCCTTTATTGGATAGAGGAGACCGGAAGCAATGGGAGGAGAGAGGGGAACAGGATTGGGAAAAGACCTCGAGTCGGGACTCGAACTCGGGTCGGCTGAAGCACCACAAGGCTCCAATAAGCCATAATAATAATTTTTAATCAAAACTTCATAACTGGATCTTTCGGTGACTTCTCTCTGGTTTGATTTTGATCTCTCTGTCCAATGAACAATTGGTGGGTTGTACCACATCCCGCCCTACATTTTTTTTTTTTTTTTTTTGATAATCCGTTTAATAGGCTATATGGTACGTCACAATGCAGAAGAAAATAGCGGCTGCTACTTTCACTACATAGAGATTTTAAGTATCAGTTGTTTGCTAATGTTAAAGTTCACCCCAAAACCCCAAATTCCTTCATTATTCGCTCACATTTATGTTGTGGTATAACTATCTTTTTTCTGTAAAAAACAAAAGAACATTATGCAAAAGTTGTTCTTTTGGGTCTGATCTTAGTTCACAAAATCGCTCTGAATCATTAGTACACAAATCCAGTTCCCTTGTTCCCATTGCAGCGGTTCCCAGTTCTGCAAGAATTGGAAACTGTCCATACTGGACGTGGCAAACCGACCGTCGCAAATTAATTTGTCCTTCCTGTCAGAAGTAACACAGCGCTTGGAGTACATCAGAAAAGAACGGAGCATCAGTTCACTGTCAGGAATTTGTCCTGTCATGTTGTGTCATTTCACATCCAGTGTGGATGGCATAACTGATTATAATGGGTTCTATTATATTTAGTTGCGTTGTGTCATGCAGCTCACGTCTGGTGTAGGAGAAGATTATCAGTGAACGATGACTTAAATTTCGCTCTGTATCACGTGTCTGTTGTCCTCTTTGACTTTGTTTACTCTGTATGAATTAAATTTGTGTGGCATGATAAGATGAATTCTGATGGTTTGGACTCACACATTCCATAGATTTGTGTTAAAAATTAAGGTAAATGTGCGCAATGAGTGCGTAATGCAGTGTGTATTACACTAACGAACAGACTTCATTTTCTCAGACATGTCTGAAGTGATTCAGGAAGCAGCAGACTGGCAGAAGCCCTGAAGCCACATTTCAACATCAGGGTTTTTTCCCTTGCCCTGCACAATTACACACCCTGAAGTCAAGCTCAAACTAAACATTGATCAGCTCATCATGGTCAATGCTGACACTCCCAACTCTCTGGATGTTTCATGCACATTGCACAAGCCCAGTAAACACAATTGATCTTATGTGTTTTGTAAAAACATTTTCAGGGTAATATTTGAAGTAAAAATTCAGACAATTATTAATATAATTGTAATTAAAATATCCTTATGATTCCTATAATGAACGCTGTTTGAGTATAGTTTCACACCAGCGGTGTGGTTGTGAGTTTGTTTAGTAGTGTGGTCTGTAAAACTTACTGTCTGTTGTGTCATCAGAACAGAGAAATAAAGCTTGAGACTGTCATGTAGGATTGAATTTATATCCCATCGCAGCCTTTTCCTAAGCCACAGACCTCTGAAACTTGTCATTTAAAGCTCCCTCTTGTTAACTACTTGTCATTTAAGTGATATATTGTCATGGTGTCATAATGCTCTGAAGGCAAATGTGCTTTGTTAAGGTTGATCCATAAATTAGTGTTTCTGCACACACGGCTCTGATTCTTGTGTTGTTTGTTATTTCAAGCTTCACACATTCTGTCATAGCTCTGTTTCCTGTTGGTTGTGTGTGCGTGGTTCAGGTAAACCCTGTGTTGTGGGGCGTAATACCTGAAATTTTGGCCTTGGAGAAATTGTTTGCTCCCTATGAGGAAAACGGCTTATAAATACTAAATGTTATTTTTTTTTTATGTAAAAATGCAGAGCGTTTTCTGTGAGGGTTGTTTAGGGTTAGGGAATAGAATACAGTTTGTACAGTATAAAAATAAATATTTTTATGTATATGTTTAAAACATGAAAACACAGTTTTTGTGTGTCTGTGTGTGTTTGCTCTCTTCCCTCAAAATACAGTTGATCAGGAATTGTTTCACACGCATTTATGTAGTCATATTATGATTATGTTATATTATACTATACATTTCTATAGTTTTAATAAGAAGGTAATAAAATTATAAACGCTACAGGTCACTATTAAAAAAAAAACTATTCTTTTTTTTATTGTTTTTCCTTATTTAGAAATATTTTTTTTCAAGAATACATTCTATAAATGTCAAAATGTCTATAAAGATACGTTTTGTCAGATCTAAGTATTTGATATCAGGGGACAAATTTTTTACACTACAGAGTTTTTATCAAACTCTTAGATGGTTGTAATAGTTGTTACTAACAAGTTAACATGCAGAATACTTGCACCTTGACTTATTTTTTTATTGTCTGTCTGATTTTTCCACTCAGAGTTAGGCAGACATCTGTTCTTATCTCTTTTCTTCGTTGTTATGGCATATGGAGTCTGTGGGGTGAGAGAAAAAGATAAGCTTAAAAGAGTGTGTAGACTAAACAAGCAGTCACCATCCTGACTTTTTTTCCCGCTCATTGACAGACTGTGTCATGAGGATATGCTGTTATAGTGCACAAGTTCTGGAAGTAAAAAATGTCATTCATCTTCTCCATAGAGAAAATTACTTTCATAACCTTGAGTTACAATGAGTTCTCAGTTTAATACATGGTATATGCCACTGTATTGAAGCCGTGTGTGTGTGTGTGTGTGTACTTGTACAACTATTGACTTTGTGAGGACCAGTTTGAGTTTTAGACCATTGAAGTGAGGACATTTTGGCCAGTCCTCACTTTCTGAGACTCCTTTAAAGGCCTGTTTGAGGGTCAAAACTTGGTTTTAGGGATAAGGTTATAATTAGGTTAAGGGTAGTTTTAGGGTCAGGGTTCGGGTTAGGCACTCAGTTGTGATGGGTAAGGTTAGGGTAAGCGGCTAGAGATTGCATTGTGTCAATTAATATCCTCATAAAGATAGATGTACAAGAATGTGTGTGTGTGTGTGTGGGTGTGTGTACTACAGTTCAAAAGTTGGTAGGTAAGAAGTAGTCTTTTATGCTCAAGGCAGCATACAGTAATATAAAACATGTATGATTGCAAAGCCGAATTTTCAGCATCATTACTCCAGTCTTCAGTGTGACATGATTCTTCAGAAATCATTCTAATATGATCATTTGCTCAAGAATAAGAACAATTCTTCTTAATATCAAAGTTGAAATCGTTTTGCTTGTTAATATTTTTTGTGTGAAACTGTGATACATTTTTTTTTCCAGGATTCTTTGATGAACAGAAAGTTAGGAAAAGTCTTTACTGTCAATTTTGGTCAATAAATCAAAATTCAGTTAGATGCATTACAATATATTTCATATATACATGTTTGTTTACATACATTTTTGTTTTTATTTATTAATTGATTGGGGAAAAAATACTCCTGAATCCAATGCTGCTAAACAATTTGGGCTGTCACTTGTAGTTTTGCTGTCATTCCAAATGATTACAATGACTGAACAGCAAAACAGATTTTCTTCTCGTCATGTTTTGTTCGTGACTCGTGAGTCGTTATGTGTAGAAAGTACTGTGATAACGAGAGAACAGCTTGCGTGTCTGTGCCAGGATCTTATTGTGTGTGATAATAGTCGTGCGTCAGTCGGTCCGCCTCGTCTCTCGCTGACCTTCATTGTCGCACACACATGAGCCTCATGAGAAACTCCTCTATTCCACAGAATGACTTCACTGTTCCACTGACCCTCGTCTGAAAACACAGCTGAGAGGAAAGCACTGTTGCGTGTGTGTGTGTGTGTGTGTGTGTGTGTGTGTGTGTGTGTGTGTGTGTGTGTGTGTGTGTGTGTGTGAGAGAGAGAGAGAGAGAGAGAGATGCAGAAAAAGATAAAGGGTTTTTCTATCCCTCCCTGTCACAGATTGTCCGGTGTCACTCATGTCTGTGCATGTGCGTGCTTTTCCAGTTTGGATGTAATAAGTTGGCCAACAGTGACGAACTGCCACTCCAATGTCCTGGTACACTTGATTACATATCTGACTTTGACATACTGTGTCGCTTTCTGATGGGGTGGGGAGAAATCTTTAGCCCAGTATGTTCTGGTGGTGTAGTGTTCTGCAATGATAACAGAAGTTATATCAGTGCAAAATGAACAAACAGAGGCCAGATTCTGAGTGATTGTGGACTGAAGGTTAAGCTTATGAGAGTCATCAGGGTTGAATACGACTGCGGTAAGTCAGAGCAGAAGTGATGGTTTGGTGAATTGTGAGGAGACTGAGATGATTTGCTCCGAGTTATCAGCACAGTTAAGATCAAATTCATTTAATAAAACTATTTAAATTTGGTAGGTATGCTAATTTTGTATTTGTAAACTTAAAGCTGAGTTTTTGTTAACTTGGAAATTTAAAGCTGATGCGTGTGTAATTGTGCACCAAATGGAAAAAAAATACTGTTTCCATTCAGGTTTCTCCAAACACTCCGCTTAGGGTTAAAGTTATTGTTTAGTAAAACAGATAGTCCCGCCCCTAACTGACACCATTGGTTGACCCATTGTTTCTGTGTCAGGATGAGTCTTTTATTATTTGTTTTAATGTTTGTAATTTTTGAATTAAAATTCAATTTGATATTTTTGGGTGGCATAAAATGTCACGGAAGTAAAAGTGTCCTGATATCACAATGAAGAAAAAAAGCCTCTTTAAAAGAAGGAAATTATTAAAAAGAAAACCTTAAAATTGCAGTGAAATGGAAGTAAGGGCAGATATTTTTCAATACTTCCATATTGTGAAATACATCCCTAGTGCAACAGATTATCTGTGTTACTTGGTTCTGTCTATCGCTTGTTAATTGGATTTTGATGTGGGCATTGCACTCAAAAACAAATACAAACTTGCAGTCAGTTCACCCATCATGTTTGGGTGAACTATCCCTTTAAGAACAAATTCAATTAGGCAGAGAGTTTTCGTGAGAAGCTCAAATGTGCGTACAAATGCGAACAGTGTACGCAATTATTAGTGAATGATTCCCAGTGTCTCCCATTTATAATGTTTATATAAATTTAAATATTCAAAGAAATCATATGATGACAACTTTTATGGTGCTTTTTCTGTCCTTTTGGAGCTTGATGGTCCCTGATCATCACAATGAACTGCCATTGTATGCAAAGTGCTGCATAACGATTATTTAAAATTTTTAACTTTTGTGTTCCTGGAAAATACAACATCATATGATTTTGAAACAAATATGAGGACGATGGGTAAATAATAGCATAATTGTGATTTTGCATGAGCTATTGCTTTAAGCTATGAGGTCATTCTTGTGTGTGTTTGTGTGGGTGAACTCTGTCTCTGTGGCTAACCGCTGTCTCTCTGTTCCTGTAGGTTTGTTAAAGTTGGCTAAGGATCTCTCCCTGATCATCAGTGTGTGTCTCAGAAGAGCGTGTTCAGCATGGACGTGGAGGATTTCCCCCCTCCTCCACCAGACTGTAAGCAGATCCGTCCTCTCACAGCTCTCAGCACACAGACTGTTCACTTTGACAAGAGGACCGTGTGTTTCTGGCACAAAAATGTGAATGCCAATTTTTGTCAAAGCATCTAAAAGCAGCAGGGCGAGTATCATGGTCATATTCACTCTCACTGTGTCGAATGCACAGGAATGTCATGCTTATAGGAGCCTGAAGGGTAGAGAGGAGAGGAGAAGAGAATGAACAGTGTAAACACATTCCATGGCTCAGCCACTAAGCGTGTGGGTTGAAGAGTGGAGGAACGCCAGAACGAATGCAGGGGAGGTGGAAAAAAAGCAGCCAGAAAACAGAGAGTGTGTCTTGATGCAGAGAGAATGACAGAAGAGCGAAATATTAGTTTAACTAATTAAAGTAGTGCTGTAATTAAAGGGATTGTTGAAAATGATTGTCATTTGCTCGCTCATATCATTCCAGATCTGTATGTCTTCGTACATACCTATTCACAACTTAGACACTTTGATTCTATGAGGTAATTTTCGTTGTGCAATAGTCTACACACATTGGTATGAGGAAGTTTGATTTTAAACTTTGAATTTAAATGATTTATATTTACTAAAAATGATAATGAATAAATTAATGAACTAAATATGTATTCGGTCTTTAAAGACTTGTTTAAATGATAAAGATTCTTATTTGCTAAATGCCGACAGTATATGAGAAAGTATTAGACCATTTAATTTCTCTATTTTTTAAAGTTTTGTCTAATAATTTATAGGAAGAGAATGGAGGTCCTGTGCGTCTGCACTCCGGCACTGGCATTCTCAGCGCTGTCTATCGATAAATTAAGAAAGCCAATATTTCCGTAAAATGTGATATATCTGTCTGCCGCTATTCAGTATAACATTTTAAAACCATAAGCCCTTTTAACCATAAAAGGTTAATTTTTGTCAGCAGATCTTTTCCAAAACAGCAACTGAATAATCTGCATCGTAAGGAATGAGACCCATTTGAGTCGATAAGCTAATGTTAAAGTTTAAACTAAAACTGCACACATTCCACATTATTACTGCATGAATATTCACCGTCGTTCAAGTTTTTGGGAATATACGGAAACTCCCTCGTGCTTTATCTCTCTCTTACTCCATTCATTAACACTGAGAGCTGATAAAGCCACTTTCAAATCTCTCTGTTCATGCCTCAGTGATTCTTTCTCAAACTAGTGTTTTTTTCCCATTACACAGTTAAAAGGCTAGTTCACCCAAAAATGAAAATTCTGTCATTAATTACTCAGCCTCATGTCTTTCCAGACTCGTAAGACCTTTGTTCATCTTCAGAACATAAATGAAGATATTTTTGATGAAATCCGAGAGCTTTCTGTGCCCTCCATAGACAGCAAAGCAACGACCACTTTCAAGGCCCAGAAAGGTAGTAAAGACATCATTAAAAAAGTCCATGTGACTCCAGCAGTGTTGGGAAAGTTCACTTTCTACATGAACTAGTTCAAAGTTCAGTTCACAAATTTTAAAATGAACTAGTTCAGTTCATACTTCAAAATTTTGAACTAAGTTCACAGTTCCAAAAATTAACTAGTTCATATTTCTTTTTTTCCATGTTGCTGCGAGATATTATTTTTCAAAATGATTGCCACGGCCCATATAGAACCACAGACAATTATTTTATCAGTTTTAACACTGAAGATATGCGTCAGATTTTTCCCATCCTCACCGACCTTGTCATAAAACTCGTTTAAATGATCATACGACGCCTCCTTGCTGCTTTTTGTTTTGATTTGTAACGTAAGTGATGAGTCGTTCATGAACGATCCATTCATTGCGTCTGTCACGTGACAAATGAACGAAAGACTCGGAAGGTAAAGTAATTATTTATGTTCCCTGTAAACGATTTTTACTGCATTATAATGATTTCTTAATTCAGTATATGATCAAGATTGCGTAGGTGGATGTGTTCGGGGAATTTGTCAGTTAATAGTATAACATTTAAAGCCCCTTAAATGAACGAAATGACTCGAAAAAAGATTTGTTCATTTTGATGAACGAGATCGAACAAGAGAGTCAGTGGACACTGGTGGCTGGTGTTGCCAGATTGGGTGTTTTTTCCGCTACATATTAAGGCCGGTTTACGGTGTGTTTTAGCCGGGTTTTCGTCTGGAAGTCTCTATAGAAATCTGGCACTCTATTGAACGAAGTTCATGGGGGGTCAAAGGTCGTAGTTTTGATGCTGTTTTAACATGGAGTCAGATTGTTTAGTTGTAAATTGTTCATTCACATTACTGAATGTCATGTTAATGGGTACATGGAGATTGTTTTTGTTTGCATGCCGACTGTCATGTGTAGCTGTAAGGCATGCAAGGACGGCGCTCCTACTAGCTCACACTGAATAAAGATGACATCTCATCTGTCAACAAGTAACAGTGGTAAACCAAACTACTTTAAGATGGGTTCACATTGTACAGTTTTATTGTCCTTTAAAATTGTTGCTTGTCAGATTGTACGATGTGATTCCCGTGAGATCATGGGTGGAAGCAAGTGTGCATTTCCACAACATTTTTTGTTTTAGGATATTGTGTAGAATTGAACCAGATCAAACTTTATATAATAAAATATTATTTTATGTAACATGTACTGATCAAAAGTTTGGTGTCTAAGTTGAAAAAAAAAAAAGTTTTTAAAGAAGCTCACCAAGGCTAATTTTATTTGATTAAAAATACACTAAAACAGTAATGTTATGAAATAATATATATTCATACAATTTAAAATAAGTGTTTTCTTTTTGTTTCTATCATCAGTGTCACATGATCGCTCAGAAATCATTCTAATATGCTGATTTGGTGCTCAAGAAACATTTCATATTATTATAAATATTGAAAACAGTTGTGCTGCATAATAATTTTGTCTAAGCCATGACTTTTTTTTCCAGAATTCTTTGATGAATAGAAAGTTTAATAGAATGACATTTATTTGAAATACAAATCTTTTGGTACATTATAAATGTCTTTACTGTCACTTTTGATCAATTTAATGTGTCCTTGCTAAGTAAAAGTAATTTCTTAAAAAATAACTGACACCAAACTTTTGAATGGTAGTGTATACAACAATATAATGTAATAATGTGAAATGTAACACTTTAAACAACACAAATGTTGAAAAGAAAATCTCCTTATCAAAACATGAGCTCCTGAAATAACATTATAAAGAGCAATAACTAATGTAAAATAATTTTTTATTTGACATGTTTTATTGCATTATGGAAAGAGAATGTATTCACAAATTGTGCTCCACAAAGTTTTTCTCAGAAGATGGCAATGAAGCGAGACGTGTGCACCTGGCTTTAAGTGGCTTAGACTGAGAAATGCTTAGCTTATGGAAGTCAGCGAAGGAAATTGGTCTGTCAGTTGTTTTTGGACTTTGCAGCCTGAAGTGGGAGGACGACATGTTTTCACTATGTTTGGAATCTCTGCTATTCCAGTGAACAAACTCTTACCAGCGCGCCACGGTGGATTTATCGACTTTAAGAGATAACTGTTTCCGTCAGCGGAAACATGGTTTCCTGGGCAGTGTTCCAGAGTCTTTCAGTTTTACCACTCCTCACATTATCCCTGTGAGAGGAAAAACAAACATTATTTAAGACTCCATGTAATGAATTTCAGTGGTTTAGAGATCTTACTGTCCGGATACTGTCTTGTTTTGTAAATAAACTGTAACAGGCTTAATTACTGTAGTGTAGTATAATGGTCACTGTGTGTGCTTCAGCCCTGTGAGGGAGGCTGCGATTGGACAGGGGGTCCAGAGCTGAATGGAGGAAAAGAACTCTCACATTACTCACATTTCTGAAGAGTGAGTCACTGGGTCAAGAGAATCCATGAACTGCCAAGTGCTTGCTTCATAATAGCCTCACCCCGTAAATCTCCCTCCCGGTCTCTTCTCTTATTCATCAGCCCTCCATTCTTTCTACCTTGCACATCTTTCATCTATACTGTAAAGCTGCCATTGAGTTTCTGATCTAGAATCATTAAAGACAGAAGGAAAAAAACTAACTCAGTTTCCTTAAAGAGACAGTTCACACAGAAATTCAAATTCTGCCATTTGCTCAGCTCCATGTCGTTCCAAACTTGTGACTTTTTTTATCTTACACAAAAGGACAAGAATTATAGTGTTAACAATTAACTAAAATTAACTAAGTTTTAAAAGCTTAAAAGGGAACAAAAGTACCATGAAAGGATCCTAAAAGTAGTTCATTCAACTAGCAAGTCAATAGTTGAATTTAATGGGATAATTCACCCAAAAATGAAAATTCTCTCATCATTTGATTACCCTCATGCCGTTCCAGATGTGTATGACTTTCTTTCTTCAGATGAACACAAACCAAGATTTTTTGGCCATTTTTGGATGAACTATCCCTTTAAATCAGGGCTGTCCAATCCTGCTCCTGGAGGGCCACTGTCCTGCAGAGTTCAGCTCAAACCCCATTTAAACACACCTGAACCAGTTAATCAAGGTCTATTGGCATACTAGAAACATCAGGCAGGTGTTGGAGCTAAACTGCAGGACAGTAACCCTCCAGAACCAAGTTTGGACACCCCTTCTTTAAATTTAGTGTTAGCATTTTCTTTTTTGTCATAGCTAGCCTGTAATGTACAAACCAAACCACATGAGTAAGACCTGTTTGATCAATGAATTTATATTTTACTTCTTTTTTTTCTCTGTCTTTTGTCCTCTGCTCCCAGTAGACATGTTTTCTCTTTATCACTTCAAAGCTGTGGAAAATAAGCAGTGTGATGTTTTGACCCCGTTTCCTTTCAGCATAAATGTGCTTCCTGTAGTCGGTTTTGGTGTTTGATTTTTTCTTTTCTTTTTTTTTTCTTCTTCTTCTCTGTTCCCTTACAACTTTGTGCCATGTGTAACTCTGACTTTGAGAGGCAGTTTGAGCAGAGGGTTCTTGTACATGCCCTAAAATTAGAGTTTGCTCTCAGAAATCTGAACATGTGTCTGCGTGAACCCTGGGTGGGCAAAGAGGAGGGTGGGAACAAACCTCAACCACAAAATACTCCATTCACAGACTTTGCTGGGCCATTTCTAACTTATCATTTGTCTGTTTTAGTGGTGCTCTCCTAGTAGAAATGTGCAAAACTACATATTTTCATGTGACCACAAGTTCAGAGTGTATAATATATTTTAGATAATGAAGTATTTCTATTACGAAATATAAAAAAAGAAATCATATATAATTATATATATATATATATATATATATATATATATATATGTGTGTGTGTGTATATGTATCATGTATCTGTCTCTCTGTCTCTCTTTAGTGTTGGATGACGTAGATGAAGGTGAGAGGTTTGAGTTTGACAGCAGTAGTGATGAAGTCCCCGAGGCGGATCGGCCACCCCCTGACCCTGAGGGAATCTCCGTGACTCCACCCTGCTCATCAGCAGCCAGAGACGCACCCGTGAATGGAACAAGTCCATACCCAGAGAACTTACTCACTGCAGAGGCTGATCTGCCCCCTCCACCCCATAACTGCCACACTAATAACAGCCCTTTGTCTCATGAACCCTTCCCACAGGGTGATCTACCTCCTCCTCCCATAGAGCTCTGTCACAATGCAGCAGAAGGCCAAGACAGAGACCCTCCACCAGCACTAGAGGGCGCTACAGGAGCTGCTGCACACAGACAGCAGGACGGTGAGTGTACAGTGGATACTAAAATTATGATTTTTATCTATGAGATTTATTAAAAATGTATTTGTTAATTCTGCTTTCTAACGACTGCTAAGAACCCGCAAGATTATGATTTAAAAAAAAAACCCGCTTCAAAACGCTTCAGATACGCTTCAAAAAATACTTATTTTCCAGATAGTATTTTTTAACAATTTGCTTTAATACAGTAACAATTATTTAATTTTGGAAACAATTATTTTATTTTATCTTCCGCAAAATATTAAACAATATTTTTCTCACACAGTATAAATGGGGTTTCTTTACATGAAAATGTTTTTTTTTTTTTTTTTTGTCTGTAATGAGAAGAGTTCCTCACAGGGCGATCATCATATTTGTGTGTCCTTGCCATTAAAAACTCTAGTATCGACTACAATGAGTTTTATGCAATGAACTGTTGGCTGTCTGGAAAAAAAAAAGTATGTTGTGTACAGTTATTGATTGCCCTCTACAATGATGTCTATGTGTATTACTGACTGGAAATCAAATCTACAGCCGTTTGGGTGGTCGCCCTTTGCATCAAATTGCTATTTGTTTTGTAAATGCTTGCACGGTTTCTGAGGTTACATCTTTCTCTTTCTTTCCTTCAGTCTTTCTCTTTCTTTCTGACTGTTAATGTAGATATAATCTTGAGTTATTTATTTGTATCATGAATCCGTCCCACCTAAGATAATATAAATGGACAAAGATAATTCACTAGAATAGCTGCTTAAACTCTAAACAAACAACACGTGAGATTTCTATGTCCTGCTCTCCTACAAACTTCAAACTTTCTTGACAAGTCCCTGTACTTTCTGATCAATAGAGAGCAGAGGTGCCGGTGTGGTTCCCACCTCTGTGTCCAAAGTCAGCCCCTACTCTGTGATTGACATCGCCCCTATGCAGCAGCAGCTGCTGTCAGAGCAGAGCGGCCCTCCCTCCTCTCCCCCAGCCAATGAGAGTGAAAGAGACATTCAGGATGTACCCAGTAGCCCAGGGTTGCCCTCTGGGTATTCAGTGCCAGTGCCCTGTGGTTATGCAACGCCCTCAAATGTGCCGGCGATCCGGCCAACCTACACAACCCCAGTTATCATCCGACACTTCTCTATGGATGAAGATGGTAAAACGAGAGATTATTCTCATCTGTTACCCTTTCATTTATTCTCTCTGCTGGTCTGGTTGGAATAGGGGTTCACTCACCATACATACCCTCTCTCTTTACACTTTCTGTCTTGTTTCATGCTCTCTGTCTCTTCTTTTTCTGAAGTTTTGCCATGAGGAAGTTGGGGATAAATTTAGCTGTGGCTTTGGCTGCGATGAAGTTTCCTGTTTTTTCTCTAAAGTGGCCTGAATGTTAACTAAACTTCTACATTTGCGTTCTCAAATGAAATGATGATGAAGAAAGTAATGCAGTGCCAAATGTGTGTATATATATATATATATACATTCCAACGTCAAAAAGCTTGCTAGGTCCATAAACCTCTATTATAATAAACGAACCTCAGTAGCATAAGCGAACAGTTGGAGAGCCATTCTCAAATGTATACATATTTCACAAAACCATTCTTGGCAGACATAATTAGTATCTGTTTTTGAAATATATATATATATATATATAGATAGATAGATAGATAGATAGATATAGATATATATTAACTAAACTTCTACATTTGCGTTCTCAAATGAAATTATTTATATATATATATATATATATAATATATATATATATATATATATAAAATAACACTGTATATAATGTATATGCAATATACTGTGTGTGTGTGTGTGTGTGTGTGTGTGTGTGTGTGTGTGAGTGTTTTATTACCATTTTAAATTCATATGTATGCACAATTGATAATTATAATTCCAACCATTTAAGCTTTATCCTTTTAGTTTTAAAGTTTTTAGAGTTATGAGAATTATATATTCAGGGAAGTGTGTCCAAACTGCGAGTGTAGGTAGAGATGAGAGGGAGAAAAACAAAAGTATTGGCTTGAATTTTATAGGAGACTCTCAGTAACACATTACTGTCCCCTTGTGGTGTAATGTTTTTCAAGCTGTAAACTTGATCCGATTGGAACATTTTTGAGACTCAGTTGAATGTTTATCTGTTAATGCATGAACTGTTTTGATGTGTCCTGCAGTGACTGTGGTGGGAGCTGGAAATACCCCAGTGGACAGGTGAGTGAGACCGCACAGATGCAGTGTAGTACTGCTTTACTAAGATGTCTGATGCATATTACTGTCCTTATGCTGTATGAAACATCTTGTATATAAAGTACTTTTTTTCTGTATTTGTGTGTTGTTGTTGTCAATATTCTGATGCAAACAAATATAGAAATTTGAAGGGAAGTTTGTATATATATACCAATTCCAATGTTTTGTCCAGTGTTTTTAGTGAAGAGTGTCCAGTCATCAGAGAGGAAGATGCTCTTACTAAGTGGGTATCAGACCCAGCAAACACAGCCTGGATGGAGAGTAAGTACTTAGCATTTTGCTAGGCTGATAAAATGCTTGGATTTAGTTTGTGAATGTATGAATGAAGGCTTGTTTGCCTTGTTCAGCTGTGTTTCCTGTTACTGTAGAGAATCTCAGACATTTCCTTCCTTCTCTCTGAAGAACTGCTCAGCCTTTTTCATTAACGCATATTAATGCCCACTGCGCTGTTTTGGCTCGGTTGCACATATGAAATTGTAAGCCATGTGTGTTTGTTTGCATGTTTCTGTTTGTTTTAGGTCCAGATGAAGTGATTTATGATGATGTACCGAGAGAAAACTCTGGATCCACTACAGGTTTAGTATCTGGTCATTTTCTTTATCTTAACTTACTGTGTGATGCATTTGTTCATGTCTGTTAAGATATTTATTAACCTATCAGCTAACTGCCAAAATGCAGTGCATGTACAGCCTAATAGGGGTCAGTGTATATGTATGAGTGTGTGTGTGTGTGTGTGTATTACTGTAATATAATAGTTGTACTGATATATTACTATTACTGTTTACAGTAATTATATTACTGGTACACAATACGTTCATGTTGTGGTTCCACACCACATAGCATATACAGTATTTGTATCTGTTTTGGCCTGCATATTATTTTTAATAACTACAATTATTAATAATTATATTCAAATTCAGATTAGTTGATAGATCCAGAATTGTATCTGTAAATCCCCCACCCCTGCAGCCTGGCTATGGAAATGTGAGTGAAATGAAAACTGAGAGTAAAATTTGCCCTCTCAGCAATAAGACAGTGTCATGTGACTGACAGCTCTGCTGTTACGGCTGATGACAGTCATGAGGGAATGAATTTGGACTGTTTTTTTGTAAAATGTGAAAACTGTGTGCATGTCAGACCCAGATGAGATGATCTATGATGATGTTGAGTTCGGGGAGGAGGGCGGCAGCAGCTCGCTGGACAACGGCTGGAGCTCCAGTGAGTTTGAGAGCTATGAGGAAGCCAGTGACACAGAGAACGGACATGGAGAGAACGGTCTCCCAGATGCCTTCGTCAGGGGCCGTGCACCCAGCAAGAAAACACATGTGTGTATTTACACTACCACTGTCTCACTCTCATTCTCTCTCTCTTCTTCTTTTTTTCTCTGTAGTATAAAATGCAGCTGTTTCTTTGGTGTGAACATTGTGTCAGTGTAGTCAGATCTGATGTCTGGATCATTAGTTTTTTTTAACATTTGCCCACAGTAATATTTAAAAACAATGAGAAAAGTCTTTAATCTGCCCATAATGGTTTTGGTTTTGTTTGTATGTGTAGGCGCTGATTTAGTAGATGAGGTTTATTTGAGTGAGTGTGTGTATGTGTTTATTTCAAAGTCTGGCCAGGGAATTGGTTTATTTTTGAACTGGCAGAACAAATTTAGAGTCAGATCATTTGAAACCTTTTTTGAGAGAGGGATTTGTAAGAGTTTAAGAGTGTGTATGTGTGTGCCACACGCACACACATACACACTCTTAAACTCTTACAAAGAGTAAGGTCTAAGATTCATTGTTAGGAAGCGCCCAAAATGAAATTCTTTTAAAGGAATATACAAAGATTTTAATATTTAGAATCATATGTAATATTTATGAATCATATGTCTGGCATGCCATTGTTTGCAACCAACAAAAGTTTTTTCTTATGTCACAATTTTATACTTAATATTACTTAAAATGAATGCTCTTTCAATTCGATTAATTGTGATTAATTGAATCTAACAAAAGTTTTTGTTTATATAATATATGTGTGTGTATATATAGCATATATATATATATATATATATATATATATATATATATATATATATATAGCATATATATATATATATATATATATATATAAAATTATTTTTTTTATATATATATATATATATATATATATATATATATATATATATATATATATATATATATATATATATTATATGTGTGTTTTTATATTATATATTATTTTATATTATATGTGTGTGTGCACACCTGTTTATATATATGTTTATATATATATATATATATATATATATATATATATATATATATATATATATATATATATATATATATATATATATATATATAGCATGTGTGTAGATGTACATACACAGACAAGCATGCACACACAAATATATAATATATATATATGCACATATTTTATATTATACAAACAAACTTTTATTAGATGCTATTAATCAGGATTAATCGATTTGATAGCACTACTTAACATACATAGGTTTTTTTTAAACATTTATTTCAGAATTAATTTGATTCTTTTGATGTTTGTTTGTTTGTTTATTTATTTGTTTTTTATGGTAGTGTTTTTAATAGTATTTTTAATATTGATCATTGACCCATAACAGGGGAAAAAAATTATTATAGAAATAATTGTCAAATTATTATTGAAATATTATGGAATTTTATTGTCAGTGCACCCCTGTTATTTTGTATGGTAAACAATAGCATGCCACATAGACATTATGAATATTAACGGAGTGAGTTTCTAAATCAAACAAGGGAATGATGGAGTTATGCAGTAACTCGTTCTCTGCCCCCTGTTCAGCTGTCTGAAGATCTGACGCGTTTGAAAGAGCACTATGAGAGAAAGATGCGAGATCTCATGGCAAACACAGTGGGAACAGTAGAGCTACAGCAGCTCAAACACAAACACGAGCAGAAGGTAAAAGAACAAGAGCGTGTATGTTAGCCTGACGTCTCTAGAGGTGCTCTTTCTTCTCTGTGCTAGTGCTGGTGTTGGGCTTCTTCTGACCTCCGTCATCCCCACTAAACATCTGTTTGCATCTCCATAGATATAGCTGTTGTCATCTGTGGCGACTGAATGTTGTACACATTTTGACCTCATTCATCCTCACTTCATGTGTGGCTTCGCATGTCATTCTGTGTTTAAAATTGTTGGTATATGATTTTTTCTCCCTCAGTGACTGCCACAGCAGGGCACAACATTTATTAAATATTTGAATAAAGGGATTTTGAATCAGAAAAATCTGTTGAGTTCTGCATGCACAGATTTGCAGTTGCAGTTGTTGTTTCTCTTATTTATCCATCAAACTTAATGTTCCCTCATCTCTCATTTTACCCATGTGGTGTCTGTGTCGATCTTTTCATTGTGTGTTTATTCACAACATAATTTAGTTAGGATGCATGTTTTTTTGTTGTTTTTTGAGATCCTATGTTCAAGTTGGATAGTTCTTCTCCATGGTGATGGGTTCATCTTGTTAATTCCTATCAAATTGATATGAAATATCAAGGGTGAATTCACTAAAGAGTTGCTCCGCTTTTGCGTCTGGGTTTTCTGCACAAAACCTCCATCTTATTCAATAAACATTACACTGTGTACATTTTTCTGCACAGATTTTGTGAGCTCACTCCAAAAACAATGTTGCATGTGCTACAGATGCAGCGGCTTGTAAAAGCAGCTAAAGATGGAACTAAAGATGGTCTGCAAAAAACCAAAGCCGCGGTGAGAAAGGGACGGTCTTTCATCCGCACCAGATCTCTCTGTTATGGTAAGAGCACAACCTCCAATGTAATGAATTCACAGAGGATTGATTAATATGCCTCTTCTGTTTAATTTATTTGATGAATCCATCATTCTTTCCTCAGAGAAGAAACCCAGCTGTTTTGATGAAGAGTCAGATCTGTTCATAGAGGTGGAGTGTTTTAATGTTGACCCAGTGCTGAGACCCGCACCTGATGGGCTTTCTCAACACCAGGTACTTTTTACCAACTTTTACACATAAAAGGTTGGCGCCACTAAGGATTTTATTTTCAACATTGATAATAATAAGAAATGTTTCTTAAGCACCAAATCAGCATATTGGAGTAATGGCTGCTAAAATTACGGCTTTTCAATCACAGGAATAAATTACATTTTAAAATGTATAAAAACAGAAAACAGCTATTTTTCATTGTAATATTTGAAAATATTATGTTTTTTACAGTATTTTTGCTCAGTTAAATGCAGCTTCTTTGCAAAACATTAAAAACATTGTTCAGACGCCATCAGTAGTGAATGAAGTAATCCTTCTGCTTAAAGTTTAGGTTTTGCTTAAAAAGTGTTTGTGCAATATTTCTTTTTTTTTTAAAAGCCAGTTGTTTTTTATGTTTTGTTATTTAATGTGCAAACGTTCATACATTTTCTGAGTCTGACTGAAGTGCCCTTGTACATTGTTTTTGTGTGTGCATGAACAGTTGATGAGGAGATGTATTCTGGAGATGATTCTAGAGAGTGAGAAGAACTATCTGGAAGCTCTGAAGAGAATTTTAGAGGTTTACTATTTTTGTCTGTTTTACCTGTGCTACTTTACATTGCAGTGGAGAATTTGTTTTTAAATGCATTATAATTTAAAACCTTTTGTCATTTGACTGTCTGCACATATTCATCATCCAATAATGTAAATTTTTTTTTTTCTTTGCACAAAACAGCAATATGAGAAACCACTGGTAGAGATTGAGCCTCGGTTACTGAGCGACCGCAAGCTTAAGGTGGTGTTTTATCGGATTCGGGAGATCTTGCAGTGCCATGCCCTGTTCCAGATGGCGCTGGCCAGTCGTGTGTCTGACTGGGACGAGCTGGAGATGATCGGAGATGTGTTTGTAGCATCGGTGAGATATCTGATTTTATGATTTAATTGATTTGTTGTGGGAGGACATACACAGCACTGATCATCTTGAAGATTCAGTTACTTTTTCAAGTTTTAGAGTTTAAGAGTTTTAATGCCTCTATTTCTAAGCGAAAACAACTGCATGAACATCATGCATCTAAAGTCTTAAATCCTAAACTTTTATGTTTTTTACATGTACAAACCTTCTCCACCCTTAACCATCTGTTGTCTCAAAGTAATCTTCAACAGTAAAAAACCTATAGTTCATGAGAGAAATTATCCAATTTAAAAGTATCATGGTTTCCACTCTTATATTTGTGCCGTCACCTCTGTCTCTTCTGCAGTTTTCTAAGTCTATGGTGTTGGACGCTTACAGTGAGTATGTGAATAACTTCAGCTTGGCGATGGGAGTGGTGCGGAAGGCGTGTGCATCTAAGCCCTGTTTCCTCGACTTTCTCAAGGTTAGACATCCCAAAAGAGTCCAGAATGTTCCTGTGGTGCAGTAATTACATGTCAAACAGTTTTGCACTTTTCTGTTATGTAATTCACAATAATAAGTTTTAAATCTTATTTAGATGATGATCTAAATCCTAAAACAGGCAGAATTAAAATAAATATCCAAAATCGGCCAATATGGTGGCAAAATATGATGATGATCTCAATGGTGAATTTACACATTCAGGTCAAATGCTCATCAAAAGTGGGTGCCGGCAGTGTTTGACTGGATTGCAAAAATAACAACTACTCAGTGTAAATGTAATATTGTTCCTTTAAACAATAAATCAATGTGATCAAAAAGTAAAAATTTGGCAAGGATGCGTTAAATTGATCAAAAGTGATAGTAAAAGCATTTACATTGTTACAAAAAATTTAATAAATAACTTTTAATTCATCGAAGAATCTTGAAAAAATGCTTCACCTTTCCCACAAATATATTAAGCGGCACAAGTGTTTTCACAATTGATAATAATAAGAAATGTTACTTCAGCACCAAATCAGCATATTAGAATGATTTCTGAAGGATCATGATCATGAGTAATGATGCTGAAAATTCAGCTTTGCATCACAGGAATAAATTACATTTTGAAATATATTCAAATAGAAAAGCAGTTATTTTAAATAATAAGAATAATAATTTGCAATATTTCTGTTTGTACTGTATTTTTGATAAAATAAGTGCAGCTTTGGTAAGCAGAAGAAGCTCCAAGATTATTCATGCTGTTTGTGTTATGTTCACAGCACCGTCAGGAGACTAATAAAGACCATCTGACCCTCTATGGACTGATGATGAAGCCTATTCAACGGTTCCCTCAGTTTATACTGCTGCTGCAAGTGCGTCTTACCTCACACGCTCTTTCAGTACTGTAAATATTAAGAAAATACATGTGCTCCAGTTACACAAAAAAATCTTGACATCTCCTGAAGAGGGCGCCTCTTTCTTTCTCATCCACATCACATCAAGAGTCACTTTCATGTAGTTCATGAACTCGCATAAAAGGCAAAACTTTCATTGACGATTAAGTTTTCATTCACTCCATTTTTCTTTTGGTGTAATTTTCACAGGCTACTATAACATCTTCTGCGTCTCTTTGTAGGACATGTTAAAAAACACTCCAGTGGGCCATCCCGATCGTCTTCCGCTTCAGATGGCTCTCACTGAACTGGAAACGCTTGCCGAAAAATTAAACGAGAGGAAAAGAGAGGCCGACCAGCGCTGTGAGATCAGACACATTGCTAAGGCTATGAATGAACATTACCTCAACAAGGTACTGAAGCCCCTCTGCTGATTGATCGCAGTTGTACACCTCAAACCCGTTGCATGAACGTGTGGGTGCTTAGTCAGATATGTCATTTGACATTTGGGAGTTTCACACAGCGCAGTTAAACCTAGAGTGTGTCTGAGCCCTGCTGTCACTCATATGAAGTCAGTACTGAGCCAATACTGTAAACAGAACCAGCTTGAACGGTCCACACCATCTGGGGCTCTGATATATTTTGCTTAACTTTGCACTCTTTGACTGCTTGCTCTTTCTTGTGGATGGATAGGTGTTTTTTATTCTCTAAATATACTTACAGTAAGTTTAATTTCCATCTAACATAAGGTACGAAACGCATTTTGGATTTTAGATGGACAAAATAGCATCCAATTATTTTTGTTAAACTATAGTATACCCATGAGGAGCACATACATGACACATGCTCTCCTACAGCTAATAAAGGCTTTAATCAACTATTAACTAGCAGCTTCAAGAACCAACACTGGAGTAAAACAAAAAGATGTCATATACCAGACTATTTTAGATTACATACATTTCAACAGTTAGGGGTTAGCAAGTTTTTTTTAATTATTTTTTTTAAAGAAATTAATACTTTTATTCAGAGTGCATTAAATTGATCAAAATTGACATTAATTCACAGTATTACTGTTTTAATATAATATACTGTTTTAATACTGTTATAATACTGAAAACATTTATCTCTCTTCACTGCATAATTTTAGCTTCAATAAGCCATTTGAAGCCAAACATGAAGAAAGTTAAGCCTAACTAGCCTTTACAAGCCTGCTTCTTAGTTAAATTCTGACACCTCTGAACAGGGACGTGCACAGGAATTTTGAGGGGCAGTTGCTCTAACCTGAAAAAAGGTTATATGGGCTATATGAAGGACTGAGAATAACAGGGTCTTTATTAAAATATATATACACAAAGAAGTAAAACACTGAAATACAGCACTCAATCACCTTAACTACTACTAATAATAACACAGAAAAACATGACTTGAGTCATATTATGGTCTTATTATTATTTATAAAGATTGCAAAACGTCAGAGATTGTAAACAGTATACAAAATGTATTAACAATATGTTAAATGTCACCAAAATACACGAGAAAAAGAGTTCCTCATATTATTGTTTATTGTTTTTTTTTATTATTTTTTGTTGTTGCTTTTTATTGTTTTAAATTTGAGAAGAAATAATCTGGATTGAATTGACAGATGGGGAAAAACTCGCTTCTAATTAAAAAAAAAAAAAAAAGCTTAAATTTCAGGAAAAAATACAATCCTTTTTTAACCTTTTGGCTTCCCGTACATTCAGTTGTGCATCTTGCTTGTATTCAGTTCTGATGGTACATATGGTAACTGGGCAACTACGCATGATTTGTAGAATGATTGCGTAAAGGGAACAGGAATTCCGGTAGGGAACAGAATCGACTGCTACACCGGTCGCGTGCAGCGTTGCAGCCACGTAAACAGAGTTTGCCCTTCCCCTACTGACTTTCATTTTCGGTGCCCGAATGGAAGTGAATGAGGCTTTGCGATTTTTTTTTATCTAGGCCTATGTGAAATTCTGCATCCATTGTACGATTTATTTATTTCCCCCCCTCGGAAGGGCAACGTGAGTCGAGAAGGGCATATGGGCAGTTGCCCGGGCAACCTGAGCAACCCCCCTGTGCACGTCCCTGCCTCTGAATCTGTATTGATGTATCATATCTAATAATCACTCAGTGGAGGGGGGAATATTTTTTTCTTAAGCTAAGCATGAATTCATAAAAATTGAAAGTAGAAAAAAATAGAAAGTTTCTGTTGCAAACAGATTAAAATACTTCTGTGACCTGTTTTAGCTAATAATATAACATTATGAATATTTCATAATGAAATAATAAGTAGGTATATTTAGCATATTTTACTGTCCATTTTATTCACCTCAAATCATCCCGCAGTCCATATTGGACAAATATGTGTGTGGTCAGGATCATCTGATGAGTGACTGTGACAAAGTAGGACCCTTAAATATTTAATCCCCAGCTCAACCCTTTTATTGCTGTTTCTGCTTCTCTCTCCATTCATCTTTCTCTCTCTCTCTCTCTCTCTCTCTCTCTCTCTCAGCTGCTAAGCAGCGGCAGTCGTTATCTTATTTGTTCTGATGACGTGGTGGAAACCGTTTATAATGATCGTGGGGAGATCATTAAGACTAAAGAACGCAGAGTCTTTCTTCTGAATGATGTTCTCATGTGTGCCACCCCCAATCAGCGGTATGACCATTACACATTATCTGCAATTACTGTCAGTCTAAACTGTTTAGCACAGCATCACTCAGAAAACATCTAATCCTGGATATTTAGAGTTAAACCTTCTTCCTCCACACAAATCCCTCCTCCATCTGAGTAAACCAGTGTTTCTCTCCTCCAGCCCCTCTCAGGATGGTGTGAGTGTGGGAGCTGGAGGTGAAGGTGTTCCCTCAGGACAGCGCTTCCTGCTCAAGTGGAGTGTGCCTTTGAGTTTTGTGGAGGTCGTGGAGTTTGGCTCCAGCGAAGAGATGGGCGACTCCAGATTTCCCCCCTTGCACTCAGGAGATAAAGTCGTCATCAATGCTAAACCTAGTAAGTTCTTGTTATACACACAAAAATATGTATTCAAACACATCTACTCTGCGCCAGATTTCAGTAGTTAACTAAAAATCTGTCTGAATCTGGGTGCAAAGAGTTATTTTCAGGTATTACTGGAGGTCAAGGTCAAATGGTGGTTCAGGTTCTGGGTTAAAAACTCAAAGTTTTCACATTCAAGCACTTGCTGCCCTTGCGGAATGAAAATATATTTCCCACATATGAATGATCAATATATTAAATGGTTTAATGGTATATTTGAAAATATACAGAAAAATATAGTGTTAATATTGTGTTAATATATTACAATATATTGAATAATACATAAGGAATTGCCGCCTTTCATATATTGAAAAATATGTGACAATATATTTACTACTATATCATAATTTATGTAATTTTATATTCAGTGATACACTTCATAATATATAGATGTATATGTGATCAGATATGGTACTGCATGTGTAATCACAAATATATAGAGAAATATATAATGTATTATATTTCTTATATTTTTTAATTATCTACATTATAAATGTTTCATATTTTCAAGCTAGTTGTCAAAAGCACAAGCACACCTGCATGTACTAAAGTATTTAACCAAGAGACTATCACTGTGCTGAGGAGTGCACAACCATCACTATTAAAATATAGTAATTATAGTCGTAATGGTCTTCGGCCAATCGTCAACTTCACCACAGGTTCTACTCTTCAGGACAATGGTAACCCCAAAAACTCAGACATACCAGAAAACATTTTTAATTAAAATAATAGAGCATTAAACACTAACAGATTTAACAGATTCCCCGTATATTAATGTTGAGCAAAACACATTAAATAACACTTAATTTTAACATTTGCTCTCCTTTAACAGTCGGAAGCAAAGCATGCTGGGAACTAGAAATCTGTTGTAACTCATTCCTTGAATGTGTGTGTGTGTATATATATGTGTGAACATGCATTCACATTTATATGGGAACATGTATGTGCAATATATGTACACATTAAAGGATAAAACTTTGTGAATATTACATGTAATGCTATTTTTATATTCATTTATAAATATTTGGTCAATGCATATATTGCAGTATATTGAAAAATATAAGCACTAGTTTCCTATATATGGAAATATATTATGTAATATATCGCAGTACAGAGCTTATGGTCCATCTACTACCGAGATCACCACCAAGACCACCGACTGTGTCCTTAAATGAGGCTTTCCAGATGAAATATTGCTGTCGCTGTTGTGTGCTGGAAGTTGTTTTGGATATAAATGTCTGCTTGATTCAAAAATAATCAAACAACTTAACATAGCCAAGTGATTGAAGCAATAGGAGGAAGTGCTCAGAGAGATATCCATTCTTAAGCAAAAATACACTCGTGTTATTTTAAACGTGCACGAGCAGAGATGTGACATTTAAAAAACCTCACAATTATTCAGAAAAATACATGGTCAGATTTCTGACACATACAGATAAAGTTTCCATGGAAAATATGACACTGAAAACACTGGTGTTAGACACTGTTTACTGTGCTTTCCAGACAGTGTCACATCTGACAAAATCGTCATCGAAGTCTGGCTTTTAATGTTAGATCTTAAAAATGAATTATTGATGGAAATATGTCAGGAGAACGGGAAAGACCGAGATAACTAGAGAGAGAGCAAGAGAGATGGGGATAGGGAGAGGAAAAGATAATAGAGAGAACTCTTTCTGCTTAAAGAAGGGATGTTATACACAACATTTCTCCTCATTATACCTAGCAAAACAGGATTCTTTGAAGTGTTCGCCTAGCTAGCGCTAGTGCTGTGCTAGTCAGCTAGAAGTCGTCTGTTTTGGTAAATTGCCTGTTTCCTCTGGGATTTCAGACAGAGTTGTTTCAGACCTCTTGCTGTTCCAGCGCATCTGTAAATAGGGGTTTTAATGCAATGCATGATGAATATTCATAATGTTGTCCTGATTTACAGAGATGTGTTTTTTGTGGATTCTAGCAGCTGTTATAGACTCCAATGCAGAAAACGCAGAATAATAATAAAACAGCCCTTCAGTGCTTGACCCCTAATAACACAACAATTCTTCTCAAAATCATCTGCCGTTGAGGACGTCTTTTCTCTCCTCGGAGGCAGTCTGCTCTGTTTTTGTGGTTTGAAGGAAACGGGTCACACTGACTCATGAAACTGAACAAAAGAGGAAAGACTGTTTTTCCTGTTTCACTGTGTCTGCTCTATTCAGCACAGCTGAGGTGACAAAAGAAGGGACTCCGGTGGGATTTTACAAGACATTATGCAAAAAACCCACACTGTAGAAGTAAATCTCATCTGAATGCTAGTTTAACTTTTACAGTTTTAGACAGATGAAACGCACCGAACTCTCTGTGCCATTCCTCTAATGTTGGAAGATAGAAAAATCACTTTTCAGCGTGGTCGAAAAAGACTGGTGTTGTCTCTATGGTTACTGAAAACACATTCTGTGTGCAGGAGCTGCTCTGATTCAGACTAGAGCACTGAATCAAGAGCTCTTGCATTCCCAGACCCTTTCTTTCTTTATTCTCTCTCGTTTTACTTTTCCTATTCTAATTAACCATGGAGAATAAAGCTGCCAAGAGTGATGTCACTGTTGGAAACTCTGTGAAAAAGGTTCAGAGAAGTTCCAGAGCACCATTTTACATGTATTCATTTTGCAGAAACTTTATTCAAATTGAAAATGTTTAAATGTTCTGTCTAGTTTTCTAGTTAAGTTTATTAGTATGTAAGACTGAATTAAGTGCTGAAGTACCGCCTTAGTCTTCGTCAATGTTATTTTAGAATTATTTATATACTATTATAGTGTTTATTAATATTTTGAATAAGCTTTTATTTTTATATTTTCAGTTTTCATTTTAATTTTAGTTTAAGTTTAGTAATCTTATCTTCTTAGCATTGATGTTTTTATTATTAGTCATTTTTTTAAGTTTAAGTTTTTCGTTTAATATTTATTTATTTCAGTTTACTGAAAGCAATTTTCAGAAAGGTTTGGTTTTAGTTTACGGTTTTAAGCACAAGGAGTTAGTTTTGTCCTCCTTTTAGAAAACTTTGACATTAGGGAGAATAAAACATCCTTTTTCCCCCACACATCTTTAAGCACCTCTTCAAAAGATAAATGTTGTATACTTGCAGAGCCTGACACTTCTGAACAAACGTAAACGCACAAACGCAGCCAAATACAGACTGTGTGTTCTTATATTGACACAGAGTCTATGGCTGCCCCTGCCTCCTGAGCCTCATGTCTCATGTTTCTTTAGTGTATCCATGCTAAAGCAACCTGAAACTCACAAAAAAAACTTGCTTATGCTTGTCCTCCTGCATGCTGATGTATAGTACTGCCAGACATTATTGGACTCATTTAGATGCTCTTCATAGAATACTGTCTAATGGCAACATTATTTTTATATATTTATTAGCGAACATGTCACTTCAGTTACTTCAAAATGCTTACAAATGTTTTTAATTTACTTTAGAAAATTTGTGTATATGTGAGACTCCCATTTTACTTCAGCTTAACCTAAAAGAAAATACACTCTTTTTGTCTTTCTCTCTTTATCTCCTGTTCCCCCTCACTCTCTACTCAACATTTCTGTCTGTCTCTCTCTCTCTCTCTCTCTCTCTCTCTCGATCTCTTTATCTTGAAAGAGCAGAGCAGCACAAAGCAGTCTATTATATGGGACAAAATTTGGGAGATAGTCAGATCCACACAGGACAGTCTTTATGACTCTAATTTGAACAAGTGTTTAATGATTCGCTGTATAATATCAATCAGTTTCAACTGTAATGCTCAAAGCTAGTAAAGTAGAAAATGGAGCCAAACTAAACAAATAGTACTGTGATGGTGATATTTTATAAGCTGGATAAAATCCTCAGATGATGATCAATACTACTTTGACTTTAACTTCTTCAATCGGCTTTGTCTCATTTGCAGATAAATTGTATATGGGTCCAGGGCAGCTGTACCAGGACCTACAGAACCTGATCCATGACCTGAGTTTGGTGAACCAGATCTCTACCATGATCAGCAGTCTGAAGGGGAACTATCAGGTGAGGTGTTCATTTCACTGTTTTGCTGAAACCAGGATGCACGCAGTTCTTGCCACTTATGTCAATTTAACACACACTCTCTCTCTCTCTCTCTCTCTCTCTCTCCAGAATGTTAATGGGACAGTTGCTCAGGATTGGGTTTCAGGTCTCCAGCGACTCATTTTAAAGAAAGAGGAGGAGATTCGTGCAGCTGATCGCTGTAGGATACAACTACAGTTACCAGGGAAGCAAGACAAGTATGTGTGACCTCAGCTTGACCCTTCATACACTACCATCCAAAAGTTTGGGGTTGATACATTTTTTTTTTTTTTTTACGTTCATGAAAGAAGTCTCTTATATTCACAAAGGCTGCATTTACTTGATTAAAAATACAGTCAAAACAGTAATGATGTGAAATGTTATTACAATTTTTAAATAACTGTTTTCTATTTTAATATATTTTTATAATGTAATTTGTTTCTTGTGATGGCAAAGCTGAATTTTACTGGGTCCTAATGCCCCAGTATAGTGATGGGGACACTATACTGTCAAAAAGCACCGTTCTTTGGATGAGACATTAAACCGAGGCCCTGACTCTCTGTGGTCATTAAAAATCCCAGGTCCTTCGAAAAAGAGGGGTTTAACCCTGGAATCCTGCCAAATTTGCCCATTGGCCTCTGTCCATCATCATGGCCTCCTAATCATCCCCATATACTGATTGGCTTTATCACGCAGTATGGCTGCCGTCACTTCATCCAGCTGGATGCTCCACATTGGTGGTGGTGAGGAGATTCCCCCCTTCCATGTGAAGTGCTTTGAGTGCAGAGAAAAGCACTATATAAATGTAATGAATTATTCTTATTATTCTTATTATTAAAACATGAAAAAAATATTATTTAAAATAACAAATGTATTTTAAGTCAATCAGCTTTATTTATATAGCGCTTTATATTTAGATTGTTTCAAACCAGCTTTACAGTGATAAACAGGAAAATAAGAATTCAATGATGCAAACAGAATTCAATTCTGCTGTAAAGCAGCTCTAAAAAGACAATAGTAAACAGTCATTATTCAGTTGAAATCAGTTCAGGGTTGATTAATTTCCGTCAATAACTGTGTAAAGTACATCAATTATGAAATGAGTTCAATTCTGCTATAAAGCAGCTCTGGAGTAACAGTGATGTCATCATCCAGCTCAGTTCAGTTAGTGTGACTCATTCAATAGTGTCACTGCAGTCAAATCAGTAATACTGCTGAATATTAAGTTTTAATGTATTTAGTATTCATTGGGGTCTATTGGTTTCTGCATTGCTGAATTTATTCATACAAGACAAAAATTAAAGTATTAATGTTTTTAATAGTGTCATGTGCATGTGTTAATTTTAGGGGCCATTTTTATTATTATTATTAATTAGGGTGCACAAATATGCCAAAACAGATTTATTTAGGCTTCTTAATTCACTTCTTAAAACTGTGGAACTCAGGCTTTTAAATGATCAAACTTCCATGTCTCATGTGACTTTATGTGGTTTAAGAATGACCTCAAATCCCTAATCAGACCCCAAAGAAATATTGTGCTGTTATTATCCTCCTCCTGTGGATCAGAGGCTTTGTAGTGTGCAGTTGTCACAAACATACGCACACACCGATTAATTGTCACTGTATGTTTGGATTTTAGTGTCTGGATTATAGGAGTATCTTTAGACTCCCAGCTGTCAAACTAATCTCTCTGATAACATAAATCTCTCTCACGCACTGTGACTGCTGGAAAATGTATGCAGTTGACTTTTCTTTTTGAGTTTGTGGTGGGAGTGGTCTGACTGGATTACATGACCTCACTCTTATGCTTCTGGTCGTTATCTATTATTTATATCTACACTATGAAGTTGTGTAGACAGTCATAGAAATATAAATTCATTGCCAATTTAAAAATATGGAAAAGTTATAAATTCTGTGTTCTGTTGATTTAGTATTGAAACTGGCCAATTGTTAAATCATATCCTGCAATGTTACCTTATAAACCAGAAGGGACCTTGTCTGTTTCTCCAGCTGTCTGACCAGCTGAATCCATGCTGAGATATTTAGACTGCCCAGGAGATTTGTATACCGCCTAATGCATGTCCTGTGAATCTAGACAAACATGTATTGTTTCTATTGTGAAAGCTTTTCCTGAGAAAAATCGGAACTTTGTTTGTGATTTTCACTTTTCAGGTACGGTAGACCCACGTTCTTCACTGCGGTCTTTAATACTTTCAGTCCATCCATCAAGCAAGCTTGGATCAGTAATCTGCAGATGGCTAAATTGGCTCTACGTACGTGTCATTTCCTGTATCCGTATTCTGTCTTTGTCTTTTACTCTTCTATAATTATAGATCTAGGGCTAAAAACTGCTTCAAAAACGTCTGAAAATGCATTTAAACATATCTTAATATGATGTTCCCAACATATTTTGTAAATAAACGTGTTCGTAAAATATAAAAAAAAATGTGCCATCTGGATTCATATTGTTCAGTGTGTGAATCATCGCTCAGCCGAGCCAGAACTGAAATTTCAGTGCAGACAAATGGATTATAATACTGGCAACTGGAGGACGCATATGGGAATATCATTGGTTTGTAGAATCTGAGGAATGCTTCACTAATGTAATGTTTTTGTACAGAGGAAGACAACATCCAAGGCTGGTTTTGTGCTGAAGATGATGGTAATCAAATGAGGAAGCAGAACCATCCTCTCTTACTCAGACAGATGGCTGTGGTCATGTCCAAACTACAGGAGTTCAAGGTGACACACAATGTCTACATTATCATTATTGCTCATAATAACAAAAATGGTTTAAATGAAACCAATGTGTATTTGTGTTAGGTGGAGTGTGCAGTTCACAACCCAGAGCCTCACGTGAACACTGACAGCACTGCGGATCTGCCTGTTATGGGTCATGGATGTGTGTGGGTGAGTCGGGAGACAATTTACAGTTTAAACATCAAATTCTTGTATATTAAATCAGTCCAGCTTCCTTATTAGAGTTCACTATGGAGCAAATATGTCAGTCTGGTGTGTATATGTTTGTTGCCAAATTGTACTTGACCTGAAAGTTTTTTTCAATTATTTTTAAAGAAGTTTTGAAGACTAAAAGCATCATTAAAGGGGTCATATAATGGTACATGCACTTTTACAAGTTGATTGTACTGAAATGTGTGTTGGCAGTGCCTGTACACAACCATCATAAAATGATAAAAATCCATCCAGTGGTTTTTTTTTAATCTCCTTCTATGTTTGACCCTCTCTGAAATCAAGCCGTTCGATTTTGTGACGTCACAAAATCGACGCCCCTCCCACTATTGTGATTGACAGCAGCGTTTCAACACAGACCCGCCCTCGCTCGTGAGCGAGCTGTCTGTCATCATAGTGCATTGATATGCTGGAGAAGAATGGCGTCGTCTAAGCGATTGTGGCGTTCTGTTCTTGGGTGTAATAAGGAACACAGCAGTCATTTTGATGTTTTGATGGAATATTCCCAAAGCATTGACGCGGGGATTCCCTCGGGATTCCCCACGATCAATGTCCATGCTGTCATGTTTGCGCGAATCATTTCACCAGACTGCTTTACAAACGAGGATCAGTATAAAACTGGTTTTGCTAAGAAGCTGCTCCTGAAAAAAGGATCAGTACCAACTATTTGTGTTCGTGCTGCACCTCCAGAAGAGTGTAACGTTTTATTAACCTTTATATTAATCTTTATATTACTCTTTGCAAATCGCTTGCTGCACGCTTCACGATGAATGCGGCTGTTTACACTCAGGGTACATTACGGCATGTTTTCGATGTACGACGTTCTCAATATAATTCATAATCCCACGTTTATAATGAACAACGCGTTATGGGTATTGTGTTATTGTGTTACAAACGGTGTACGCACAGAACAGAGGGGCGGGGTGAGCAAAGCTCATTATCATTTAAAGACACATGCACTTAAACGGCGTGCTGAAAACAGAGCTGTTTTTGACCAGGTAAAATGAGTGTTTTCTTACAATACTAATGAGAATTTTTAATTAAAGTATATTACAAACTTTTAATTTAGACCCTAAAGAATCATATTAGCTTGTACAAAAATGGCATTATATGACCCCTTTAAACACTGTTCTGTGTGGGCAGTGAGAGTTCAAGGTTGCATTAGAGGCTTTTATGCTGTAGGTTTTTGTATAAAAGGTCGTAAAACATTCCCTTTTCTAAGACGCGTAAGAGCCTATAGTGATGAGCTGCACTCCTTTAAGTGTCCCATCAATCTGAGAATTTTTTTTCCATTTTGCCTCTGGAAAAAGCCTCAGACTTTAGTACTCATATCAGTTTTGTTTAGCAGTTCAGCAGGACAATGAATAGTTTTTACTGGGGTGTAGATTCTGAAATCAACTTCTCTTTCTTTTCAGGTGGCCAGCTGCACCAATCACATGGGTCAGGTCTCCATTGTGGCGTTGCAGAACTCCAATCCCAAAGTGACAGAGTGTTTTAATGTTGAGTCGCGTATTCTCTGCATGACGTTTGTGCCTCTGGATGAGCCCGTGGAAAACGAAGAGGGAAAGCCTGAGGATCGGAAAGCCAATGACACACCGACTGTGTGCTTGGGCATGGAGGAAGGCAGGTGTGTACATCATCCAAAACATCCACAAACACCATATAGATGAAAAGGAGGTGTGATGCCCTCCATTGTCTTGTGATGCTCAGTCTATTAACCTGATAAAATGATGTTTTCTTTTTAGTATATCTGTGTATAAGAGCAGCCAACGCGCTAAGAAGGTTCGTCTGCAGCACTTCTTCTCCCCTGATAAGTCCAGCGTCACGTGCCTAGTGTACAAGAGTGGGTGTCTGTATGCAGGCCTGGTCAGCGGTTCTCTGGTCGTCTTCTCCAGGGCAGATGGTAAGGAGTTTCTTTCTGCTGTGATTGTTGTATGAATGCTGAAAATTTGGTTGAATGCTTTTTTTTGGCATTAGGAAAAGTAAAAAACCCAGTATGGGTTGCTGGTGTGCTTCTTGACTAGCTTAACCAGCAAGGCTTTCTTGATCAACCAGTCAAAGCTAAGTTTTGCTGGTTAACAGCATGGCTATGCCATTAAATAACCAGAAAATAATAAACCAGCCTTCAGAATTCATGCTGATATAAGTTGGTGTCACCGGGGAGTGCTCTGGAAAGTTCTCAAGGAAAGCGAGACGTTTAAAAATATTTTACCCCATCTCTCATTAATTCTTTCCACAGCTGTTTTTCTCTCTGGAAAGCTCATATTCCATTTCACTCTCACTCCAGTTTTCTGCTGCCAGAGACACAGATATTTAATAAATATTTCTGGGTACTATTGGGTAATATTTCTGGGTAATATTTCTAATATTCTGATTAATTTTATTTAACAGACTTGGTAATGATGCTGTTGTTTTAGGATTAGCCATATACAATGAGCAGTGTTTTTATATATATATATATATATATTATATAAGTTGCTGCCTTAAACATCCAAGTTGATTGTACTTAAAAATGTAAGTCATTTCAACTTAAATTCAATTAAATTGACTTAAAAAAGAGTTGAATCTTGTATAACTGTGTGATAACTTATGTTGTCGTAATTTATCATACAATTTTTTACTGTGGTGAAAACAGTTACAAATGAGGTTAACACTGTTGGAACACATGCATTATTACAGTATATACAGTATATAATGTTGAAAAGTCAGTCTTTTTTAAAATAAATTAAAACATTTATTCAGCAGTCGCATTACAGTAAATTGATCAAAAGTGACGGTAAAGACATTTTCTTATAATGTTACATTACAAAACATTTATATTTCAAATAAATGCTGTTCCTTTGAACTTTCTATTCATCAAAGAATCCTACAAATTTGTATCGGTTTCCACAAAAAATATTAAGCAACTGATTAAGCAATATTTTCAACATTGATAATAAGGAGAAATGTTTCTTGAACACCAAATCAGCATGTATAAAAACTGCTAATTTGTACAAAAATACTGCATATAAAAATAGTTAGTGTGCTCTTTAACATTCACATAATGTAATAACTAATGTAATGTAATACTTAATGTTTAGTAATACTCACAGGATGAGTAATTTCGGAAATGCAGCACAGTTTCAGATGAACACAGTTACGCAATGATATTTTCGTCCGGCAGTAGCATTATCAGATTATGAAGGTTGTGTTTTGAATTAAACTATGTCTTTGTTTACATTTTACTAATTCAGCTGAATACAGAATGACTAGGCATTTGATCAGTAAAATGTATGTCCTCATTAAAACTCTTCTTTTCCTCTTACATCACTTCTCATCACAAGTGTATTTGAATCAGAGCAAGAGACAGAGCGGGAATGCTGTGTAGGCGCTGGTGTTATGTAACTCTCTTGAGGCAAACAAGCTGAATAAAGATCCACTCAAATACGCTGGAGGGTGGGATGATACAGGCAGAAACACATGCTGGCTATCAGTGATTTGTGGAGATTATTGTGGGTCAATGTTATCAAACATGTTTAATATTACTGTTTTACCGTATTACTTTTTGATCAAATAAATGTAGGCTTTGTGAGAATCTTTTTTCTTTTAAAAACGTTTAAAAAAAACCACAAACTTTTGAATGATAGTGTCACATTGCACAGCGACTGTAGCCACTTTTCGTCCATCTGTCTTTAATAAAAATGATTTAACTTATAAATATCCTGTGTGTTAATTGATTGCCATTATATTATCCATTGTATATTTACACTTCAGTCTATTGCATTAAAAGCAGCATGTGCTGCTGAATCAGCTTACTTTGGATGTCAGAATGTGTCTCAAAATAAAGAGGTTCATAGGTACCAGCTCCAAAAAAAGATGATCCAACACAATTTTGATGGAAAAGTGGTACTAGTATTTCCACTGTGAGAGGAGTTCTTTCACCTCAATGATTGTCAGGTCTCTCTTCAGTCGTGCCTTTGTGAATTAAACAAACACTCAACACGCCTCCATTCTGCTCTCTGAATGCTGTGAGGTCATTATATTTCTGCAGGAAACCCACACACACAGTGTGGGTGAGGAACACAGGATGTAGTATCTGCCCTACCCTTTGTGTGTCAAACATCACTGTAACCTTTAACCTGATTTCTTTCTCACACAAAATCTCTCACATTCAGTGTTCACAAGCCCTTATCTTCTCTTTGCATTTATAAACAGTAATATCTGAGATTCAGATTGTTTTCATGTCTTTTCTCGCCCTCACAGACGGTTCCTGGGTCGAGTCAGGGGCCCGTGTGCTGAAGTTGGGAGTGTTGCCGGTTAAAGCCCTGCTGGTGGTGGGTGAACACGTCTGGGCCTCATCAGGAGGGCAGATCTTCATCATCAGCACACAGACACACACTGTGGAGGTAGTACAGCACTTTACACTCACAGTTTTGATCAGCGTTTCTACTTAGACGACCAAGTTTTTGTTCAGCAAACAGTGGGACAGTCTACCATAATCCCTTTCTTACTATAAAATCCAAATATCTGTAGTACTTCATTCTGTTAGGCATATTTTACTGGAAACACCAGTCAAAAAAAGTCAACATAAGAAAAAGGTTCTGAATGGCAATAGGCTATTATTTGCATATTTAAAGATATGTGTGGGTCTAAATTTTTGTGACCTAAAGCTGTGATGCTACTAACAGCTATGCAGTTTATCTTATGAGAGAGAGAACTCTTTCTTTCTTCATTCACTCTCACAGTACATGGGGACAGAGAGGCCTGCTGTGATCTCAGAATATTAAAGCCATGTCTTCTCTGTCCTACACGCAGACACTGACACACTGACCTGTTATCCAGCCAACATCACTAAGCTCATTAGCCTTCAACAGCTCTGCTTACTGTCAAATGACTGGCTCAAATGGAAGAGAGTGACGGACGAATATGTGTGAGGTGTGCTGGAAAGAAATCTGAATCAGTGATGCAAATAGAAAGTGAAATTTCAGATCATCTTTAATGAGATGAAAAGCACAGATTCTGATATGCAGAAATGCATGAGCCAGATTGTTTCTCTGTTTTTTCCAGTCTAATAATGTTGTGGTTCTGATGTGCTTGTGGGATTTGCATTCCACAAACCCTGTTAAATTTCCCATTGCAGTTCCCTGTTAATTTGTTTGCTCCAGCAAATACGTCAAGCTGTAGTTAGTATATGAGAATCTAAATGTCGTCCTGAAGTGGGTCAGATCAGAATCAGCTTTTCCTTCTCTGGACCTTCTTTTGGGTTACCTCATTCGTCAGATGAGTAGGTTACACAGGCAGACTTTTCCAAAAATGAAGCCAAGCAAAGTCAGACCAGTGTTTTCCAGCCCAGTCCAGAATCTGGTGTATAAAAGTATGTTTGAGTTTAGATGCTTATTTATAAATAAATAATAAAAACTGTGTGTATGTGTGTTGACAGCGTCAGTTTGAAGCCCATCAAGAAGAGGGAATGATCGTGTCCCATATGGTGGTGGCCGGTGTGGGGATCTGGATATCCTTTAGCAGTGGCTCCACTCTCCGACTCTTCCACACTGAAACTCTCGACCACCTGCAAGACATCAACATAACCACAGCCGTCAACAACATACTCCCAGGTATAGTACGATATCTCAACACAAAAACTCACCCATAACAGATGGTGCTGTAAATATTCACCTATACATATTCCAAGTGTAACGGAGGCCGGCTAGTAAGAGTTGTGCAGGTAAACCTCACTTCCCTGGCTTTGAGGTGCACTATCAACTGACGCTAGTGGCTGATGTCTTTAGCATCCTTGTCAGCGCACCTGCCTCCCATGCCGGACACGGCGGTTCAAATCCTGCTCGGTGCGATGCGAGTAGAACCGGAGGGGTAACTTAAGTGCCGTGACCCAGATGGGAGTGAGGTTTAGGGGGGTTAGGGTAACGGAGGCCAGTTAGTAAAGGTTGCGCAGGCAAACCTCCCTCCCCTGGCCTCAAGAGGCGCACTAGCGACTGACACTAGAATCTGTGGTCTTTAGTGTCCTTGTTAGCACGCCGTCTCCCATGCCGGAAACCTCGGTTTAAATCCCATGTGGTGCGAGTAGAACAGGAGGGGTTACACAAGGTCTTAAAGGGATAGTTCACCTAAAAATTAAAATTCTGTCATCATTTACTCACCCTCATGTCGTTTCAAACCCATAAGACTTTTGTTCATTTTCAGAACTCAAATGAAGATACAGTATTTTTAATCTTTCCATTTGAAGGTCTTTCACCCAAAACTCACACCTCAAAATATTCATAAATGACAGCAGTGCCGTAACTTAACACAGCACAGCAGTTTTTAAGTAACTTAAATTCCTTCATCATACATCATGATCGTGTCTCTTCAGAAGACTTGGATTAAGCCACTCAATTCATAAGGATTTATTTTACTTTTTCTCTATATGAACATTTTAAAGCATCAGACTTTCGGGTAAACAGACTTTCGAAGGAGGGACAGAAATGTCTTCATTTGTGTTCCGAAGATGAACAAAAGTCTTATGGGTTTGGAACAGCATGAGGTGAGTAAATGATGACAATTTTCATTTTTGGGTGAACTATCCGTTTAGGGATGACCAGTAGAAGTGATAATTCAACGCTTAACTTCTTGTTTCCTCAACTGCACACTCAAATGATATCAGTTTAAAATGAATGCCTTCTACACGATGATTCACAAAGATTAGCCCTCAGACTCAGAGGCAGCTCCCTGTCATTTGTAGTCCCCAGACAGAGGCAGATTACAGGTGTCTCTGCTGATTTACAGCTCTGTGTTTACATCATAACATGACATCATGAGTGGGTGTCTCTTTCTCATGTGATTTTCTTTCATGTGGAGGTCAATTACAGCATCTCCTCTAGAATCACAGAACATTGTGTAACCTCTTGTATAACATTTTAAAACCAGATTTTGTTCGTTCTCTTACTCCAATGAGGTCATGTTGGTCTGATTTTGTTTTCCCTTAGAGCCAAATAAGAATGTCATAAAAAGTGTTTTTTGCCCTTCTACAAAAAGCATGTAGATTTTTACACCTTATTTGCAGTTAGGCTTTTTAGGGGAAATCAGAGGTGGACTCTCCTTAGTGTGGCAGTATTTCACATTTCTACTCATTGTGTTGTTTGGATCTCTTCCAGCATTTGGTTTTGTTTCATTTTCATTAGTAGTTCTGAATGGGCCGTTTGTGTAGCTCAACACAAGTCAACGTGTTCAGGAAGCCATTCAAAGAGCAGTACACTGAGAAGACCTCAGCATTGCTTTTTTTCTCTCTGTCTTTCTGGTTTTTATGGTAGCTTCGTAATAGCTTTAATGCTTGTATGCATGTGTGTGTGTCGTTTTGTTTGACTGTTCAGATCTCAGTGATTAAAAAGTCCACATCAGGCTTTAATAATCCTCACCAAATATTCCCAAAATAACCCCCAGCGTCAGTCGCATGTCAGTCAGGCAGCAGGCATGGTGGCCACTTTAACACCAGCTGGGTTTAGGACTGAAGCTGTAATCTGTAATCTGTAATCTCTGTTGAAATGTCTTCTCTTGAGTGATTGGTAAAATGCAGTCAAAGAGAACATAGTCTTGCATAGTCAGACGTTTGATTAAACAGCATTAGTTTTGGTCCATATTGCATCTTATATCATTTTCATGTACCATTTAGGGGGCAGGTTCATCTGAAATATTTAACACAATAGTAGAAAATGGAAATGGCACACTGGAGTGATATTGTGTTTTTTCTGGCACATGTGCACTGTAACATCATCTGACTTTATCATCTATCTATGATCAAATTTAGAATTGAGAGATGTAGAGGTGTGTTTTAACAGGACAGCTTATCTGGTAATTAAATCAGAAGCATTAAATGTATAGATGGGGTTTGAGTCACTCAGTGCACGTGCTCTGTTAAGAAGAGAGCTGTTTCTTTATTCTCCAGAGCTGAATAAAGGAGCTTTATTTAAATCTCCATAGTGACTGGAGACTCCAGGCACTCTCTGATTGTGTGTTGGGGGTTCCTCACTGAATATGTTGTATCTTGTTCTCTCTTTATGTCTAATGTCTGTATAATGCTCTAGACCTGGAAATTGATAGAATCATTATTCGTAACTACGTTACTTTGGGGAATTTAAATAAATGACGGCAAACTCTTCAGGCTGTCTGAAAGCAGTCTGTTATTTATATGCAAATTGATTGGTCACCAGGGTAGTTGACTGAACTTTAATCATTAATGTCTTTAGTGCTGTGAGTTCATCCAAAAAAGGGAACGTTTTTCAAAATAACTTCTAATACATTTCAATACAAAACAATGCGGAAACTTGCCGCTGTCAACAAAAAATCACGCTTTAAGGGCTTCCTGTAGTTTTCCACCAAAATAATTGCTTAAAAATTAAGAAATTAAGACTTACAGCTGTACTGTAAAATAAATTTTTTATATTTTTCTTAAATACTTTTTTTTTTTTTTGCTATTTTACAAGGAAACACAATAGTAATATTTCTTATTTTGTTTAATATTTGTATTTAGTAGTAATAATAATTAATATGCTTTCAAATCAATTAATCTTGATTAATCGCATCTAACATAAACGTTTTTGTTTATATATAGTGTGTGTGTGTGTTATATATTATATAAACAAAAACTTTTATGTTAGACGCAATTAATCGCGATTAATCGATATTACAGCACTAATAATAATGATCCCCACTCCTTATCGTATGTTCAGCAGGAAGTTAGGAACATTGCAAGAGGCCTCTTTTAGATGTCATGCTCCTGTATAGCTGTAGAACAGTGTTTTTCTTATCCACTATTTGATACATCAGGGATTTGTTTAGAACGGTCCGTGATAATAATATTCATCCTGACCTTCATTAGAAGAGGAAACTGCTTTATCAGCTCTTTCACAGTGTTTTGTTTGGATTGGGAGGGTTTTTTCCCCTAAGATCAAATGTTTGAAGGAAAATGTGGATGGGTCGAGGAGAGTTCAGCAGTCCCTCACCATGAACTCATGCAGTAGTTTGCCACACAGGAAACTGTCTTCATGCAGACATCAGCCACAAGAAGGACTTCCTGTGTGAGAGAAAAAGGGTGTGTCTCTGACCACAACTGTAGTTCCCTGAAACTGATTCACTGCTACTTGCAGCAGTGCATTAAAGTCATGTATTTTAACATGTTCATTTCAGATTTTATCTAAGTGATAATTAGGACCCTTAATATTTTAGTTTAATAGCTTAATAGTTTTCATATATCTACTTAATAGTTCAATAAAATAGTCCATAAAGGTTATTTGAGCCATTTCTTTTAGCATTTAGTATCATTAATGTGAATTCACACTTCCTGATTCTTATCATTGTATCGTATGCTGTATAACACAACACTCTGGACAAGATGAGTCCTGCTGGAGTTTCCTTTGATCTGATTGTTCAGATTTCTGTGATCTGTTGGCATATTTCCTTGCCTATTGTTACAATGAAAACTTCCTAGATTTGATGACTAACAGTTAATGGCTTTGAAAGGCTCATTTAAACACCTGGGTGGATCTGAACCTGCCAGATTACTGTAATTCCCTGCAGAAATATGTTATTTGAAGTGCCTACAAACTATCCATCAAGCTTTATTTGGTTATTTTTTAAATCATTTTATTCAAGGTATACACAAAAAAGCACTGATTACTATCAGGATTGCTCTATAATGACATATGGCATCATTGAATACATCAGACTGGGTTTTGAATGGAAGAATCTGACTAAACTCAAGCGACTTTTTTGAATGGTACTGGTTGAGTATCTAAAATACAGGATATTGTCTTTTAAATTCCAGCACCAGAATCCTTCAGCTTTATTGTGCTGAGTGTGTTGGATCATGCCCGGCTATTCCTTAAGCTCAGGGGCTTATTTGTCAGGGCAGGATTTCGTTCATGAAAGGCACTGCTGGTTGTCTCCTGTGCCGTGTTGTGTCTTTACTTGTTCTGAGGTTTTCTTTGGGATTTTAGAGTATCTTCTATCATTCTGTTGGCAGTTTAGTGGCTCATTAGTGGAATGAGGTGAAGTTTGAATCACCTTAAAAGACAGAAACATCTATTGCTGCTTAGTGAAACTGACACTATAGTTAAGTCATTCAGTCTCAACACTCAAACTAAAAAATACCTTGCTGTTAAACATTTATTTTACAAGGTAAAGCATTTATTTCCCTCACGTGTGTATTACAAAAGGAGAGAAATTTGCTGTATCATGTTTCTGTAGTTTCACTTCAGTACAGCTGAATACAGTCATTTTGCATGGCTAGCAGTTACCTCAGACAGAGGGAACCTAAAACCCTTTTTAGTTCGATTTGTGTTCAGTAAAGCAAGAGCAGATTTTAGGATGAGGGCTTTGTTGCATAATTCCTTTGTGTTGTGTCCTGACCTTGTAGAGATGGAGACGGTCACACGTCGCATGGGCTGTATTATGCTGTCTTATGTAACATTTGTTGAAATGGCTGGCAGACATGGTCGTGATCCCTTCGCCTGGTAATGGATATAACCGTACGACTGGTAAAAGATTTGTTGTTTGCCTATTATATTAGTAATGTACCAAAGCTCTTTGTGTCAATTTATCATCCTAATCTTAGTCTGAGATGCAGAACAGTCATCCTCTATTAAGAGTGGATTGAAAATCTTGAAATGCATATTGTGACATTCGTGAAAATTAATGAGACTGATATCAGTGTGTGTGTGTGTTTGTGTGTGAAGGTACAGACAGTGGTCTTTGTCTCCGATGGCTTTGTCTCTTGTGACCTAAATACTCACTCATGTGTGCAGTAATGGCACAAACAAAGCAGCCACCACAAAAACAGCTGCATTGACTCTTGGGGTTCAAAGAGGTCATCATTATCACATAAATTGTGTATGGATGATGCGTTTCATTTTTTAATTGAAAGGATTTTGGTTTAGAAACTCTTTTAGCCCCTTTAGTGGTTAATGCTTGGACAGATGTTTTTTTTTCTCCCAGTGTCAGAAAAATTTCACAATTTCAGATTGTCTGCCATCCTGTTAGATTATTAACATCCTGCTTATTAAATTCTGCCATGTTGCTACTGGTTATTATGATTTCATTTGTTTAAATATTATTTTAAAAAATAGGTTACAGAGAGTCTTTTTTTCATGCTGTTTATTAGATCTACCCCCATAATTGATAATTGACAAATCATTTTTGATTGTCCTTGACATGATTTATAGTGAAGTGTGTCAGTATTTTGATGGTGATACAAAGACATCAGCTACAATATCACTCAACCAGCAGACGATTAACTGATCACAACAGCTTGAGTTAGATTAAACATTAAGACAACTACAGTCATTTATATTACAATAACATCATCTTCTAAATGATCATCATTGATTGTTATAATAACAATAATAATGACACTTATTAACATTATCCTATTTTTTTTTATTATTATTATTATTATTATTATTATTATTATATTGAGGTTGAATAGGATGAGACCTTAAACAGTTCAATTCCATGTACATGTCTTTCTTGTCCCTCTTCAGAAGGTCAGACTGCAGACACACATACACACGCAGCCCGTAGCTAAATCTATTCTTGGATGTTGGAGATGTGGAGCTACACCACAGCAGCCAGTTGAGAAGAATGCACCACAGGCTCATTTTATAAACAGGACCCTCTTTTTTTAGTGCACCCAAAATGGGGTGGGATAGTGCACCCAAAAATGAAAATTGGCATCACTTACTCACCCTCAAGTTGTTCCAGACCTGTATGAATTTCTTTCTTCTGTTGAACACAAAAGAAGATATTTTGAAGAATGTTGGTAAGCAGACAGTTGATGGTGGCCATTGACTTCCAGAGAAGGAAAAAAGAAATTAAATTATATGGAAGTCAATGGCTACCAACATTCTTCAAAATATCTTCTTTTGTGTTCAACAAAAGAAAGAAACTCGCACAGGTTTGGAACAACATGAGGGTGAGTAAATGATGACAGAATTTTCATTTTTGGGTGAACTATCCCTTTAAGCACTCTCAAATAAAACTGGTTGATTTTATGCATATTGACATAGTCTATTAAGCTAATTAGGTCTTTCTCCATCAGCCATTAGGTGGACTGAACAGTTATTGACAAGGTGGCCCTTGAAAAGTTTATTTGTGACAGATTTGGCCTGCTAATATTCAGGATATGCAGTAAAAAAAAAAAAAAAAACTTCAAAACTGTGCAGAGTAATGTTTTTGCAAACTCATTCATTCCTCAATTGTTTAGTAACGGCGCCTATTAGAGCAGTTTCCATGACTAATGTAATGATCTGCGATGCTCAGAAATATGAGCCAACCCTTTCCTAACGAGTCAGTGAGCACTGGAACAGCTCAATAGGACATTGTTCTCTGACTTTTCAATCCTGCAGTCTGGTTCTGACCAGTCAGGTGTTTGGAGGATGGTTAACCCACAGATCAGTGTGAGAGTATAGTCAGGGTCAAGTTATATGTTGTTCCTTTTTACCTGCAGTTCTGTTTGCTCATGTGTAATAAGTGGCAAAAGAACTTATCTGTGCCTGATGCCATTCTTTCTTTGCAAGCACATTATTGTTCTGTCTAGTGTATAAAATCCCTTTATCGCTTAATTGTCCCTCATAACTTCATGAATTCAACCGGTCCCAAAGGTTATATTAAATATTATATTTCCATCCATCCAACCAACTTTGGAACTATTTAATTAATAAAAGAATTACAGATTTGCTTTTATGGTATTTATTTAGATATATTTCTCAGCGTCAATTTATTTAATGTTCTTTACTGATAATGGGTAAGAAATGGCTAAAAGTGTTAAACATTAAATTGCTTTTATTTAATCACCAAATTATTTTGAAATAGATTTAATATCATTCACCAGATTGTGACTGGACTGGACTTCAGAAGCTATTTTATGGAAAATAGAACTTTTGATCATTTTTATTTCATTGAAATTATTCCAGTTTATGTACATGTTCATTGTGTTTGACAGATTTAGAGTTGTTTGTTTAACCAATTATCTGAGCATCTGTCATTCTTCTCTTTCTAATGAGACCTTTCTCTCATTTCTAAGAGCGCATAGTGTCAGGTTTCCTCGGAAACCAACTGCTGTTCAGCATCATCCCCATAGTAACCTACCCACACATGCTGTCGTGTTCCTACCCACACAGCCTAGCATGTGTGGATGATGTTATTATTCCACTGGGTGAATATTTCACCAAGTACCTCTAGTCATGAATGCTTGCCACAAGTGTTTAGTAGTATGCATTTTCTCTGATTTAGGTTGCAGTGCAAGTCATAAAATAATTCTTTATCACATGTGTGTTTCCACCTTCAGGACAGCAGAGAGTCTCTGTGAGCAGTCTGTTAGTCAGTCACGGTCTGCTGTTAGTGGGGACAAATCTCGGGGTCACAGTGGCCCTGTCTGTGCCCAGACTACAGGGCATCCCAAAAGTTACAGGTGGGTTTAATTCATTCTGCCACGTGGAGGACTTAAAGGGATAGTTCACCCTAAAATGAAAAATGAAGTCATCGTTTACTCACCCTGGTGTTGTTCTAATGCCGTATGCCCTTCTTTCTTTTATGGACTGCAAAAGGAGAATAAATAAAAAAAAATTAAAAATAATTTGCCTTTTACTGCCATTATATGGACGAGCGAGACATTAAAAAAAACACCAAGGTGAGTAAATGATGACTTAATTTTAATTTTAGGGTGCGCTATCCCTTTAAGGCCAATTCACACCGCACAGACAAATGCAGACAATCACCAGATTACAGTACGTCATTTCTCAGAAATGCCAAGTGCCGATTCATAGTGTTCAATTGGTGAAAACAAGCTCCGACAGATGCCAACATGGCAACACCCTGATCAGACAAAACCTGACAAAGAGTCTGTTGGCATCTGGCAGTGCATTTAGAAATTCATTAATACCGTTTTTAATGCATAGCTGTGGAATTGTGTAAACGGCAGATGTTTATTGGCTACTCAGTAGTCTGTAGTACTTTAAGGGCCTTCGAAAACTGCAGCTCAGCACAAGTTCAGGAACAAACCACACCCAACAACGAAATGACCTTCTGCCTCAGCTTTTGATAACCACTTCCATTTTTCATGCAGTTTATGACCAGTATTGTTACTAAAACTATTAAAAATAGTTTTCATTTATTTAAATGAAGCCTGACAACTAGCTGAAGTAAAATAAATTAAAGCTAAATAAATGTTAATAAAATGTTTTAAAATATGAATAAATACGATAATAGAATATAAATTATACTAAATGAATACTTTTATTGACATCTGTTTTTTAAAACATTAAAATTTGCGTAATATATTATGTCATTACTAAAAATCAAAAACGTATATATTTTGTTTTTATGAAGAGAAATATATTTTACTACATGTTTTTGCCTTCTGGCATTTAAATTAATTAATTTATTTTTTTATTCTGCTTGAGAATACTTCTTGTAAACGTTTGAATCTCTCGCTCCAGGTCGAGGAATGGTCTCTTTTCATGCTCACCATGGCCCAGTCAAGTTCCTCACCATGGCAACAGCAGTGTGTAATGTCTCCCAAGCAACCATGGCGACTCTTACCTCCAGCACACCCAGCCAATGCCAGCCTGGGGCCCAGGAGGTGCAGGGAACCCAACTCGACGAAAACTGCTCTGGGCTGAGCTCTCCCTCACATGCTCCAGTTCTCCAGGACTCCCTGTCCTCCTCATGTGGGTCTCTGGCTCTGTCTCAGGGCTCTTTAGAGCACGGGCCAGAAGACGGGGCGATATATGACTTGCTGAACGAGCCAGCGCACTTCCAGAAGGCCAAGCAGACTGAGAGAGCGAATGTGAGCTCATTGTTGGTGGTGTCTGGAGGGCTGGGACACCGCAGAATCAACAGAAAAACAAAACAGTCTAAGCACGAGGAGATGGTGTCCACCATTATGGTGTGGCAAATACCACTGCCCAACCTGTGAGAGAGAAAGATGGATGTGTCAACGGTGAGGATCAGGGTTTAGTTTGGATGCAGCTGCACAAACACCAGTATCCATCAATCTTTTCTTTCTTTCACTTTTCTAATGATGCTTTTACTGTGTGTGTCTTCCTTCCAGGGCATTGCATGTCAGAGAGAGCAGTTCCATAGACCGACCTTGCTTTCAGTCATGGGCTGACTGGGAAAAAAAAGATTCATGAATGAAGGGAAAAAGATTGTGTTACCAAGTACTCGGCCATGCATCAGAGAAATGTGTTTTACCACTTGGCACATTCACCTAAATTAAAAGATACATTCGTGAAAATATGTCAGCACCACTGCAGTGTGAAAATATTCAGGTCTAACTGTTAAATAATTACATTTTGCAAAGAAAAAAAAAATCTAGCCATGCTTTAGTATAACAGCAGAAATCTGTTTAATTTGTCTCATTTTAAACACTCTTACCTGCATCTGTTCAGTTATTCATTTAATTTTAGTTGTTTTTCTTGAAGACGTTTTGTGAAAAGCATCTCAACACTAGAATAGTGCTTGTAAAAGAGGGCTTAAAACACTGGCTGCATCAGCAGCTCATCTGAGGTTTCATGGCCTTCAGATTGGCCTCTGTGATTGCCTACAACCTGTGACTGAATGACTTGTATGGGTTTCTCTGGCGGGCCAGAGATTCTTTTGGGTGCTAAAGTGAAGTTGGTGTCGACTGTTACCGGTTAAAAGAGAAATGGCGTTCCTCCATAATTATAATTTAAGGTTTATGCTTATCGATATTTAAAGTAATGGAAAAGCTTTATATTGACACATTGTGATATGTATTTCTGACTTAACAAATATATACCATTGTTTTAACCAACATTCTTTGTATATCTGTGCAAGTGTACTAGATAACCATGTTTATTTTATTTTTTGTTTTGTTTTCCACTTGCTTCTTTTATTTCCTTTTTCCTTCTGATGGACTATAACTGCCAGCTCACACATAAGGGAATGACCCAAGAAGAATAGAGGTTGAAAGAGGAGTTGGATGGATTTCTATGAAATGCACTTTACCAATAACAACACTGATTTTAGAGCTTACGGTAAAATTGACCTGGACGTGGAAAGAAGGACGGAAGGAAAGAACTTATTTAAAAAAGATGAAAATGTATGGTTGTGTTTGTTTTCCCCTTCATATTCCCGGTGCAAATGTTTCAGAGAAAATGGTCTTCAAATATTCATTTTGCAAGTTGTCTGCCTAAAAGGGAAATTAAAAAAAGTAATGTTTATCCCTTGACTGTGATGGTTGATTACTATTGGATGCTTCGATATTCTCACTTGATCTATGCACTTGGTGAGAATTTTAAGATTTATATGAAATACAGATTTTTGCACAATGGAAAAATTATCAAGACAACCCCTAAAAATAATCATTTAGCAAAATGCCTAAGTAAATGAGTTCTTATACTTGTATTTACAGTTCTTTAACAAAGGAAAATTGCTGATATTTCAGTGTTTGTAAGAATATTTGATCTGATATCTACTTGTCATATTAATAGTGGATGAAACTTCTGATGTTTGAGATACAAAGTCCTCAAAATGCTATGAAAGCAATAGGCATCCTCCAAAAAAAAAGAAAAAAGGGTGAGATTTAGTTGTTCTGCAGGAGGCTGTCCCTCCACTTCCTCCCTCACAGGATGCCACACTTATATATATGTGATGCTTTCAGCCTTTGCGGGCTCAGGGATATTTGTGAGTCCCCTCAGACTGAGAACAGCTGATGTGTGTATTTAGAGGGCTAATAGTGACATCTCAGTATGACCATGTGCTGTCAGGCTGACAGACAGTCTTAACTCTGATGTGTTGCTCTCTCTGAGTGGTTACCATAGTAACTCTTTTGAAGAGCAGTCCAGCCCATAATATCAGGATGGAGAGTAATGATCCTCTCCTCTATAATGCGCCCATAAAACTTCACCACATTTGAGAAGGCCAGATCAAGTCAATCTGTTCTAGACAATTTAAAGCCTGAAATGACAAATTTTCCTATTTTGTGGGCTTTTTTATATAGAATATATGGTGACTTTTTTTTTTTTTTTTTTACAAAACACTGTCATTACGGATTGGGCTAGTTTCTCTGCTTTAGAAAACCACTACATTTTATTGCAGCATAATGGTGTTTAAAACGTTCAATGAAACTCCTAAAATGCTTTGGCACGTCCGTATTTTTTTATGCAATAAACGTTCAAATGCTCTTTGCGCTGCTGGGAGTTCCCGTAGACCGTTGCGCAACATCCTTCATTTGGCCGCGCGCGTCGCGTCGAGACTATAGGAACGTCGCGCGCTAACCGCGGATTTGATCAGCAGCTGATGTGTAGAGGGTGAACACAAACGGGGGTGTGGTTTAGATCAATAACTACCTCTCCGTTAACAGTAAAATCCAAATACTGCAAAACACTCCGAGGGTAGAGAGGTGGTGTCGATCAGATCCGGAGCACAGGATGGCTTTTGTGGAATATATTTCGCTTCATCTGCATAAATAATGATATATTGATTCTCCAGTCGAGGCTTTCAGACGCATACAGTTGGTCGAGGAGGATAAGTTCTTGCTGAACTGCCGTTTTATTACATTATGGGGATGGATAGTACATTCACGTGAATGGGTAAGTGGTCTACATTTAGAAAAACTCAAGACAATCTCAGACAAATGTCTAACGTTAGACTCCCTGCAGCGCGGTGCATTTGGATAGACAGTCACTGACTTGCATAGCGCTTTGTGTAAGGAATTGCTCAAAGAAATGCTGCCAATTATCACGTACTGGGGTTCTAGGGCCTTGTATATTGAACAATTTATAATGTATTCAATATTATTATTTCAAGGATTACTTTATTTGTCTGAAACTGCCTCACCTTTTTCTTGGCGTGATCAATAATTTCTCTATTTGCCTTCGTTTATCAAATCTATAAAACAGGTCATGTAACGACTATTTAATGACAGAATATTAACTTAAGGTACTAATGAATCTCTCTGTTTCTCGACGTCTTTAAGATTTAATCCTTAAAGCTGTTAGTAGGTTTGCGAATAGTGCGCGTGCGCATTATAGTGTCTTAGCGTTTTGGTGTTGATCTGCGAGGAGTATTTGAACAGTATCTCATTATGCCTTGCTTACGATATATGTTACTGTCATTGCAGCAGACAGATAATTTGCCTTGTTAGAAGAAATAAATAGGAGGCTTCCCCCCAAAAGAAGATATGTTTCATTTTATATTTACCATTTTTTTTCTAATCATTTGGATTACATGATAGTTATATACTAGGAACGAGGAATATAAATTGTGGTTATATGTTTGTAATTATGTAAATTAATAACATTGTTTTCTTTTCTTGGAAGGTTTGGACCCAGAGCTGAGAACACAATCTTCTCTCAGTATAAGAAAACTTTGTTTATTTTTCTTGTTTACTTGGGTGAAATGTACTCTGATGGAACAAACATAAGACCTGTCTGACTAGGACATTCCTAGCAATGCTGTCTCTGAAATATCATTACCCCAATAATTAGGATCTGCCAGTCATTCATGCGGCTCATTGGGATTAATTTAGCTCTACAGTCGGCAAAGGAGACACTTCTGACAAATTAAGTTGTTCTTATTGCTCTGAAAGCACTAAATGAGTGACAGTGTGCCGCAACTACAGAAAGATGAACAACACTCTGCAAGACAGAAACATGTTCACAGTACAAGCAGACGTTATATTTCACGCTGCAAACCCTGACTCTCCAGAATCACCAATCCCCACTGAAGGGAACAACAACAATGTCCCATCTATGGGGAAAACAGGTATCCCTAGCATGGAAATACTGCAGGATCTCCAGGGTACTTGGAATACGTCTGAATCAGGAGGTTTGACTGACAACAGGAGCTTGGGACACTACGGTGCTATAACAGGTGCCGAATACGCACAAGACACTGTGTCTAGCGACAGTGGATTTCAAGAGCACATTCAGTCTCTGGACTCAAGAAGAGCACAAAATCTAGACCTCAGTTTGAGAAATATTAGTCAAGCTTCAAGTCAAGGGAATATTAGAGAAGAAACGAATGGAACAAAGGTATCTTGCAGTTTGGCACCCTCTCTGTGCTTCAGACCAGAGAACAAGGAGGAAATTGACAAATTATCCAACGCCCTAAGAGATGGGGAGGTTGTTCCGAGTCAGTTTGACATTAAAAATGTCTCCTTCACAGAAGACAGAAATCATTCCTATTCAAGCTCCCAGGAAACGAGGTCACTTGAGAAAACCCTGGGATGCTTTATAAGTTCCTCTGAAGAAGCAGATCAGACCCGCTACAGAACATCATTTGGACAGACTGGGCTGGAATCGAGCCAAGGGTTAAAGCAGAGTGGATCTGCAGTAAGAGAAGCTCTCTCTGCAAAAGAAGAGCCGAATTTAGTCATAGAGGTGGGTGGACAGAAAATACAAGCACACAAATCAGTATTAGCTGAGAAAAGTGATTATTTTAAAGCCAGGCTTTCTAGAGACATCCTGAAGGTAAAAGGAATGAGCTACAAGACTTTATTGGTGCTTGTAGATTATGTTTACACCTCCCAGATGAGCGTAAGCAAAGACAATGTTGTGGATGTCATCACAGGGGCAAAGATCCTGCAGATGCCCTGTGCGGTACAGGCTGCTATTGATACCATATCCACACAGATCACACCTGAGAACTGCTACGAAATCCTAACTATCGCCAAAAAGCAGCGACTAAATGAACTGAAAGAAACCGCCTATCGATTCATGAGCGACAACTATCTCCAGGTCCTGAGAGATCCAGCGGTCTACGGGCGCCTCACAGGCTCAGAGAGAGATCTCATCCTGCGCAAACGGATGGAGAGCCGCAAGTGCCTGATGGTGGCGGAACTTAACGATGTGTTTGAACGTGTAGGAAGTAGACCGCCCAGCAGAAACAGCAGCCGTCCCCAGAGTCCCCTCTCCATCACGTCGTTTGAGGACAATCACATGATCTACTACTACAACACGAGCAGTAAGGACTGGCACACCCTGACCGTCATGCCGGACGACATCAACACCAGGGGCTGTGGTATCTGTACCATGTACAACTACTTATTTGTGGCCGGCGGGATCAGGGGAACTGGGGAGAAAAGCAAAGTCTCAGACAAAGTGTTCTGCTACAATCCCATCACAGACCGCTGGAGCGAAGTCCGACCTATGAACCAAGCACGATCGCAACTCAAGCTTGTCTCCATGGATGGGAACCTGTATGCCATTGGCGGTGAATGTCTTTTCACGGTGGAGAAGTATGACCCTCGAATGGACCGCTGGACGGCGGTGGCTCCTCTACCTAAAGGGGCATTTGCAGTGGCTCACGAAGCCACTACGTGTAACGGTGAGCTGTATGTATCGGGAGGGTCTCTTTTCTATCGGTTGCTGAAATATGACCCCAAGAGAGACGAATGGCAGGAGTGTCCCTACAACAACAGCAGGAAAAAATCCACAGACATGGTGGCTCTCAAGAGCTTCATCTACCGATTCGACGTTAACCGCGAACAGGGCATCAGCGTCTTTAAATACAACACCATTGTGAAGATGTGGCATGACTGTGCCTCCCAGCAGCAGGGCTGCATGCTGCCATTTCGATGCGCCGTCATCGATAATTGCATCTACTGTGTGAATAAATCTCAGACTCTTCAGTTTGTTGTGGAAGAGGATGGAGGTCGATTCAAAGACGAGTCTCTAAAAGCACCTGTGGAGGCCAAAGGGATCTTATTCCCTTTCATTCTCAGTTTGCCTGAGAGAGGTGGAAGAATTGCATGAGTAGGATATTTCATCCCTCTGATGACCCTTCGGAGTCGCTTGAGAAAGAGAATGCCTGGTCAATATTTATAGATTAAACATCGTCTCCAGAGAAGTTCAAGGAGCCAGCACGTAGTGCTTGAAACTGGAATGTGTTTCTTTGCATGGTAAGAAAAACAAATGTATGTTTGGCGCCTTAAAATCATAGCCCCTCTCCAACTTTGGAGACGAAGAAAGTCGTACATTTATAGCTCATTTGTGCAGTCTTATCCTTCATTTGTTTTGTGGAATTGGTATTGGATAGTCATTTAGAATGAACTTTGCCACAGGAATTTGCAAAAAAACCCTAAAACATCCATTTAGGCTAGTTCATACTGCATCAACAGATGCTGACCAATGCCAACAATCACCAGACATTCCGCAACCTGACACACTCCACTTAAACCTACTAAAAACCGACTAAACCCAACAAATGTTTCTGTTGCTGTTGGTCGGCGTCTCGTATAGTGTGAATTAGCCTTAAAATGGCGATGAATAGCACAAATAAACAACTGAAGCACATGGTGTAATAATGCGACCCTGTTTCCTACCAACAGGTTCTATGCAAATAGATTTTGAAGTAAATATAAAAATAAAAAAAACATTCTTGAACCACATAAAAAAAGCTCTTAATTATAGAACTTTGCTACAGCCAGGGTCAATAAGCAAAACATCTTAAAGCAGCTGAAGGAGAAGCCATAACCTTTACTAACATTAGAGTATCATTAGGGAAACATTAAGAGCACAGAGCACTTGACTTTGACTTCTGTAACTGCTGCTACTCAAATATTACTTTAAAATTCAACCCTGTGTATTTGCATTACAGCGTGCACAGTGGCTTTTTACTCCTGAGACTCTTCTGGGTGATATTTTAACACTTTCATTAAGGAAAGTCCAGAAGGCAAAATAAAAAAATGAGTGTCTGTTCCTTGTTTCTGAATCATTGCCAAAGATAACAGTTAAGATTTAGCAACAGACAAACATTAAGATAAATTACATTCTCATTAGAAATACATTTTCTGTATGCGATATGTATAAATCATTAATGAATTTAGAATCATACTGCAATTAAGCCTGCTGTTAATGAAGACTACAATTACATTAACATTTATCCCCGAGAAACACACTTGGTCGAAATCTTGAACAGAAGGGAGTGTTGTATTTTATGAATTCAGGCTGAACCCATGAGAGACAGACACTATCACAAAACAAAACATTCATATTGTGTCCATAGCATGTTATGAGGCATCATAGTGTAATTTATAACTTGGATGTTGCATTCTGTGTAGACACATTGTGATATTCAGCATCCAGGAGTATTTTACTGAGATATAATTGTTCACGCTTCAGTATTTCCCTAGACATTTCTGAACAGACATTTCTGGAGGAAATGAGATGAATAATGGTTCGAGGGTGTGGATTTACAAATGTTTCTGTAGTGCAATTCTGTTGAAAAAATCTTAAGGGAATTTGAATTATGAGCATGAATGTTGGTATGATTATGAACTTGAATGTGAATGTTTTGCTCACTTTTTTTTTTACTCAACCCTATGTGCTTTAATCACTTTTAACAAAGCTGAATAAATACAGACAACATCATTCCAGTAAACATCTCAAAGTCACTGACAAATTATCCATAAATGCTCTCCAACTGTTCACTTTTGAAGTATTTAAAGCTGCAGTCTGTATCTTTTTTGGGTTAAAAATTATCCAAAATAAATTTTTGAGCAAGTACATAAACAGCCAGTGTTCAAAACTATCTGCTTGCCTTAGCTCGGTTCATAACAGTAAGCTTGTAATAATGTTTTTAATTCCAGTGGTACTGGTGGATTTCTGTGGGAAATTCGAGCATGTCTTTGCGTCATTACGTCACATCTGTACACATAAAGAAGGAGTCTCGGCTAGTAGGCTATATTGCGTGTGAGGATGTTGGAGGTGGAGATTTATAGCCTTTTCTCACAGCACTTGATATAATTAAACTTATCAGTTTGATGGTGGATCCAGAAAGGTTCAAACGACAATCACCAGTGACAACTGGAGATTCACCCGTTGTAAAATGCAAAAAACTTCGGACTTTGGAGTGGCTTCAGAAAAAAAGAGACTGCAACCGGGCCCATGCGAAAACAAGGATAAATATCGGAAGGGCTTTTGAAAGGTGGCGTGAACTCCATGTTTTGAAGGGGTTCAAAACGGACGCAGAGACAGCTTTTTTAGACAGGTAAGACATAAGCGATCGTTAGATTTAATCAGTGCGATTTACTGCAATGCTTTTTTCCCCCTTAGTTGGTCAGAAAAAAAGTGGATGTTACTTACTTGTTCAGATGACATTTTTCGGTGAAAATTCTTATGTTGGTCATACTTCCAAAAAGTAGAATCTGTGATTCCAAATGACAGTATCCACACCACCGGTGTTACGGATCAACTGGGGATCATGTTAACTGGGGACGCGCGCGTGCACGCAGATAGTTTTACCTGGGGCATGTTCAAGTTCAAAACGGTGCGCAACGTTTTGCTACGGTTTCCGGGTTGAACGTCATGTTTCCTGGAAACGGCGTGCACCGGTGTGCAACGGGGTTTGAGATACGTTTTCTCTTGTTTGGTGGGTGTGTCAGAACTAAAGTCCAATCAGCAGCAACATGTATATAAAGCACGCGGTATTAAAGTGAACTCGCAAAATGGGTTCAAGGAAAGTAATTTACAAATGTGTTTGATGCAGTTCGGTATACGCAACAACTGAGGATATTAGAAGACATGTTTGTCGAAAGTTTTATTGTAAAAAATATAGGATATCAACATAATGATGTAGTTGTTTATATTTTTAGCTTCATTGCAAGTATAGAAATAAACAATGGTAATTAAGTGTTTTTCCTAAAAATGAGAAAGAAAATACAGGGTATTAAAACAGTATGAACTACAAATAAAGTCAGTATGTGAGGCTAAATAGATGTGTTTTAGTCTGAATTAGGTGTGTGCTTCCATTTCAGTTTCAGCAATCCCTTCACTCGATTGGGATGTTCTCTTTTGTTCTGGGCGGCAAGTGCAGTTACTGTAACATCGGGCATATTTTGTAGTATTAAACACATATTTATACCGACTTCATCAGGCTCCGAAAATTCTTCACAAAGAACACAAAGAATGGCCTTCTCTGCTGCCATAGTTGCAACTCTTGCGTCATCAGAACAGTGTGTTCAACGCATCACCGTTTCTGTTTAAAAAACGTTGTGCAACGTTTTGTCGGGGCTGAACGCAGCCCTGGATTTCCAGCAGATGTTGAACGCCGGTGACAGATTCGTCACAGCGAATCTTTCACTGAGCAGATTTAAAAGCTTTCCACGTTATTGGTAAATGTTTGTATCATATTAGGACACTGTTGTTTACTCTGTCGCTGCTCCGCTGAATGTTTCAGACGCATTTAAGGGAAGTTTTAATGTGTTTTAATTTCACGACACAGACCACGCCCACATTATTTTGTTACATTCGTTTCAATGAAATTGAATATCTGACGACAACTGTAAGTAGATTAAATAAATTATGCTATTGACATTGTGTCTTTGCAGTGCGTGTGTATTCGCAGATTATTGTTATGATTTAACAATCATAACAATTTATTCAGGGGAATGTTCAACAAACATATTTATTAGCTAACAGGTATGAAAGCAACAATAACAAAAGGAAGAAAAGAAAAATAGGCAAATGTGCATGCATGCAGGACAGACGTATTTGCCAACAGTGGAAGGTCTGACCACACAGTCCCACCTTCAACATCCTGAACATTCAATCTAAGGGAGAACAAACTATAGAATAAGTTACGTTAATGAAGAACAGTTACTTGTTTTGCAATGTATATGTATAAATTTTTCTTACCCATTGGCCAGTTTGGCCTTCATACCTATGCTGCTCTCCATTTAATATAATCATGTTATATTAGTAAATAAATGTCACAGTTGTATTATCTTTTTAAGAACAATTTAACACACCATCACTCTTCATTGTGAAATGTTCACATCTCCTTCTTTATATAATCACGCTCCTTTCTTGAGCAGCGATCGGGATGTTGGTTATCCTGCAAAGTTTTTGATCTGTCTAACTTTAATTGCGTCCATTTGCTGTGGCAGTATATGGCCTAACAACGACACTTAATTTATAGACCTTTTAATCTGTTCCTAACGGTTAGCAGACGACAATAATGAAAGCACATGATGTGATGAATAACAAGTAAAGAGAATATGTTAATGATATTCATGGTACCAGTCAAATGAAGAGAACTGGCATAATCTAAATGTATATTACATAAAAAGATTGTGTCATATTTCTTTTGTTAAAGAGGTCAGCAAAAAAGTAAACAAAGCATTTCCTATTGTTTTAGAGAGCTAGGGTCATGCTAATCGTGTGAGGTGACAAATGATTAAGAGGTTAGTGATGTAGGCCTATGAGAATATTAGCCATAGAGAATATCAGTATATATTTGTAATAATTCATTATCACTATATCATATGTTTTGCTTATTTCAGTAATACAATTTGTGGTTGCCTCTCAGTGTTTTTCACATGACTTTAATCACTAAAGACAAAGTGTTCTCTACATGTCCAATACAAGACATTAGATACACAACATTCAAGTTCATGCTCCTACTGAGCATAATGTACATGTACACATGTGGCAGACGCTTTTATCCAAAGCAACTTACATTGCATTTCAAGGTACACATTTACATTCTTATCAGTTCTTGCTTTCCCTGGGAATCGAACCCATGGACTTGACGTTGCAAGCACCAACGTTCTACTGTTTGAGCTACAGGAAAACTCGACACAATGTACAATTCAATATTACTATATTTGCTATATAGAATTGTTCTGAAAGAAGAAGAGTCAAAATTAGTTTTTATTTTTTATTTATTTATTTTTTATTTTATAAATCTGTTGAAAATGTTACAAGTTCATGAGATAATTAACTTCATGACCCTATAAGCATAGCTGCTTTATGTCCAGGGAAAAGGATACGGAGGCGTCAGAGCTGGTTAAGAAAAGAGATCTTAATATAATCAGCAGAGTAAAATAAGCTGATAAGTGTTTTTATATACAAAATAATAATCCATTATAAAAGGCTATATGCAGATCAATAAATGCAACTGGAAAAAATGTAAATGACTTTGCAATTTATGTTTCTTTTAGGTAGTCTAGCTACTTTAATTTAATCTACATCTGTTGTTATTTGTGATTAGAACTCATGACAACACACTACAGAAAATATGATACACTAATGTTGAGAAGAAGATTCTTACACGTGAAGTGCGCGGACAAGTCTGTTCATCCAATGAAACCGAATGCCCCATGTTAACATATGCGTGGTTTCTGAGCTTGACACTAAAGTATGTTAAACTTCTTTGAAATTGCGTCAAATACGCAGGAATATACACTTCAAAAACAAATCGCTTTATTGTGCATACCAGTGTGTATACAACTGGTGAAACATACGTTTTTAATCATGGATCCGTGAAAAATGGCTGCGACGAATCTGTAGCCGTCTGGAAATCCAGGTAAAACTATCTGCGTGCACGCGCGTTCCCCCAGTTAACATGATCCCCAGTTGATCCGTAACACCGGCACGGTGACTGACAGCCGCACATTCTCCTCAAAACATTGGATTCATCCGCGCTGTGCCGTGCCGAGGCACAACCCACGTAAAGTTGATAATTCCGCGAATAACTGCAATTGCAGATTTCGAACAGAGATGGCGACAAAGAGGAAAAACTACGGACTGCAGCTTTAAATCAGGGGTTCTCAGCGCTGACCCTCAAAGTCCACTTTCCTGCAGAGTTTTGTTCCTACCCTAATCAAGCTATTCAGGATTACTAAAAAGTTATAGGTAGGAGGGTTTGATCAAGGTTGGCGTTAAACTCTGCAGGAAAGTGGACCTCGAGGGCCAGAGTTGAGAACCCGTGATCTAGTTGTTTTTTTTTTTTTAATATTCTGTAACTGGAAAACTCTTCAGATATTCAGCTGAAATCAAGATGCTTTTGGCAAGGCAACCAAAGTGTCACATGGGGGGGGTGTGGGTGGGGCATTGCTTGCTGAGTTGCTGATGTGTTTAAAGCTAATATACTTTTAAAACAAATGGCTTGATGGCTTTTTAGTGTCTCTATGTCATTTTAATATCTCACAAACTAAAGTTTCTGTGTTGCAATAAAATATCTTTTGGTTTCCTGGTTCATTATTTTAGCTGTGTTCATTTTTCACCAAGTTTTTAAAATATATATAAATGCAGCTCTGGGATCTAAGGAAGCAGAACATGTTCAATTCAGCTGTTACACTTTATGGGAAGTGTTGACCTGAGGTGAAGTGCCTTACTCAAGGGCGCCATGCTAATAAATTGACAGAAGAGTCATTCCTTATTAGGACTGAACCCACAAACCTAGTGTCAATAGCTCAGGTCCTCAACTATTATTCACTATGCTAATAATAATTAAAATGAAATATTCTTTGTAGAGAGATCTGATCATACGGTTAACTGCTCTACTGTTGTTGGGTGTGTCATTACTGCAGTGGTTTTCCTGGAGCACTGATGCCATCTAGAGGATGGAGTCAGTAATATTCATTATACATTTAAGAAATTAAACATCCTAAACTTCTACCAAATTGTTAATCCAATGACAGAAAAACCATGAGAACCAGATGCTCTGAATTTAAATCCAACAAATATATGTCTTGAAGACCTAAATATTACTAAAATATAACTTTATAGTGTTATTCTCAGATTTAACAGACACAATGAAAAAAATCCCACCAGGGGAATTTAACTTAAAGAGATAGTTCACCCAAAAATTAAAATTAGCCCATGATTTACTCACCCTGAAGCCATCCTATGACATTCTTCTTTCAGACGAATACAATCGGAGTTATATTAAAAAAATGTCCTGGCTCTTCCAAGCCTTATAATGGGAGTCAACTCTGATTGGCTCATTCGTCTTCAATAAAGTACACAAACATGATGTAGCCTAGTTGTTGTGTAGTTGGTGTAGGTCAGAGTAGTGCATGGTTTGATTTAAAATAATCGGTTCAAAAGATTCGGTCACGGGTCTCGGAGATCTCGATTTAATATAGGCTACTTCTAAGAGTGAATCACAATATTTGACCGCGGAGGCTGTGAGATTTTCGGATACAATTTGAGTCGAAATGTGATGTTTTCACATTTAATTTTGGCCGCACCTGAAACGGAAACAGAAGTAAAACATCGCTTATTCAAGGACGTACTGCAAAAACAAATTGTCTAGAGCGTGCGCACAGTTCAGTTGAATGATAAATAAAAAATGTATCTGATGCTGTTAAGCTGAATTTACGAAACTGTTTGCTGAACCACAACATTAACAACAGCACTGAACTAAAAACGCGCTGTAGTGACCTGTCAGTCAGATGCGCGTGGAAGTTGCGTTCATTAGCAACAGACTCCATCGCGTTCTTTCCAAATCATTATAAATACTACTATAAATAATATTACAGATAAAATGTTCTCGATTTCGTCATATTAGCCTATTGCAGTGTCATTTAATTATCATACAACTCTGCATGAACAATAAACCTTCTGTAACTCGGTAGGCTGCCTATGTCTTATGTTACTGATAACGATTTCATTTCTATTCTCATACTAATGATATGAAATAACCAAAATGCCATAAATGATTTTGCCTAATTCATAATTCATTCCTCTACCTAAAGACACTGACCCTCCTGCTGTGGATAATAAACCAATTATTTTTTTTGTTTGTTGTGGGGTCGTTGCTTTCGCCCAAAGACCTTAAACAAAGTTTGTGTTACCAAAACAATTTCAGGGACATTGCGAGTTACAGGATAATGTTTTTTTCTTCTTCTGTGCATTATAATGAAGGCTTTGTGAAACTGCACAGCTTTTCCAGTTTTACACTCCTTTCTACACAATGAACACACTTTCTATTGTGTATGCCTGTGAAAGACGATGGAGCCAATCAGAGTAGGTATGGGGCGGGGTGACAGGTGTAGCCCCGCCCAGGTGCAGCACCACCACGATCTGCATGCTCCAGCCAGGTCATTCTGGTGTTTAGCGTCATTGTTAGTGCACTCACCTCGCAGTCGTACCCAAAGCGACTTACAAATGAGAACAATAGAAGCAGTTAAACTAACAGTAGGACAACAATATGCAAGTGCTATGACCCTTCTCAGTTTAATCCAACGCAGTACATGTAATTTTTTTTTTTTAATAATAGAATAGAATAGAATAGAATAGAATAGAATATGTGTTAGTATTACTGGATAAAGTGCTGTCGAAAATGATGCGTCTTCAGCCATTTCTTATTTCAAATGTCCAAGAGTTCTTTTAAATATAGCTTACCCCACCTTTAAATACAGGCCAATAATTAGCAGGACAAAAATCACAAGGATATGTATAAAAGTTTTATTTAGATATTTACAAAGTACTACAAAAAAATGAACAGCTTTTCTTTACACTCTCTCTCACTCCCAAACACACAGACAGACACACACATTATGTTGATCTCACACATACTCTCCACAATTAGAGATGATGACTTTCTGTTTGGTTTTGCCATCTTTTGATCCCTGAGCCTGAGGAAACAGTACAGATACAAAGTCATTAAAAAACAGGACAAAAAGTAATTTTAATATTTTAAACAAAGCATTTTAAATTCCTTTTGATCAAAAGTGACAGTAAAGAATTTCTAATGTTACAAAAGATTATTTCAAATTAATGCTGTTCTATTGAACTTTCTATTCGTCAAAAAATCCTGAAAAAACATCAATTTTTGATAACATTGATAAGAAATGTTTCTTAAGCACTAAACAAGCATATTAGAATGATTTCTGAAGGATCAAAAATGTTTTTCAGCTTTGCCATCACATTTTACATTTTACATTACAAATTACATTTTATGATAGAAAACAGTTATTGTAAATTATAATATTTCACAATATTAAAGCTTTTACTGTATTTCTCATTTTTTTTAAATGCAGCCTCAGAAAGCATAAGAAACATCTTTCAAAAACATTTAATCTTACTGACTACCAACTTTTTAATAGTCAAGTCATAAGCGATTGCAAATCCAATCTCCCTCAGCTTACCTCCATGGCCCGGAGTACGTCCATGCCCTCTACAAGTTCTCCGAATACCACATGTTTGCCATCCAGCCAGTCTGTCTTATCAACAGTTATGAAGAACTGAGAGCCGTTAGTATTGGGACCAGAGTTTGCCATCGACAGCTGACCTGAGTGCATAGTCAGAGAACATGAGATCAACATCAACAAATATACTAACTGATCCTGAACATACACATGATCCGTTTGCAGTATGTATGCATTACGTATTGTAGTGCAGTAGCAGCACACACTCACTGAGCTTTCACACGAGACATGTTTGCAGTGCGCTTCACTGTTAGAATCAATTTATTATTTCTATATAGACTTATATGTTAAGATGCTCAAGCATGAAGCAAAACCTTTAAACAAGTTACTTCTCTTACGGGAAACTATCATAAACATTTTAAACTAACTTACAATCCACACCAATATCCAATGAAATTCCCTCCCATTATAAGATGACTGTGAAAAAAATAGTACTGTACTTTACTTCTATGCATTTATGGTAAAATTACTAGCCTACATTTTCATGTCAATCCACGTTCATTTTGACCATGAACCAAGCGCTATATAACTTTAATTCAGCGTGTGAAGCACAAAAAAAAAAAAAAAAAAACAGACTGAGGAAACGATCCCTGCACCGCACCAATCCTTCAATGCACTGGCATTGCAGTGTGAATGCTATAAGTATAACCAGTTAACATGGGCAAACGGAGTATGTGTGAAACACACATTGGTTCTCAAAGGCTTTTGTGAATAAAGACCTTTCAAAACACACACACATCTAACTTCTCTCAAGCTGAGGACTCATCTCACCTGGTTCGGTGTGCTTGAGGACAAAGTTCTCATCCTCAAACTTGCCTCCATATATGGATTTCCCCCCAGTGCCATTGTGATTGGTGAAATCTCCACCCTGGCACATAAACTGAGGGATGATTCTGTGGAAACTGCTGCCCTTGAATCCAAAGCCCTTCTCATGTGTGCACAGACAGCGGAAATTTTCTGCAGAACAAAAACAAAACAGAAGTTTCTCTTTTCAGCAAAGCACCAAACATTTAATTGGCAAACTGCTAATGTGATAGAGACGCGCTGATCAGCTGAAATGTCACCCGAATCCACTGTTAAAAATAAATCATACACCCGCCCGAACCTATGATTTTCTCTGATTTAGATTTCCACACCTGATCGGCACAATACAATTTGGGGGGAGGGGACTGATGATTCAAAGAAATTCAGTCAACAGGCAAAGTTTGAAGGGAGTGAACATATGTTCTAAAGTGTTGCCATTTATCATGGGAAGAACCTCAGCTGGCATACCGAGAACATCTTATCTTTTCTGGTTTAAAAAAAAACATAGTATCAACAAGCCATTGTGAAATACCCAGAGGATTGGTGGACTTCCAAAAAAATCAAATCCACCATCTAGTCAATAAAGAAGTGAAGCCACGTATATCTAACTGTTTTGATGAAAACAGAGTCCAAACTTTAAGAACCCCAAAGAATGCAGTAGTAGGGCAGACATCAATCTTGATTTAAAGTTTTTTGGACAGTCTCGAAATAGTTGTTCCAATAGTTATGAAGCATTGGACAGAAAAAAAATGACATATGACGTGACATGTAGGCTAGCACAACTGTCATCAATGTTGAAGTAAATTGCAGAGAACCAAGCTTTGGAATAATGAACCCTATGCAGTATTTTAAACTGTATGAGCCCAAGCTGTGCACATATTGAGCTTGAATGGATTCTATTAATAGCATTCACCCACCAGTCATCCACAAACTCTTAACCCGACTCATGTTCCCAGGCACTTTAAGTTAGCAATAGAGCAATCATCAATAAGTCAAAAAGCTGACAATAAATCCTGGAAATAAGTGCCTTTTGAAAACTATTAATCATAAGAAAATCTTCCCATACCAGATTAGGTGGTAAGCAAGGAAAGTTTGGATGTAAGGAAAGTTTTTATTACTCGCAGATTATCCTTAGAATTCAGATATGCACATCACTATAATGTGCTGTGATGTCCTGAACAGGACCGTGCAACAGCTTATCGAAAACGGAAAAAAGTACTTGGCTCTGTCCATCAATTGTTGATGGGATGGAGGCAGATCTGAAAGCAAGCTTAAAGTCAATTGTAAGAAACAGGTGGAGTTTATGTGGACTAAATGATTAGAGAAGTTCAGTATACGTCACCAGAGTCTGTCATTTCACCAGTTTTCAAATTGATTAAAAAACATCAGGCCAAAAAATTTAAAATGAAATATGCATGGCTGAATTGTTCACAGTACATTTTGAAAATAGGAGCCTCTAAAGATAATTTACAGAGTCTGACCTGCAGTCATAGGCACAACGTCTGCTCGTAGAAGGAAGCGCAGTCGACCTGCAGGTTTGTTGCCAATCTTGATGTCCATGTAGACCTGAGGGTTAGTTCTGCCTTTTTTAGCTGGAGGCTCTCCCTGTTCAGAAACACAAAATACCAATCAGAAAACATTAATGATAAATATCAGAATATGAAACCTAAACAGATCATACGACACTGAGCAAAAATTTATATAAACTGTTATACAAATATGGCATGCAAGACATTTAATATAATTTCATACTAAAACCAACCAATGTTATTACAACATTCCCACCTCCTGAGTGTTTGTACTGGCTGATTCCGCAGCTGACTCCGCTTCCTCACTCTCCTCAACAGTCTTCCCTGAGAACTTCTTCAACCAGTCATCTTCAGACCACACTATGAGCAGAGCAGAAATGTAATTCAGATTTGTGTTTCAAGGAATTGCAAGAAATAAGTTAACAGCATAATGAGTGAGAGTTTATTATAGCAACCCATTGCAATGAAAAAACCTCACCTGGTCGAGAGGAGCCCTCTTTAATTCTCATGGGTTTGGCGATGTTCACCCTGATGGTTCTCCCGAACAGCTCCGACTCATTCTGCAGGACACGAAGTCGAATAGATATTAACCTAGACTTCCAGCTCTGAGGAAGACTGACATACATCAGGTTTTCTGAGACTACAGAAATTAGTGGTTCATTAACTCACCATATTATCAATGGCAGCAGCTGCATCCTTGGAAAAAGCAGACAGAAGTTTGAGAAAGTGAATTATTGGTGTATTTAAGCATCCTTTTTTTTTTGTAGAGGCAAACAAACCAGTCATGTATGGGTGACTTGTGTAAACTATGAGAAGGAACATTGGTTACAGAAGTGAACCAGAATTAATTAACAATAAAAGATACAAGTTGTTCCAATGCTTAATATTTTCCATATTCGAGGATGTGTTCTTAACTGAAGACAGATTTAGCACGTATTCACCTCTGCCAGCTCAAACTCGATGAATGCAAAGCCCCTGTGTTTCTCTGTGGACAAAAAGAGTCAAACATGATACAAAGAGTCATCGCATGATGCGATATTTTCAAGTCGTAAAACTGTTTCTGTTGTTTGTTAAAGTGTGTTTTTGATTTATAATGATGGGAGTGTATTTTGATTTATGTGTGTTAGTTACCCGTCTCATAATCTAACGGGATCTGAATATCCGTGATGTCACCGAAGGGAATGAATGCCGCGTGCAGCACTTTCTCGTCCACCTCCTCCGCGAGACCCCCTGAGAAAAACAAAACATATTCCAATAATTTTAATATTTCATGTTAAAAACTCATTGACCGTGCAATTCAAGCTGATATTTAATCCTTTGCCCCTTTCCTGGCTACAGCTGATAACCGGAATCGCATCCCTAAACATGCACGAGGCTGTAGGGTTAAACTAGCGCAATGTAAGAACGAAGGGTTTGTTATTTTGATTATAATTTTGATGCTTTTCTTACCAACATAAAGAACACGTTTGCTCGACGCCATCTTGCTTGTAACCTTTGACTTTTGACTGTTTTGTTCGCCAGTGCGGGTCGTTGTCTCGCCCTCTAGTGATGCGGAGGACAAATAACATCACTGGCATTCATTTCACAAGACTAAGGCCGCGTTCCAGGCAACCTGTAACCCGTGTTTTTCCAACCTTATACCCGTGAAAGTGCACTGGAACGGCAGTCAAACCCGTGACTTCCCACCCGTGAACTCGTACTAGATCGATGTACTCCCAGTTACGAGTTGGAAAAACACGGGTTACACAGGTTGCCTGGAACGCGGCATAAGTGTCAATTGTTCAGCTCTGGATTAACAGCTTTACTTTTTTTAGTTAGTTAGTTTTTTACTTGAATTTTCCTAGCTAAGTGGAAACATATATATTTTACTTATTGGCTCGCTCTGTGAAACAAACTACATACCATTCTATATAAAAGTAAAACGTTTTTATTTAAAATATATTTACCAGTCACTAATGTAAAAGTTGGTAAACCACAGAGTCCAAAAAGCTTAGTTTTTATTTTATGTAACAATTCTCTAAATTTTTTTTTTTTTATGTGAATCAATTTGTTACTTAAATTGGATGATGTTTACATGTTTTGTGATCATGATTTATATCTTGATAATGCATATAATTGATGCACTAACTTATATGCATTAATTGATTATTGATATAATTGTATAATTGACAGACCCATTAAATATGGTAGCTCTATGTAGCCTATATCATTTTACAGTAGTTTGACAGACATCAACATTCAGAAGGAGGCAAACTGGAGTTAAATGGCTTTGGTCATGTGAGTAGTCCCAGGTAAAGGTGAAATGGAATGTTTATTTACATTTCTGTCACTATTGGGTCCTTGAGCAGAACATTTAACCTCTGAAGGTCCTACCGCAAGTCATTTTGGATAAAAAGTGTCTGTAACATGGCCTTTGTCTTTGCTAAGTAAATAAAAATGAAGAACACAGCATAGTTAATTTTAAATAGTCATTCCTTTATTTAGAGTGCCACACCACTCGGGTTATTGTCATGGGACAAGTGAGGTCCAATCAAACCAGCAAACACACATCTCACAGAAGAACCAAGCTTCCACTTCCTCATAGAAAAAGTCAGTCCTGGCCACAATACAGAGGCTCTTCCCTCACAGAATTGACTTTTTATTTTATTTATTAACTTTAGGTGATAAAAATCATCACAGAGGTAAAAAATATTAACCCTGCAACAAAATTGTTTTCTTTATGTTCAAGTATTATTTTGTATTTTTCTTTTTTTTTTCATGTTTTCTTTTTTGTGTTCCTATTGGTTGCCACCAGACGACACCAGACAGGGATGATCTCTCTTCAGTCTTTCAGCTTCACCCTACAGAAAACAATTTCAAATTAAAACAATTTAGTTTTTCAGAATAATTTTAAACAAACAGAGAAATAGCCTGGCCATTATAAGCACAGTAATTATAATACTACTGATAATTAATAAACCTGACTTACTCGTCAGGATGTTGCAGCTGCAGTCACAGCAGTGACTCCCACTTTCTGTGTCGCGTCTTTCTTGGCCTGATGAGCCTGAAGAACTGCAACAGCCTCCTCCACCTGACAGCACAAACAAATCATCAGTCCTGCAACGCCCTCGCCATCTTAACCACAAAGATTCATGGCTCTCATAAAATTCTGTCATCATTTACTCACCCTCATGTTGCCGTAAAACTTTCGTACATCCTCGGAACACAGATGAAGATATTTTTAATGAAATCTGAGAGATTTCTGTTCCTCCATCCTCCATTGACAGTCTAACTGACACTTTGATGCTTTAAAAAAGTTCATAAAGAGATTGTAAAACTAATCCATATGAATTGAGCGGTTTAGTCCAAATTTTCCGAAGAGACACGATCGATTTTAAATGAAAAGATTGAATTTAGGCTTTAATTCACATATAAACATTCAACTCACACATAATTTGTGGTAAACGGAAGCTCAAGCATGTTCACTTGACATGCAAGAACCAATGAGGTTCATTCTCGTGTTACACAGCATGTTTGAGCTTCAGCAAGAACCAATGAGATTCATTCTCGTGTTACACAGCATGTTTGAGCTTCAGCAAGAACCAATGAGATTCATTCTCGTGTTACACAGCACGTTTGAGCTTCAGCAAGAACCAATGAGGTTCATTCTCTTGTTACGCAGCACGTTTGAGCTTCTGCAAGAACCAATGAGGTTCTTCTCGTGTTAAGCAGCACGTTTGAGCTTCAAGAACCAGTGAGATTAATTATTGTGTTAAGCAGCACGTTTGAGCTTCTGCAAGAGGTTTGTTCTTGCATGTCAAGCAGTTTCGTTTGAGCTTCTGTTTATGTTCGCTGATTAATGTTTATATGTGAATAAAAGCCTAAATTAAATATGTTCATCATATAAAGCAATTGTGTCTCTTCAGAAAATTTCATTTATTCAATTCATATGGATTAGTTTTATGATCTCTTTATGAACGTCAAAGTGGTTTTTGCGTAGACTGTCAATGGAGGGACATAAATCTCAGATTTCATTAAATATATCTTCATTTGTGTTTCGAGGATGAACGGAAGTCTTACGGGTTTGGGACGACATGAGGGTGAGTAACTAATGACAGAATTTTTTTAGTGAACTAATCCTTTAACTGATAAAATGCCATTATTATATATAGATTACATCTCTAGTCTGTGCTAGGCAAGGCATAAATCTTAATAAATGAATGCATATTATGTCCCTGGTTCAGTCAATATGCTTTGCATTGTTAAAAGCTTGTGACTTTTCCCATTATTGCACATAACAGCAGAGCTAGTGTCGGTTGCTGGAGGCTTTTATCATAGTTAACGACTGTCACCTTGGAGCGCAGAGACTCGTGGGACTCCAGCATGTGGAGCAGCTCAGAGTTGTCGATCTCAAGCAGCATTCCTGTGATCTTCCCGGCTAGACTGGGGTGCATTGCCTGGATGAGAGGGAACAATCGCTCACCTAAAGGGGAAAACAGAACAGGCACACGCAAGACAGACAATAAACAGTTTGAGATGGTTACAGGGAAGAGTACAATAAGCAAGTAATTAATACTCAGGCTGCCCAAAAATACTCATTAGGCATGCCCAAAAACGTCCTTGAGAGTGTAAAGATATGTTTAGAAAGGCTGAACGTGCTTACAGCCTCCTCATCTCACCAAGCATCTGTTTCTGTTCCTGAGGAGGGGCGGCAGCTAACATGGAGGCAGTGAGAGGCTCCTGACCCTGCACATGAACGGCTGGCTGTGCCTGACCAAGACAATAAACCGCAAAATATTAGTGTGTTTGTCGAAGCCAATAATAATTTTCACATTCTGGCCAATAACTGTCAAATGGCCAGTATTAAAATTCATACAATTCTGTATAAACAAATAAAAAATAAAATCAATCATTTAAAATGCAACAGTTTTAAATGAATTAGGCATTACATTATAATGTACATTATGAAAAAAAAAATTGAGATTTGATAAATATTACATTTAACAGTGTTTTTAAAGATTAATAACTTTAAATGGATGATGGCAAAGGTAATCTTAATGAAAAAATTTAGCACAATTAAATTTTGACAGACATACAGTATATATAGATATATCAGATATATATATCCAATACCAATATTTAGTAATAATGTAGCTTCGCTATTGAATAGCTACATTATATTTCTCAGCAAGGATTGATCAAATATTGTGCTGCAAACATTAATAACAGCTTTAAGTTGTCAGTACATTAAAGTCGTTTAATGCACAGCTAGCCATGGATTATCTCTTACATATTTAGCAGCTTTGTATTTGTGAATATTTGGTGTAGTTTTTATTTACATCTATCAGCATATATTACCTGTTGCAGTGTAATGGGCTGCACTACCTGAGGCTGAGTGTTTCGTATGGTGGTGGCGTACTTGTATGGGGGCATGGCACGTGGGGTCGTCACCCCCATGGCAGGGCGAGGACCCATTGGTTGGCCAGTGCCTCCTAGTGGGAAATAGGAAGAGGGCAAGTGGGAAGAGGAAATTAGTATTAAAGCTATGATCAGGACAGAATGAACACCAAACACACTTGTAATCATTAAATGTGTAGTTTGTGGTGTTATTCAAGGGAATTACATAATGATCAGTTAAATATGAACTAAAACCAATAGATATATTATTTATATACATTATTTATTATTATTATTATTATTATGAAACATTAAAATAAACTAAAACTTGAATTATAATCTCTGACACCTTCAACCAACTATGCAAGTTTAGATTAAAAATTGAATCTGAGATGATACAGAAAAACTTTTCAGGCCTCTGGGTCTGTAAAACAGGTCAAAGTTTGTCATAATAGGGCATCACATCATTAGTGGGTGGGTTTTCTCACCCACTCTCTGTGCACCTGTGGGGATCCCGCGTGGGCCTTGGCCGGATGCGTTGGGTGCCAGGTGGCGAATGTTGGCACGGGGCCCTGGCTGGCGCAAGGAGCCGGGCATGCCCTGGAAGCCACCCTGACCTCTGCCACCCTGCTGCTGCCAGCGAGGGTTCGGACGAATCTGGGTCAGCTGGTTTGGTGCGTAGTATGTTGTTCTGTTCTGGGCCTGTGAAGCATGATAGAATTCATTTGATGCATTTGAAAATATATATATAATTAATCAGAGAGATTATTAATCTTTTAATTGAACATCTCTTAACTGAACATCTAAAGATTATTAATCTTTTAATTGAACATCTTAACATCTAAAAGTTTTTTTAAATTATAATTTTGACATAGAAGTCTTAATTATGACTTTTTCTTGTTTGACAGAAATTGGCATTCCATAATATACAGTGAGGTTGTGTAAAAATAATGAAAATATCGAAAGAAAATAATAAAAATGTATCTTAAAACTTAATTTTTCTGTATTTTCTAAACCATTTCATTTTTCCAGGTTTAAATGGAATTAAATCCCAGATTTTATTGTTGTCTCAGACTTTTGTAGCTCACCCACCTGAGGCACAGCTGGCATGAAGTAACCACCGGCAGGTTGGAACTGGTTGATGATGGCGTTGGCGGGCATGGCTCTCATGCCAGCGATGCGCTGCATGTACTGGTTGGTCAGATGAGCTTTGCGTTCTTCTTTACGTTGGGCCAGGGCCACGTACAATGGTTTGGAGCCCACAATACGCCCATTCATCTCTGTCACAGCCTTTGTGGCCTCCTCAGGTGAGGAGAAACACACAAAGCCAAAACCTTTGGACCTGCCGTCCTCCAACATCACCTACAACAAGAAGTACATTGTATGAGATCTCACCTCCATCAGAGAACAGTTTAAACCAAAAATATAAATCTCATAAAGCAGAATACTGCATAATTCAACCCCTTTCTAGCGCCTAAGTGTCTAAAATATAAAAATATAAAATAGGTACTTTAACGCATTGTTTGTGGCCATGTAATAGACTGCAAAGGTATTCGTTTTTGGTGCTGGTGAAATGGAGAAATTCAATGATTTCAGTTGGATTTTGACCCAGTCCTACTGGTGTTGGGTATAACTAATGGACACATTGCTACATCTTCTAGTAGAAACATTTTATAATATTCTATCCTTTGCTGCCAGAAAAAATTATTTACTGAATTGGATCAGTGATCAAAATTTTATTTTCATAGTAAAAATACTAATAAAATAAGAACAAATAAACAAATTTAAAACAACAGCACAAATAAATGCAATAGAATAAAGAGAAATATGAAATAAACAAAGTTTTAAGTTTTTCAGGTGGGTATACAGTATATTCAGGTATGAAATACTACAGAAATTAGGAATCAAATGTAAAATAACATTAGATAGTCTTTGTTGTAAAAATTAGATACAGATCAATGCTTACAGTTAGTTACAAAACTTCAAGAGCAGAGGGTGATTCTCTTTGTCTTTTGTTCTTTGATTAACATGACAGACAGCAGCAGGTTTATTAGGCTGATGTCACTTTAAGAGCTACTGCACAGATACAATATACTGTTACTGTAACTTGCATTACAGTAAGTTACAATCACAACTAATTGCTAGGTTCCAAAACTGACTGTGTTTAACTGAATACTCGCCAAGACAGGCATTTTGACATCATTTTGTGTGTATTTGACCGTTTAAGCACAGTAAGCCACTCATTTTGGTACTTGTGACTCAAAAGTTGCTTGAGACTGAGAGGCGGCTTATGTGTGCTCCACTTATATAGATCAGTGTTTCGCGTGTTTTTGGTGTGAACACGAAACCTGTGTGAATTAGTAAAATGATGCGCTATAGACCTTATGCGCCAGAGAAACGAGGGCGCCGCCATCTTTAGAATATTGTCTTTGAACTTCCGTTTTTGCGGTCGCTCTGTATATTTCTATGGCATTGCTGTCCAGGAGTAATTAGCTTTTGAAGTGGATTTACTTAATGTAAAGTTAACGAAAGTTATCTTGAGGACTGTAATGTTTAAAGCAGATGTCTTAACAAATGTCAGTCGACTGGGAATATTTTAAAACGAGCCGTTCATTAATAAACACGCAGAATCGCTGTGAAAATACAGACCGGAAGTCAAAAGACATCGAGCGCAGCGCTGAAAATGGGCGGAGATACATAAGGTCAATACAAGCACTATTTAACCGAAGCGAATGAGACAAGTGAGTGAGAGGAGGCGGGTTTGTGTGTCACTTCACCGTCGGAGAGAAGAGAGCGAGAACGCGCAGTTAACGTTATTACCTGTGCCGCTGACAACAAAACGGATCATGCGGAAAATCGTCTGATTCTGGTCCCTGGCTGGTTGACCGGTAGCCTGACTACGTCAGACTTCGCACTTCCGCTCAATTTCAGTTCGCTTCTGTACTCAGTCTGAGATAGCGACCTATCTCTCAGTTTTCCTCCGGCCTCAAAACAGCCAGCCAATCAACGAACAGAGGGCGGGCTGAGAGCCGTGACGTAGACGCTGATTGTACCTTGGATGTGTAGATTTACATAATCTGCAAAAGTCGTTCACAGCCATGTTTACTCCGGTATTTCGCTCGATGGTTTTGTTTTCGCATCATACATGTGTTTACAGTGGAATAACACACGTCATAACCAAACGTTATGTGATTGGCTTACGGGTAACCAATGATTTTAAACTTCAGACAAGCGCCCCCCGCGAGAAAGAAAATGCTTTTCTATTATGCCCTTCCAGACTCTGTCTACGAAGCAAAGCGAAGTAGCAGAGTTTGGTATTACCAGGCTAGTTGACCGGTGCATCTCTAAGAAATAGACTTTTGACCCACCTTGGTACTGGTAATGGAGCCAAAAGGAGAGAACTCTTTACGCAGTTTCTCATCATCGATGGTGTCATCAAGATTCTTTATATACAAGTTTACACCCTGTAAACACAAATATATCAAAATTAATTGATCAAAATGAATAGTTTTTTATTACTAAACTAAACACAAGCGCACACACAAAGACAAAACACAGCAATTCATTTACCTGATATCTGCTGATTCTTTCCTGTTTGAGCTGTTCAAACTTTCTCTTGAGTTCTGCTTGTCTCTCCATCTTTTTCTGTGCTCGGCCAACAAACACTGTCTTGCCGTTAAGCTCCGTACCGTTCATCTCTTCCACAGCCTGAAACAGCATCACAATCAATCACCTTTCTGTTCATCCGCTTAACTGTCAGTCCATCCATCCATCTAGCCAATCTCCCAGTTCAATGAAAATGTCAGTGTATCAATATAGTCATTTACACTAATGCTAATTTTAAACATGTTTTAGCTTCAGCTGATTGGCATTATCAGCAAATCATAATACAAATTCACTGTACCTTGTTAGCATCCTCATGCATCTCGTAGCTAACAAACCCAAATCCGCGAGATTTTCCTGTGGGGTCAGTCATGACCTTAACACTCAGTGTTTTACCTGCAGGTAGAAACAAAATCTTCAGAGAAAAATTATAGATCTCAAGACTACCACCACAACCCCTTTATACTCTCAAACTCACCGTATTTATCAAAGAGCTCCTTCAGTCTCTCATCGTCCATGTCGTCGCCGAAGTTCTTGATGTAAACATTGGTGAACTCCTTGGCTTTGGCGCCCATCTCTGCTTCCCTCTCCTTCCTGGACTTGAATCGGCCCACAAACCTACAAATAACAATGGAGACAGAAATGTGACTGATACAGAAATGCAATACAGTCTCAGACCGACAGCTGTGGACCAACCACAGACAAGAAACAGCTGTGGACCAACCACAGACAAGAAACAGCTGCAGCAGGGACAAATCTGACTTTAAATTTAAACACTAAATTTCACTGTACAGGCAAAAAAAACCTTTTTCAAAATATCTTCTTTTGTGTTCCACAGAAATAAGAAAGTCACTCAGTTTTGGATCAACATGAATTTGAGTAAATGATTCTGATCCTTTGACTCTGATTGGTCAACAAACTTTCACTTAGAGTTCCTCTCTGGAACATCTGTAATTGACAACTTATCGTCCTGGTCAATCTACAAACCAATGACCATCCTTCCTGTCACATGACTCATGCTCAGACACTCACACCTTGCGGTCGTTCAGCAGCATGCCGTTCATCTTCTCGATGGCACGGTCGGCTGCGTCCTGAGTTTCAAAATGCACAAAGGCGTAGCCCTTAGATCCATTCTCGTCGCACACCACCTGAAAACAGACATGGGATGAGACAACCTCAGCTGTCTTAATCGTAATCTGTTAATATGAAAGATTTTAATAAATACATTAAATTTAATCCATGTTTGGGTCAAATATGGACAAACCCAACCGTTGGTTTAAATTTTTAACCGTTTAAAATTTTTGATTATTATTATTATTTTTTAAGTCTGTCCATATTTGACACAAGCATGGGTTGAAACAACCCAGTAGGCTACTGTAGTAAGATGGTTGGTTACTAATTCCAAATTACATGACAAAAATTGTAGAAGTAATGTAATCTCTACTCATTTTATGTATTCTGACTACTTTTTGATTACATTTTAGATCACTTTTTACCTTACTCGTTAATCACATTGATTTGAATAGGATAATCCGTACCATATTGACATAAAAATATAAAGAGAGAGAAAATATATTCCATTCTTTGTTACACCATGCATGAAGTGCTTTGAATATTACATTACGTCAGGGTTTCCCAGACTGGGGTTCATGAGTAATTGAATCATACATTTTTTTTTTTTTTCTATAAATAATTTTAAAAGTAACACTTTATAATAACGTTCAGTTGTAAGTCATTTATAAGTGGTTAGTTAATGATGAACTAATAATTTACAAAACATTCATAAATGATTAGCAAGTGATATACTAACTTTTTATGTATGTTTTGTAAATTCAGTTACAAGTCATATGCAAGTGATTAGTAAATGATTAACTAATCATTTACGAAACATGACTATGCATTCATAAATGATTAATAAGTGATATGTTCATTATTTTATGTATGTTTTGTAGATTCAGTTATAAGTCATTTACATTTGATTAGTTAATGATTAACTAATCATTTACAAAACATGACTGCGTTTCATAAATGTTTAATCAATTGTTACATTTTTTTAAAATGTTTTGCTCACATCAGGTGCACAGTGGTTAAAGACTCCATGTGTTTCAGAGAAGACAGCTGTCTATACCCTCAGTCTTTTCTTATACAGCTGATCTACACAGCTTCTCAATGGGTATAGCTACAGTAACGTCTTCAGCTAGTCAGCTTAAGATCCTTTCCATCTAAACTGGCTATATCTCTTAAGCCTAGTAGTGAATGTTTTATATCCACACAGTCACGCAGAGCCGAAGCACAACCAAAACAATGTTCTTCCATGCATGCAGTTTTGTTTATAAGAGGACCAAAAGTTGCATAGTGTACCTTTGATGTATCAATTATTTTTTCCAGCTTTCAAAAATCTAAAAGCCACTCCTCACCTTGCAGGACAGGATGTTTCCGAAAGCAGAGAAGGTATCATACAGGGCCTTGTTGTCAATGGACTTGTCCAGATTTTTGATGAAGACGTTTCCAACCCCGGATTTCCTAAGGGATGGATCTCTTTGTGACCACATGATTCTGATTGGTTTTCCTTTGACCACATCGAAGTTCATTGTGTCTAAAGCTCTCTCCGCTGAAACCAAAAAAACATGAGACATAAGACATCTCTGGTCTCTACCTTAGCACTTAAATGACTAACAATTACTAGAGGATTAAGACATGTCTTAACCAGCAAATCTGAATTGATACATGTTGAGATACTCAAACATATTAACCACTTCTTCTTGAAGCTTGTTAGCTGAGACTTTGCTAATTCTAGCATATCATAGAGAGTCTCATGAAACTGTAATCTAATAATTACAGGACTGTTGAGGTGCTACTGCCCAGATATTTTAGGATGATCTGCTCATTTTTAAGTATACGAATTTCCTTATTTTATCACATTGACTCAAATAGGTTACTAAAACTCAAGTTTTTAATGTTGTTTATATGTCTATATGGTGTTTTTAATATGTTTTAAGACAAACCATGTGCAAAGTCATAAGTCAACACCATTGCTGAGTATTTTAACCTTAAAACTGCAGTGAAAAAATAGTTTCAAAACAGTTTGAAACATGATTTGAAATTGCCGGTGTTTCTTACGTTACAAACCACCTTGTAACCAATTACATCAACGTACCGGAGGGCTTTAGCATATCATTAACTATGACTGCGAAGCAGGAGTCTCGAGAGAAGCCAGGTTATCCCGCTATACCTTTCTGTTGATATGAAAAATCGGGTACATTTAGCAATATAGCGAGTGAATTATGTGATGTATATTACAATGTTATGATAAACTATATGCCTTTCTCCACTTATGTTCTAAGTTGTTCAAAGCGTTTGTGAGGATGCTGATTTTTAGAAGGCAGATGTCTGACTCTGAGATGGCGAACAGTAACGTGTAACATTAGCAACACATTATTAGCTGTTTAATAACGTAGTCAAGCAAAAGGCTAATCATATTAACTGATGTTATGTGTCATACAGTTACATAAAACGCATTACCATTCTGATACATCGACTTGTATACGAGCCTGTATAATTCACTCTTCCATTTCTTCTTCTGAATCAGTTTCTGGTTCAAACATATATGGATGAATTAAACCAGTATTTCAAGTTGCCATTGCGCAGCGTCTACTACAGTAAAGTTGACCAAGTGGATCTCTGTGCTGGTGTGAGTGATTGAGTGTAGGCAGGGCTGATTTGCATATTCATGGATCCGCGTATACTAAATGAAGCAAGGGTATAGAGTTACATTCAAGCTATTTTAACGCATAAATAAAATGTCACAGAAAAAAACAAAAAACATTTAAATATGTAATTTTGGTGATCAAAGATGAGTTTTAAGGGATAACATTATTGACTACAGGGGGACTTTAAGCTAAATGTATTTCATTACTGGTGTGGACTGATGGCACAATTACAGTTACATATATTTATCTGTTTAAATCATGTGAATTGTTTTTCCACTCATCCGCCATATTTATAACCAACAGCAGGGCAAAGTATTGGTGGTGGATAGGTCTAAGAAAACATTTTTACAGATCTTTAACATTCATAGACATTTCTTTAACTAAATATAAATTTAAATATACACGTCTGGAAAAGTCATGACTGAAACATGAATGTCAGGTTTAAGGTTTGTCAGTTTTTTCTAAATTTCGAATCAAATTGATGGCATATGAAACTGTGAGGGACCTGTCACCTATTGTAATGCATTATGATCTGTTTCTCTCTCTCTCTCTCTCTTTCTGTTCCTCATAGCCCTCCCCCCGACATACACACACACTAAGCACTAAAAATGTCTGGTGAACAAAATGGAGCAGCCTTGTGTCTGCTGCACTCAGCAGTTTGCAGTGTAATTGTATTGAACATGGAGCTCAGGGCTGGTGGGATCATCCAGAGAGAGAGAGAGAGAGAGAGAGAGAGAGAGAGAGAGAGGGAGGGAGAGAGAGAGAGAGAGAGAGAGAGAGAGAGAGAGAGAGAGAGAGAGAGAGAGAGAGAGAGAGAGCAAATAACAACTTTCAGCCAACATAGGTCAGGACACACAAACTTTTTTTTACCACCAATGTAGCGATTTCTGGTTTCAAGCAAAAATTTGTTATATTTTATGAGGATTTAGAATTATTAGTTAGGATGCACATGCATTTACAGCATATTGTTGTCAAAGTAATAGTAGTAAGCTTTCATCGTTGGATAAAACAGAATAAGCAGAAACATGGTGTGGCTGTCCCATAAATTTGCCTGTCTGCTTGTTTCTTCAAAGCACCCCTCAGAAAAGACAGGCACAGTGAAGGCAGCCCTCACTGGCTCTATATTTAGCAGTTTGGGTCCTTTGAGCAATGTGCTGGCAGGCAGCATGTGTTCAAGGCTCTGTGTCCATTGATGGGGCTGAGACACTGGAATGTGTGTGGCTGAAGCTTACCAGTGCCGGCAACTGTTTACAAATGCAGCTGTTACATGCTGAAAACCGAACCATATGCTTGAGCTCATTTGCCAAGCATGTTGCAATATACTATTGCACTGAAACACTGTGCAAAAACATGCGCAATACAATCTCAAGTCCTGAATTCTAGATGTGCATCCTGTGATCACAAACTGTTTTTTGTCTCTTATATGTAAACATGTTTACTATCAGTTGCCATTCTGAGTTTCTAAATGGAGGTGAGTGAGTTCAACTCTGACCTTTTAACCTTTCTGCTGTGAAAGAAGAGGACAGAATCGAGCATTTAATAGCACAGAAAACAGATATTTCAGATCCAGCAAACTACCTATCTGTTAAATAAATTACACTTTAAAATATAATAATATACAATACAGGTTTTTTAAATTGTAATAATTTTTCACAGTATTAGTGTTTTTATTTAATTTTTGATCAAATAAATGCTGCCTTGGAGAGCATAAGAGACTTCTTTCAAAAACCTTACAAAAAACATACCGACCCCAAACTTTTGAACAGTAATGTACATTAATTCATTATGTATTGCATAATTTGAGCTGATTGAACAAACAAATGTTTTACCCTGAAGACTATTAACTCAGAAAGGAATGAAAAAAACAAAACATATTTAGTATGTTACTCAAAAGTTGTAAAACTGTGCAGGTAAGTTGAAATGTAGGAAGGACAGGACAAAAATGAACAAAAATGGCCAGTTAACACTTATTCTTGTCTTCTTTGAATCATTAGATTCTGAAATAAAGCTGAAGGTGCTCCACAATGGTATTATCCCCTCCTGACACTTTAAATAGCACAAATAGGTCATGCCAGGTTGCAAAATGTGGGCTAACACACACACACACACACACACACACACACACACACACACACACACACACACTAGCACCGTTCCCCTAGAGTTTGTCATATAACTAAAAAATTGAGGTATCCTAATGTTCATGTTTGCTTCTGTGTAGAATGTCTCATATCAAGGTTTATGGTAGATTTAGGCCACTTTGACTATGTGGGTCAACCAGTACATTCAATTCTATTCTAGTTCTTTATTCCGATTATAGGCTATAATTAAGCCTTATTGAGTCTTGAGCTTTTCCATTAAAATGTTCACAATTTTGCCATTATTTTAAGGAAGAATCTGAACAGAATGTCTGAATGTTTTTCTCTGGAACTTGATGTTTTCCAGGAATGGACATGCTAGGCAAGGCAAGCTCAACAGAACAAAATATCAGTCCTTCACAGGGTGCTCAGCTTAAATGATACATACACACATGCCATGCTGCATATTAAAACTTTGTATCACGTACTTATATCGAAGTGATGATATTAAATCAGGACAAGGGAAATGATACAGCCTGTAGCTCTATTTAATATTTGCTCCTTTAAAAGCAATTGAGTTTATTTGTATGGTGCTTTTCACAACGCATAATGTGAGTGCCTTACAAATCCCAGAGTGAGCAAACCAAGTGTGATAATGGCAACAAAATCTTCCTTGGATACTGGTTAATTTCAGCAACATAACATCTATTTTATGTTACTATAGGCTACTGATGAATAAAACTGGAATAGATTAACATTCGGCAGATGGTTTTATCCAAAGCGACTTACATCACATTGAAGGTTCACATTTATTGGTTCATACATTCCCAGGGAATCAAACCTATGACCTTGGTATTGCTAGCACCATGCTCTACTGTTTGAGCTACAGAAAATATAGAGTCATAACTATTGTATATTGGGATACTAGTAACTAAGAAAAAAGTGCTAGTAGCTACTTTATTTTTTACTTTTTACATAAAATACTAGTACTATTAGTCTTCAAATTATATTAGTCTATAAATATTATAACTGAGAAAGAATTGCTAGTATTTTGCTTTTACTCTTTTAAATAGTACTAGAGTAAAATATTAAATAATACTAGAAACATGAAATTGGAATAGATAGTTGTAACTATTGGTATGGTTACTAGTAACTAAGAAAGAAGTACTAGTATCTTATGGATAGTTAAACTGGAATATGTATCAGCAACAACTGGAATATATTTGTAAGTAATTAGTTGATTTCTGAACCACTGATCCCCATAGATTTCAATGGCAAAACTATTACTAATAATAACAATGAAATAGGTTCTTGTCACTAAATGGCGACTAGTATGAACACGTTATATCTGAATATGTGACAGACCTAATGGATTCAAGACCATTTTTGAAAACAGAATCAAACTAAATCTAGTGTTAATTACTTAATAATAATAAAAAGATAGCCTACTAATTCGTTTAAAGGAAAATGTTAAAGCAGCTTGCCATAATGGCTGGACATAGGCTAATGCGGTGTGACAGTGCAGTCACTAAACCCTGACTTTCACACAATAGGCCATATTAGGAGAATAAAGCGATCTCTTTAATTTGTTAAAGATGGTTATAGCAGGGAAGAACAGCGTGCTGTGGGTATCTCAGAAATACATGTGACAGCAGCACACAGGAGATCGAGACAGCTCGCCCGCACACACGTTACATATCACCTCCCTCCAGTGTCCCTACATTTACGCACGAAGCATGTCACATTATTCCCGTTACTCTGACAGCCCTGTGCATCACGTTTAAAGTCACCCAGGACGACAGGGCGCCTGTCTTTCATGTCTTACCGTCCGCAGGCTGCTGGAAGTTGACGTAGGCATAGCCCAGCGAGCGCCGCGTGATCATATCCCGACACACGCGGATGGACAGCACCGGGCCGGCCGGACTGAATTTCTCATACAGCATAGCCTCCGTGATATCAGGGTGCAGGTCGCCCACATAGAGAGAAGCCATCGGATAACTCCCCGCGGTCGCTGCGTTCATATCTCGGTGTCGTTCAAGCCTTTGAGCTCGTGTGTTTTGTCTAGTGCTGAAATGACAGTGCGTAAAGAGTGTCCTAGAACCAGAGGGACAAATTAGTCTATTAAACTTTTACGCTACTCTCCAGATAAACGATGTCGGTATCACTGACAGCTACAGCATATGGAGTCCGGTCGCGAGGAACTGGCTTCAGAAATCGTCCAGGTAGTTGGAGACCTTGTCTTTAAAAAAAAAAAAGTTTGCCCTTTTAAAAAAAAAAAGTTGTTTTAAAGTAGTTATTTTTTGAGGTTTTTGGTATTTTGTATTTTTTATGTTTATTTTTTTCTTTTTTAAAGGTACTGAAGAACAGTGAGTTATACACTCACGGTGTGGTGGCCGGGGAAAGAGGGTGCGTGGGAAACGCACGGGCACTTTATAGCTCGAGCGGAGGAAATAGCAGCCAGGGTCGCACTCTGGATAACAGAAAAAAAACGCGCACCGAGCATGCGGTGTAACATGACAGTAGCCTACATTCAACAAGGAACATCCAACAGCGACATCTGGGTGCAGCAGTCTACAGCACAAGGTTTCTTTTACATGAACACGAGTCATCCTCAAAATACTGACAAACATTCATTGAATCATAAAGACTTATAAATAAAATTAACCCCCACATAAATAGCATAATTCTCTGACCTGATCTTTTATGCTAAAGTTCAGCATATTTGCAAATCAGAAAAAGAAACCAAGTTCACCAGGTAGACTTTACCATGACATTTACAGTTGTTTAGATATTTCATGTAAAGGACGTGATAAGGCATAACATGTTTTTGCATTACTCCAAGAAATTTGCAGCTTAAAAAAAAAGAAAAAAGAAAAAAGAGATCTGTCCCGATAATTTACATGTCACTGACAAAACAAAGTCTAGGAAAAGTACTTCCAAGGTTAAAATTAAAGTAGGCCTACTACAGCATGGCTGTTTTGCACATAAGCAATTAAGCATTGGAAATTACTGAGAAGTGGAATCAAAATGTACTGACATTGGTCTATGAATTTGAGAGGGTAATCTAGATTGTAGAACATAATTTGTCCTTTATGACCAGTATGTCAAGATTATAAACAACCATTAGAAGCACTAACCTTCAGTGTTTGCTGAACATCTGAAGAGCAACGTGAAAAGCTGCATAAAGACTCAACATTACAAGACACCTATATGTTAACCAATTTGAAGTTACTTTTCCCCCTACCAAATTTCATGTAAAACCCTAAATAAAGGTGCCCTGAAATCCAGGTATAAAATGACAAAGGAAAAATTGAATGGAAAAAAAAAGCTTTATTTTGGTTGAAATTTCAGTAAATGCATTGGAATCATTTCACACAAAGGCAAAACACAGGTCACTGATGCATCTTTAATAAGATCATAATCACCAGTCCATTGACCTCAGTTGATCTAATAGGGATGAAACTAGACCTTTAATTTCAGAGGAGTCCTCCACCCGCTCATCCTTTTCTCTTTTCTCACCATCCTTTAATTGCGGAGTCTTGTCCTGTTTGCTCATGCTGGGCCTTTTCTGTTCTTCATAATTGAGAGAACTGGATCCATCTGCAGCTTGTTTCAGACTTAGTTTAGAGTAGAGAACCGGCTCCAATAATTTGGCTCCTTTAGAGCTCTTAAAGACCATCTCAGCCTGTCTGAAAATAACTTTACCCTTATCCTCAGCACTCTCAGAGAGCTTATCTGATGTAGGGTTGACCAGGGAGTTGTCATTAGAAGGAAAGTCAAATTCAAGATTCAGTTGAGGCTGCACTAGGTGACGTACATCAGTCACAACAGGTTTTCCCTCAATCTCATGCAAGTGGGCAACGTCTTTAAGATGCCACATACCCAATCGGTCTTCTGCAACATCATGCAAATCCACAGCTTCTACTTGAGCTTTTCCTTCATCCACAGCAACCATCGGACTCATCTCAGTGCTTTCATCTGGTTTCAGCTTTCCAAAGGGTTCGTCACTTTGAAGGGTTACATCAACAGCATGGTTTTCTGGATAACCAATTCCCACTTGCACCACTGGTGGCAACTCAAGCTCCATGATGTCTGGTAGCCACATTGAGAAATCCCCTCCCTGTCCCTGGCTGATTATAACCAAACCTCCTCCAAAGCTAGGCTGAACAGGCCAGGGGGAGACATCAATGTTTTGCACTGAGCTCCCAGAGAAAGAGGCACCTGCCATGATCAATCTTTTATCAGACAAGTTTCTGGCTGTAGGGCTGGACTTTGTAGCACTGTAGTCTGACAGTGATATGGCCTGTGGTGCAGATGGCTGATCCTTAATAATCAGGGGGCCGGTGCTTACTACTGCACTCAGGTCTAGAGAAACCATAAAAGAGACAGTGGAGGTTCATTTCAAAGCAAAATATACAGGGCTAAGCAGGCTTTTTTTTTGTTGGTCCAGCAGCTCTAATACTTGGTGAATGAGCAGTTTAATTTCTCATATACATTTTTAAATGTATTAACTTTACTTAAATGTAGTATCAACTAGGAGTTGCATCTTCACATTGATGCACTGTGAGCCAATATGGATTTTTTTTTTTACTAGGAGATAAACAAAATGTAACATTTAACCAAAATGGCAAGTGATAGTATGGTTAACTGGCTTGAAACTCAGCAGGCCATCCTTAATCTTGAGCCTGGACATGGGTACTTTGTTCATTTGAGTTCCGATTCAAATCACTATATACCAACCAGGAAGTTCTGCAAGCTCCAAGCTTCTGCACCTTTTCCCACAACAATCACATATGGAGGTTTGGCCACTCAGGTCAACCCATCTGAAAACAGGAGGCTTATTTTTTATTTAAGTTCCAAAAGCCTATTAGGACAAAGGTCAAAGACCAAATAAGAGCAATATCAGATTCAAACTTACCTTGATTTGAGTTTGTTGTAATTGCAGAATTTAGTGGTTGATGTCAGACCCACATCAGACAGATAGACTCTGCAGTGAAGATAAATCTAAAGCAAACAGGAGAGCATTACAGAGCAAGCTATTGTCAGTTTGTAGGATTGTAATAATCCTAACTGGGAATCAACACTCACCTCAGAAGACTTTAAACTAGACGTACGAACAACCAAATTGACTAAATCACTACGTCGCAACACAAACTTCACCAAAGACGCTTTGGAGGCCACACAGCTGGTAAACATAAAAGTGAAGGCTAAATTATTTCAGAAGTAAATGTAGAGAAAACAGCATTTGTTGAGTTGATCTACCCTTTGTTAATGATAAGGGCAACTTCGGGTTTCTCAGCAGGGTTTGGAGAGGAGGAAGCATGGCAGGACTGGATGTAAAGCTGTTGACCAGGGGCAGGTGAGGCAGACACCTGTAGATGCAACTGCTCTCCTTTGTAGAACACGTTAGTATCTGCTGGATCACTCCAAGATGCTAAAGCAAAACAAATATTAGATAGCGAGACACTTAACTACACCTAATAGGATAAAGATAATTAATAACATACAGTTCATGATCCTTAATGAAAAACCATTTCTTCTCTCCAGTAGACCTAGTATATCATATGGCATTGGGAAACCAGATGCAAACCCATCAAAAGTGTGAGGCTGAGGAAATCCATCCAAGAAAGGTCCATCTTCAGCAATGCCAGGAAAGTCAGAAACATGCCAGACATCATTTACCATTCCCGGTGAATATGCTGAGATGCGGCCATTAAAATCATTCCCGTTAGATGTAACTGGCAGCGCTAGACACGCTATAGCGCAACAGAAGACGACAAAAACCATCGCCATCCCAATCCTTTAGTTTTGATCTGAGAGAGAACAAGTACAAAGTAATTTACACAGCTACTTTCCTTGTCTTCCTTGTCCTGCCTTCCTTTAAACTGAAGCTGAGAGGAGGATTACAACGTGCAGGTTAATGCATTAATGAGAGTCAGCTTATCAAGTCCAGGTGTTCAGGTTTACCTCATCAACTCATCAACGCTGGCTACTGATTGGGCTTCTTTATTTGTCTTATTAAATCTTTTGTTTATTTGATTTTTTAATAAACTAGACAGCATTTTCAGAAGTAAACACCAATTTTGTCATTCATAAATTAAAACTAAACCTTATTTTCATTGTTTTAAAAAAACCGGCAAACCCACCAAGAATATTACATAGGCCTATATGGCAAATTCTGATTCACATAGGCTAAATTAACAGCAAAATGTAAAACAACAATCTAATGACATCACAGTGCTCGCCTTGGAGACGCTATAAACTCGTGTAAGTTACAGCGACACCTGCAGGGCGGCCAGCATCAGGTGAGCGCGCGGAGAGGGAGTGGTCATGCACGCAAACGCAGGTGAACGGGAAGAAGGAACACAGCCTGAGAGGCACGGTAAGAGGAGAAGATCCTTGAACATGTTAAACCTTTAATTATGACTTCGTCTGAAAGAAGGACTTCAGAATGGTGAATTCGGGTGAGTTGGGCATCATTACTCAAGTAAAGTGTTTTACATTTCATTTCATGAGGAGGGAGTATGAACAGGCTCGCGAACGTGGTCGGGTGTGGTCATGTTTATCTTGATAATATATAACGCAGCGCTCTCTCGCTGAATGTTTCGAGTTTAGTAATGGCCGGCATTTCTACTAATGTTGCCTACAACATAAATGATGTTTATTTCGGACCTGATGTCTTTTTATAGATTTGTTTTGTTTTGTGTTATTATAAATGCACTTCACAGAAAATGAAAATTCCGTCTTCATTTACTCACCCTTAGCTACGTCTGTCCTAGGACTTCTGTGGAGCACAATAAATAATAGCCTATATTTTTTTTCATGCAATTAACTGAAAATGTGGAGCAAAAACACCATAGACGTAGTCCATATTCATGTCCACACATCAAGCCTTCTGGGGCCTGTTTCAGAAAGGAGGTTAAGTGAAAACTCTGAGTATGTTAACCCTGAAATGAGGGAAACTCTGAGTTTTCTGTTTCAGAATGGGAGGTATGTTAAACCTGAGAAAGCAGAGTAAGTCAAGCCTGTTTCAGAAAGAGAGGTAACTTATACTCAGAGTCAGTTACCATGGTAACTTACTCTGTGAACCTAACCTGGTCGGGAGCAGGTTTTCTTCAGTAAACCCAGAGTTTCTTTCGGTCTCCTCCCCTTTTTAAAGTGGAAGTGGTGTTTAAACGCCTCATTCAGTCTTTCAGTACATTTTTATTAATAAAATTAATCTTTTATTAATAAATAAAATATTGTTTTTTTGTTTGTTTGTTTGTTTTTTTAACTGGCAACTGAAAACACAGTAGTAGATTAGTTACATAATGTAGTTCTAAATAAATTCTACAGAATTAAACTGTGGCATTTACTGAAAATCACTGAACTGTTAATCTGTGCAACAGAAGTTGATGGACCCTCCTCCTGCTGTTCTTCAACACTCTGGGGGCGGGGGTAGAGATAAGAATACCCGTTTATACTTAGATTTAAACTTAGATTCTATAGGTTACTCCACATAAAAATGTGAAAAAATCTGAATGTGTAGATTGTTTGATGTGTAGACACATAATATTAACATTAGGCCTCTCTGTGGCAGCAGAAACTCTTTATCCCCATGTGATGAGCATTTGGTTGAGTACACTTTATAACACTATTTGTCATCATTTCTGGTGTATTGAGTAGGTGACTTACAACTGCCTGGGGTTCTGTTGGGACAGGAGGCTCCAAAAGACAGATATTACCATCAGAATCTATTGGGACCAACAAAAATCCTAACCCAAAGATAAATGGAAATATCAAAAATAGCCTATATAAAAAATGACACATGTAAACCTCTTACATTTTATGAAGACCCTTGGATTTTCGGAAGTGACTGGCTCTGAAGTCTGTCCAGGAATTCCCTCAGCCAAAAATGCTGCTGCTCTGCTAGACACTGGATGCTTTAGTTATTTAATATGTCACATGTTTGTAAAGCCAGGTAGCCTATACCCATGATATGCTCAAGCCTTACTTGACTGAATGCACCTACATGAAAATTAAAATTAGGTTGAATAACATGCTGTTCTTCCAGTTTCAACTCTGATATTATAACAGTTTGGCAAGTTACTTGTATTACTAACTACAAATGACATCTTCAACAGTGTAATTAGATTAATGTAATAATTACTATCTTTAGAAATGATTGGTCTACTTATTACTAATTACTAAATCCCATGTCAACCTTAAACACTTGAACAATACAGGGAGAGACAAGAAACTGCACTTTTAATGCTTTCAAATAAACAATATACAATTGCATGAATAATTCTTGAATTGACCAAAGTGTGTAGAGGGAGAAGGTTACATTAAAAATATACTTTTTAAAAATGTATGTTAAATAGCCTATACAGAATTGTTCTATAGTCTAATACAATTACATCAGATTTAACTTTAAATTAAATTACGGAAGAATTAAGAGTAATCCCTTTAATTAAATTACAGTATTTAGATTACTTGGTAATTAATTACACCCATCACTGTATAACAGTAATTAAAATGTGAAGAAATATGAAGACCTCTTTTTGTCTGGCGCTGTTGCCATGGTGACTCATAATATCTGTGCTCCATTGATAATGACTTTTTATAGTTGTGGTGCACGCGCTTAACTCAGAGTCAGTCAACTCAGAGTTGATTGAACTAACTAATTTCAGCTGTTCTGAAACCAAAAACTCAGAGTTTCCCATCTCAGGGTAAGTCAACTCAGAGTTCAAGTTTTAACTCCGAGTTGGTTGAACCTCCTTATTGAAACAGGCCCCTGGAGCCTTAAAAACAGACATTTACGCTGACTCAAAACAGTCTATGCAAACTCCAAAACCGATCCAACTCTTTCGATTTCCAGTCATATTGCAAGTACAGCTCCTCTTCTAGAAAAAAGCCTAAAGACCGCTTGTCAATAACATATTTTATTCAGCAGTAAAATCTGATAATCGTAACGCATCTTTGCTTGTTCGTAAACATTGCGCTGTCGCTAATGATGGGTTTGCATCCCTTTTGATGATTGACTTTTTCAATCACCATTTATCTGTTATTGCATTTAACGATTTACGATTTTTTTATTTTTTATTGTGCCATAAAAGGAACAACATGAGGTGGAGTAAATGACGATTAAACCATTACAGTGAGGATTTAATAGTATTATTCTCCTAAATTATCTCCTAAAAATCTAAATTATGACCTGGTTGAAAGTGTACAATACAGATGTAAATTGTGATAAATATATTTAATATTTATAATATTATTTAATAAAAATATTTAATTAATTTATTATTTCCTTCATTCATTTACTGGTTTAAAATATTTAATCAGTTGTCTACAATTAAGCAACAGTTATTTGCTTTTTAGTGAAGTTATGGGCATGGCACATAAAAACTGTAGTCTCAAGTTCATCTGGATTTCATCGTGCACAAAGTTCCTTGACATTTAATTTAAATGATGATATGTTGTCTGGTCCTTTATCATCAATGTCCTGCTGTTTCTGTGTTTATGGTTCCTTGATGTTGTGTGTGTTTGCTTTAGGTCTTTGTTGTGGCAGTCTGAAGGATGACAAGATCCTGATGAAGATGGGTTTGGGACTGGTGCTGGTTGGTCATGTGAACTTCTTGTTGGGGGCACTGGTACACGGAGCTGTGCTCCGACACATAAGTGTGTTCACTTGGAACCGGAAACTCGTCTACCCCATCTCCAATGTCATTGCTCTTGTGGCAGGACTCATGGTATGTCTGTCCTCAAAACTGTATCCTATTGCTTGCTTATTATCTCCACATTTCTGTTATGGACATTAGATTTTGTTTGTGATCATTATCCAGTTGCCAGTGATGTGGTAGATGAGGCATAACCAGGTGTGTTAGTTGAAACTTTAAACTAACCCCTTGCACTGAATGAATCCACACTGTAATTCATACATCGGATCATGTTGTAACCTGCAGGCAATCATTGGTGGAATTTCAGCTATTGTTCTCTCAAAAAACAAGAAAAACCAGCTGCTGGTGAGTACACATACCCACACTCAATGCTGTCCTTTTTGTTATGATCACATTTGTTATTTATGTGTTTTTGCTACATGAGGTTTATTTGCTGCCACTTCAAAACATTCACTTTAAAACGAGTCTTTCTATAGAACAAAATGGAGTATTCATGTATTATTTATTTCTGAACACATTCTATCTTTGTTGCAGAGTTGGTTTCTACTTGTTATGAGTGTCCTGGCTATTCTTTTGGGTGCCGCCTCTGCAGTGGGAATCAGTGTTGCTACAGTGAGGGTCATACATCTGGATGGGGAGAATCTGTTTGCCCACTGCAACCAGTCTGCCATCATAAATTTGTACAGCATCACAAATGAATGCCCCTTTGACCCCACACGCATCTATGTAAGTCAATTTATCTGCAGTCTGATGAGTCCTTGTGTAATCAAATGCAAATGTCTCATAAATGCCTTTAAGTTCTTTCTCTGTTTTAGTGTGCAACAGTTTTGGTGACTTGAATGCTTTAGTGGCTTGAGATGCAAAGTAAATATATTATAAAACTCATGTACGATCAGATTTTATCCTGAATTTGATCCTATGTTAAAAGTGAGGAATAAAGGTAAAAACAAATGTGCAAATGTTATAATGTGTATGCCAACTTAAGTGCATGTGTATAAACCTTTTGCACTCATATACCAGTATTAAAATATTACAACATCGTTAATTAAAATAAAAACATTAGTATTTACACCAAAAAAAAAAAAAAAGGTTTTAAGCCAGTTATTTATATCTTTTGCTGTAGTGAGTCAGTAGGAAATGTCAGTTTACATTACCAAACATTCCTTTTACCATTAATCCAGTGAGATTTTTGTATGCACAAGGAGTCTGTCAACAGCCTGTGCTCCACACGGAGATCTGATCTCACAATCATCAAGTCTGTGATTGCATAAAGAAACAGAAAAAACTGAGACGGTCTAAATCTAGAAGAACTGAGGCATCGTCACATCATTGAAACTTGCATCCGCTTCACGTCGGGGTCCTGATCAACCTGTCTGGGTTTATTCTGAGATAACAACTGGCTGGATGTACATTATCCCTTACATATGCTAACATTTAGGATGATTCTATGCACGACTTTATAAATAAGGCCTTAGGTTTCGCCATGTAATTTTAAAATTGAAAAATGTATTTATTCTTGGCTCTAAAAATTTGGCTAAAATTGCTTATTCATTATTAAAAAAAAAAAATCTATTCACAAATGCATAAAATGTCATGCAAAAGTCATGGAAATTCATTGGTAAAATGGTGTTGGAACCCCATGGGACATAATGCAAAATAAGCAAATGAAAGGAACTCCTAAAAAAAAGAAATGAAGACCATATATATTTACAATATTTAAAACAATATTTAAAATATATTTCTCTCTCCAGGGTACTACATTAATCCTATGGTTTCCATTGATTCTGATGTCAGTGGTGGAGGTTGTGTTCTCCTGCCGCTGTTTCTTGGCCTGCACGTCGTTCCTCCGGATGCGCTGCCCGTGGAGAAGAACTGTCTCTAAAAGGGTAAATAGAACTATATGTGTGTAATCAAGACAAATCAGAATTCGATATAAAAAAATCATTTTGGGTTACAGATTGTTTTAAGAGCAATTTTGCATGCCAGCTCCACATTAAACTTGATAAACCTTTTGTGTTCTTTGAATGTAATGTAAATGTTGGGGTTTAGGTGCGTGTCCAGCTGCCAGAAGAAACCTCACTGCCACCAGGAGATGATCCAAATGAAGTGGACCCAGCAGAACAACATGACCTACTTGCTGTGGAGACGAGTGAACTGTAATTCAAGAGTAAACATTACATGAACAATACATGCTTTTCAAAACCACTACATGACAGTGGACCAGTGGCTAGCAGGTGAAGGGAGGCGGTGCTCCGGCATCTAATGAAGCACTAATGATGAGTGTTATTCTTCAGTCTTAAAGGGTCAGACTGCGTGACCAAGTACTATTGTAAAGTGCATGTTTTATTAACCTCATGAACATGTTTGATGTGCGTGTTTGTTACATTTTCTGCACTGATGGGTTTCCTTGTTACATTTATATTAAAAAAAGACTTTTCTATTCAAAACTGAATTGCTTGGACACAGTCTCTATAATTTTTGATAAATATTTATAAAACTATTTTATATTATAAAATTACTAGGCCTACATATTTATATTTAAAAACAGTTGTTTTTTTTCTTCTTCAAAGGCTGTGTGGCTCTGTTGTTTCATAGGAATATAATTGGCTATGCTTAGGAAGTGATGTTCCCTGGTTTAATTTTTAGCCTGGGTTGTGTTTCCCAAAAGCATCGTAAGCCTAAGTTGATCGTAGAACAATTACCACCAATGATCTCTACGATAAACTTATGATGCTTTTGGGAAACGCAGCCCTTGTAAGAATTGTTGGGTTGTTGATGCTTGATCTTGACCCACTCTAGATTTTCCTATGACCTTTTGATAACCTGTTAACATCAAAGTTGTGAGGTCGAGAATGAAACTAATAGAAATTTCACTTTAAGTCTGTTAAATAAAACAAGCAGCGGTCAGTGAATCTGTTTAAGAGTTGTCTAAATGGATGAAACGAGACAGAATGAGGCCAATTTATCTCTTGGACTGTTTTACTGGTTCAGTAGTTCATGATGCAGTTATTTATAAAAAAATAAAAAGACAAGTAAAATAGCAGAATGCACAGAAAGCAGAAATACTAAAAGCTCAAAGGGTGAACACAAAGCAGGACATTCACTCATGCATTGAGAGCACACTTACAACTGATGAATTGTAGCCAAAGTTTTTCCACAAATCCATGTTTAAAGGTATAGATCATCCAAAAATGTTGATTTCTGTCCCTCCATTGACTGCTACAAAAAGTTCATAAAGCGATCATAAAACAAATCCATATGAATTGAGCAGTTTAGTCCAAAATTTTCTGAAGAGAGACAATCGTTTTATATGATAAACAGATTGAATTTAGGCTTTTATTCACATATAAACATTCATCAACTCGCACATCGTTTGTGGTAAACGGAAGCTCAAGCATGTTCACTTACGTGTGAGAAGAACCGTTGAGGTTCATTCTCGTGTTACGCAGCACGTTTGAGCTTCAGCAACAACCAATGAGATTCATTCTCGTGTTACGCAGCACGTATGAGCTTCAGCAAGAACCAATGAGATTCATTCTCGTGTTACGCAGCACGTTTGAGCTTCCGCATAAGCTCGCATGTCAATCATGTTTGGTTGAGCTTCTGTTTTTGTTCGCTGATCAATGTTTATATGTGAAATAAAAGCCTAAATTCAATCTGTTCATAAACTGATCGAGTGTCTTCAGAAAATTTGGACTAAACCACTCAATTCGCATGGATTCATTTTATGATCTTTTTGAAGCTTTGAAGCTGTCAACTGAGAGACAGAAATTGCTCAGATTTCATCAAAAAGGTCTTCATTTGTGTTCCAAAGATGAACGAAAGTCTGGTAATTAATGACCCAATTTTCATTTTCACTGTTAATCATTGGCTTATTCTCATCAAAATGTCTGTTTCTTTTGTCTTTTTACTACACTTAAAACTGTATTTTGAAATATTACATTAACAACATTGAGTCTTTAATGTGACCCCATGGGCTGTCATTTTTTTTCAAATTCTGCTGTTCATAAGATGAATCTTTTCAGCAGGGCTGCTCCTGGTACTGTCTCTCTGTGGCAGTGAAAAAGTCCTCTAGAACACTGCGCAGGTACTCAAAGGTGGGCCGGTTGTCTGGGCTCTCTGTCCAGCAGTGTTTCATGACGTTATAGAGAGCCTCTGGGCAGTTATCGGGGCAAGGCATGCGGTACCCTCTCTCAAGGTTTGCGATCACCTCTGGGTTTGTCATCCCTGAAAGATCAGAAGTAACAGTGAAAAGAAATTCTGAGATATGGCAAAATGAGGTCAAACAGGAAGGTGGTTTGTTACCTGGATATGGGATTCTTCCATAAGTAACAATCTCTGTCAGCAGTACTCCAAACGACCAGACATCTGATTTGATCGAAAAGGTGCCGTAGTTTATGGCCTCAGGTGCAGTCCATTTGATAGGAAACTTTGCACCTGTGCGATTTTAAAAAGGCATATTTTTAGGTGTCTTTTAAAGTTTAGCAGCCAGACTTTCTCGCATAAACGGAGATTCTGTGGTGATGTAATCCTAAGGTAAATTGACAGAACAAAGCATGATGCAGCTGATGCTACTTACCCTCTCTGGCAGTGTATTCGTTATTTTCGATGAGGCGGGCGAGGCCAAAGTCAGCGATCTTGCAAATGAGCTCATCAGACACCAAAATGTTGGCAGCTCTCAGGTCTCTATGGATATAGTTCTTCTGCTCTATGTAAGCCATTCCCTCTGCGACCTGCAGGGAGCAGTAAAGTGTTAATGATAAGGCTGTGTGTGATTTATGGCTATGTTTAGAATAGCATACTACCATGCAATTATTTCTGCAGTATTTATGTATACCATGCAAAGTATTCATGAAATACTAAGATGACATACGACATTTGGTGTATATAATAGAGAATACTGCACTAGATGCTGTATCTCACAATGTGCTGTGCTTTACTTGACCTTCTATTTCCAGTGTAAAAAAAAAACTGCAATTAATATTTGCTAAAAAAAATCGTATATCTCCTCCTTGAATCATTATTTTAGAAAACAGTCAAATGACTGTAAAACACATTTTATTTTAATTACCCCCCTCTTATTCTCACCAAGGCTGCATTCATTTGATCAAAAATACAATAAAATCAGTAATACTGTTAAATATTATTACAATTCAAACAACAGTTTTTTTGTGTCTTAATATTTTTTAAATGTTATTTATTCCTGCGATGACAAAGCTGATTTGATACCAGCCGTGATGCATGATTCTTTGATGAACAAAGTCCAATAGAACAGCATTTATTTGAAATGGAAATCTTTTGTAAAATTATAAGTGTCTTTACTCTCACTTTTGATCAGTTTAACACATCCTTGCTGAATAAAAGTATTAAATTCCTTTTTTTTTTTTTTTTTTGTGTAAATGATGGAATGTGCAACAACATGGTCAAGTGACAGCAATATTGCATTCTATAACAGTTTATTGTTGCATAAAAGTTTCACATACTATTTTTACAAAACCGTACGCAGTAGGCATTTCATTCCGAACATAACACACGTTGCACAGACAGACAGAGGTCAGTTCCTGAAACAGGGAGGGTTTTGCTTTAACTTCCTTTGATTTGACTTTTAACCTCCACTGCTCCTCTCCACCCTGCACAAACCCATAGGTTTCATTCAGAAGGTTGGTTTGCTGCTATACTTCCTGATGCCTGATGCTATACTTCCTGATGCCTGATGCTGCATCTTTCTTATTTTCCCCATGTTTAAGCTAGCTCCAGTCTTGACTGATCTCAGAACAGTGATGGCTGCTGAGCTTCTCAGAGGTCTGTTATTTCTGACCCAGATGCACAGAATGAGAGGGAAGGACAACGGTTCTCCCAGATCAGCTGTTCCTGCCATGCTCTAAAACTCTTTCACATAAAATTAGACTGTGATCTGTGATAGTGGCCAGACACTATCGTGTGTGTGTGTGCAGATGCGTTATGGGTGATGCATGATGGTAGTGTGATTGTGCATTTGTTGCAACGCCGTACAGATTTTTTTATAGAGGATGTTGCACTATGACACCATGTGCATGCTTGTTCAAGGAAGTGTTACACAGACCGTCAAAAACGTGTTGGTTTAATGTGAAAGTGCCTGACAGTTTTGCATAAATGTGTGCCTGTGTGTTGATAAGAGGCATGTAAGAGTCAGTTCGCAGGGCCTTTTAAAAGCCCTGAATGATCTCATTCACTTTATGGAGAAGAATAGCTGAAAAATATCACACGGCATCTAAGCTGATCCATAAAGCAAAACGTCTCTTTTTAATGCTTTAAAACATTCCATCTCTCACTTTCCCTCTTATCCTTTCTCCGCCAAAATTTCATTGAATATCTTGAAAAACGATACCATCGTTTCTTCACATTACCAAGAAAGAGAGAGACCATCTCCTTACATCTATCCCATTTCACACGATCCCTGTGAACCTCTGACCTGCAACACTGCTCAAAAACATCAGTTTTCTCATCTTCACACTCCAATCACTTACACACTGAGCGCATGAGACACTATTAAAGACATTCATACCATGAGTGATCAAGACCATCTGATAGCCTAATTTTTAACCCAATCAGTCGATTCTAGGAGTAAACCCAGAGCTGAATCAAAGCGCAAACTCTCTACTAAGAAAATTACAGTCTGTTTGTCAATAGTTCATGGACTCTACACCGTTCCAACCAGAACTGTTCCCATAGTAATTAGATATTCTCAATGAAGCATGGAGTGTCATTAATTAGGTCAAGAATTACTGTAACCTAAATCAGGTCCTCACAATCTGTGTACAATATTTCCCTGCAAACAGTCAAAGAACTGTATGTTTGCCCAGTGAATGTAAATGTAAAGTAAGAAATAATTTATTTTCTACAGTATATGTGAACACATTTATATTGTCTGTTCATCTAGTCGGTTTATAGATTGGTGTGGGTAGTTGTTGTATTAAAAAGTCTAGACTTGTTCCAGCACACACAGTCATGCTCATTGTTAACCATAAGATTAGGAAGCAGAACAGTAGCTGAGTAATGCTGACGTCACCAGCTTAGAAACAGCGGGCAAATAGAGGAATGAGTGATAAACTGACTATATAAGGGTCTGAAATGTAGACTTGAGCTTGTAATAAGTAGAAATTTAGGACAGTTTGTTTCCTGTGGGGCACAAATGTCTCACCCCTGATGTTTTGAGCGCAGTATTGACACCCCCACCCCCACCAAAAATGATATGGTCAGCCTACCTGGGCGGACATGTCGATCAGCGCATTGATGGTTAAATTACATCCTTCTGGAGTCTTCAAAAAATCCACCAGGCTGCCTAAAAGTCAACACGACATTTTAACATACATATATTTTATATACAGCAAAACAAGCTATGACAGAAACTTTGCACCGTAAACCATAAAATGTTAAATGTGCTTGAATAACTAAATTGGCTTGAAACTAGGAAACCTAGACACTAGTTGGCGCTAGTGAGATTGACCAGGGTATTTTCCACTCCCGGCATGCACTGCAATAGTCTGAATAGAAGGTTAAATGTTAAAAACATTTTATTTATAGTTCGTAAGTCTTCTGTCTTGTCTTCAGCAGCCTTTTTTTAAACATTCTTTTACCACAACTGAATGTTACCGGAAACACGCTCTCACCATCAGTCATTTTAGTTCAAAGGCAAAAGGAAACAGCAGATGGATGAATGCTGTTATTTTGGTGCTTAAAACGTTCTGTAAGCTCTTCTCAAAGTTACCGAGAAGCGCAAACAACGGCACTCAGATTAGATCCAAGAACTAGAACATAACAACTGCAGGAAATTAGTGTAGCCGGTTTGGATCAGTCGGCGAGACGTTTAATGTTAAAGGCCAAAGTTGTTGCTTTTGAGACGACAGGCTGTGTTGGAAAAAGAAGAACTGACTGACCCTGAAGGAAATTCCCACAAAGGTGCAGCGGAAAATGCCCCGTTAGGAACTCTAATATCATGCGCCGTACACATTCCTTTGATCTCAGATCGCATTAGGGTGTAAAATACAAGGTCGTGGGTTAAGTTTAGATGAAGTTCCAGTGTTTTTGAATCATTCTGTCATTGTCTCCATTGTTAAAATAACAGAGGGGTGGAAAAGGGGCACATCAACCTCTTCTTTAAAATAACAACACAGACAACAATTGGACTTTTAAACACATCACATTGATTCCAAACAAACAATTGGGAGGTTTACAAGCTGAGCATAGTGTTCCATCAGCTTCCTTTAAGAGGGAACACAAAGCGGGAGCATTCACAAGCTCTGCCATCAGCTCGCTGACGTTGTAGTAACGTGGCTGTTCCTCTTAGAGTCTTTTGTTACTGTCGGCGTCAATATGACATTCTGGAGGCTCAACAATCCTCTTAGGGCAATGAGACCAACAAACAATCCATACTGGGTTACATATGGAATAACGTGCATCGCAGTACGCTTGTGATGACGACCCAAGGTGCTATTGTTGCGTTAAAAAGAGAAAAGATAGGGTGTGGATGTCTTTTCTGTGAACACCTGTGACCATGGTGGCCATTTAGGAGTCTGATTTGTTATAGTGAGTTTCTGGGTTGGCTCTGAATTAGAAAGCATTCCCGATACTAGCCTTATATGGAACAAAGACTTTCTTTCTATACCTCGCATTGTATCTGCCCTTTCCTCTCTCTCTCTCGCTCGCTCTCTCACTTTCTCTGTCCGTCTGCTTTCTGCCTCGCTCTGTCTCTTTTTAATGTGATGGAATTCACGCTATAACTGTGACCCTATGTGAGGCCTGTTTTGATGGTGCTGTCCATTGTTCTAAGTAGGTTGCAGTGAGATGCTGTGCTTGTATGAGGGTTTTATTATGCATTAGTAGTTAGAGAAACATAACGCAACAGCTAAGATCTTTAGCTCCTCTGAGACAAACTGCTGTAAGGGCGCATTTGCTTCTCATGATTAAAGGTTTCTCAGGAGATATCGCAAAAATAAAAGGGAACCAAACAATATTATAGCTTTAGTTTAAAGAAATGGCTCACCTAGACTTAAAAGCTCATCATGGTGCTTTAAACCTGCATGGTTTTCTTTCTTTAGTGGAACACATTTTTCTCTCTGAAGGAGACATTTTGAGGAAGGTTCACGCTGCACTTTTCAGTATAGTGAAAGCGAATGGAAACCAACGGCTGTCAAGCTCCAAAAATGACAGAACTATTCTAAAAGCCCCATAAAAGTAGTCCTTAGGACTTGTGCAACATTTTCCATTTCATTTGAAGTGGTTTTATGCCTTTTTTGAGCCTGACAACAGAAAAAAGCAGCATAAACATTCTGTTAAACATCTTTGGTGTTCTACAGAAGAAAGAAAGTCATATTGGTTATGAACAAGGCTAAGTGAATGATGACAGAATTTTCAATTTTGGGTGAACTAATACTGAAGAAAGGAGTGGTAACAGGGGTGGAAAATTGTTTAAAAATGTTTTGAAGAAATTGAATTTCTCAAATGTGCATCAGACCTGAGTATTACAACAACAACAACAACATTCTGAGAACTAAAATAGAATGATGTGACAAAACACAAGGAATTGGACATGCGTTCTACAAAACTGAAGTGGGTCATTTTATGTTCTAGATAAAACACTCAAGGTGGGAATGCCAGATATGAAACACAAGCTCTGCATGCATGCTATTTACAAGAGTGTTACGAGAGACGTCAGAACCGCTTAGTGAACAATGACTGGCATTATGAAGGAATAAACATCAGGGCCGTAACTACCACCTTGACGGGGACATGTCCCCCCAAATATTTAGATTAGAGGTTGAGTTTTACTGTAAGTTTGACATTATCTGTAAGTTTTACTTTTGGTCCCTGTCCCTTCTTAATCTTGAAAATTCACACTAGCTACCGTTCAAAGGTTTGGGGTCAAGATTTTTTATTTATTTAGCAAGAATCAAATTAAATGGACTGAAACTTTTACATTGTTACAAATAATAATCCCCCAAAAATGTATCATGGTTTCCCAAAAAAATATTGAAGGGTTAGTTCTCTCTTTACAAAATATGTCCAACGCCCGTTTGAGATTAATATTTGGTAAATTAACTGAAGTGCAGTGGCGTTGTGTGTAAACATGATGGTTATTGTACTTCTAGACTAAATGTGAGCGTGCATTTACTCATCTCACTTGCACAAAAAAAATTCAGTTTCCTCAAAATGAATACAATCAGTGTAATATAGAATCAGAATACTATGCGAACCTCCAATAACTAAATATGTTAAATAAAACATAATTTTTTATGCATTTAATTTAAATTTATTGACCAATGTACTTGCTTCAGACCTCCGATGATTCAGGTAAAACCTTAAGCAAAAATGACTATAGATTTTAATCTAAGTAGGTAAGTATAAGAAAAAGTTTTTTTCTCCTGCATCCTATTCTTCTATTATCCAGACTGGCAGCACAGCTGAAAGGTTTACTTGAGCAGCGCCCTCTACTTTAGCGCATTACTTTTCAAAGTAACTTTCCCCAACACTGGCTGTGCATTCATCCATGTAAGAAAAATAGGCAGACCACATGTTTGTAAATGTAAAAACACTGCGGTCAATGAAAGAGACCGAAAAAAGTTGCCCCTCAAAAATACTGCACAGAGTCATTCAGGTGAGTGAGGGACGCATTTTGAGATGCCAGTATCTTCAAAGCCGTGAGAAAGCTTTGTTTTCATAGAGCGAACACAACTGTTGAACTGCTTCTTGTTAGACTTGTTAGATCATGAAAACCTGCTGAAAATTTAAATGGAAGTCACTCAATGAAATTGTCTGTGTTTTGTAAAGAATGTTCAGGTGAAATGCAGGGATGAATCATTTAGTACTATGAAGGATTTGTCATTTCATTGAGCTCTCCCCTCCTTTGTTTGAACGAGTGTGTAAGTGCATCTGTGTGTCTCACCGTTCTCCATGTACTCTGTGATGATATAAATGGGCTCCTGTGTGACTACAGCGAAAAGTCGCACCAGTCGAGGGTGCTGCAGGGTCTTCATCAGGTTTGCTTCAGCCAGGAAAGCACTCATGGACATGGTACCTGGCTTGAGACTCTTGATAGCCACTCGACGGTTGTTGTTATACAGCCCTATAAAAGGAGAGAGAGAATAAGTGATTTATGTCTTATTTTAAAGGGGTAGTTCACCCATATGAAAATTCTGTCATCAAGTTTCTCATGTTGTTTCAAACCTGTATGACACAAAAGAAAAATGTTGCCAACCATGCCCATTGATTTTCGTTGTAAATGGACAAAAAAAAAATCTCAGAATTTCTCAGAGTAAATTATGATAGAATTTTATTTTTTGTGTGTTTGAACTATCCATATGAACTATAATGTAGAAGCTCATTCACCAAGAATGGTTTACTTGAAACAAACTATTTCATTAAGGTCTGAATTTAATCTTTCTGTTTGGATCAAAAGTTTGGAGAAAAGATTTTAGAAATAAGTGGCCATGTGAAAACTACTGCTACTTCCTTATCACGAGAGTGTTTTTGCATAAGGGTGTTTGTAAAGAATTTGCCGTGTGAGAAATTCACAATGTTTTCCTTCACTGAGTTTCTTTGGCTTCACATTGTCTGAATGCTTGATAACCGGTTGACTTTATTTCTGTGGGCTTGATTTGTGTGATATTATCTCACCAACAAAAATAACTGAGGTTTAATGAACAGAACGGTCCATTACACGGAACAGTTCTTTCATTTGAATAAAGAAAGTCATTCACTGCAAAAAAATAAAACAAAATGGCAGCTATGATGCAGGCTCTCGTGGTCACGGAGCTGACAGGCAGTGATGATAACAAGTCAGTTGCTATGGCAACCAGGGACAGGAAGTGGTAAAAACTCAAGTATTGATGTGACTTCCATAGTTCTATTTTTAGGGTCAACACAAGACAAGCATGATTTCACTGCTGTTTGTTTATGTTTGAAAACTGGACACATTTAAATCTTCTCGACATATGAACATATAGAGTATAGACCGTATATGATGATGTTACTGTAATCACAAAACTGCAGCATCCTGTTGGTAACTAACAAAAATGTGCATCATAATTAATAATATTCTAGATCAGTTCTCAACTGTTCAGGTCCATTGGTTGAGAACCACTGAGAACCAAATGTCTTCTCATTTTTTTCTTCAAGACTGGTCAATTACATTAAAAGATAAATTGGTCTAACTTGAATCCAAAAAGAAAGACTGATTAGCCCTAACTAATTGCTAGTTCAGACACAGTCTTAACTTAGTGACTGTTTAAGCAACTGGCCCCAAGACAACTTGTCACTCATGAGATCACAGCTATAGCAAACCACAACAAACCATTCAATTCTCAGTGGACAAAATCAAGCCCCGCCCTACATCTATTCTTGTTTATTTCACTCAGATATACGTCACAATTGAGAAGAAAAGAACTTTCGTTTTATGACGTATTATAACATATTAATACTACGAGTTTCTGTTTGTAAAACAAGCAGCTTTGTCATAATTACATCAGAAATAAGGAAAATATCTTAGCCTATATGGAGGGGCTAGGAATTTTGTCCAACACAAAAACGGTCTAAACGTTTGAGAATCTCTGTTCTAGATAGATAAATACAATAGCTACCACAAATGTGTTCATTTCACCCAAAATTCATCTTTAAAAGTTATTCAAGGTGAGTTACGAATGCCTGTTGTTAGTTGTGTTGTGTGTAAAGTGAGTTTAAGCACACCCATGAGTATGATTGTCTTAGATCACAGGATGAGTGAGACCAAAATGCTGAATCTGCCAATTTACAGTGCTCTGACTGACTTCAATGCTGAACATTTGTCAAACGTTTCAACAAGCTTACTGTATTTACAGTTATGATATGCCCGGCGGTTGCTGAGACACTCAAAGAGCAGCACATATTCTTTAGCCTGTAGATGCATGTTTATCAATACCCTTTTATGATGGTCCAATTCACAATGTTTGCTCACACTCACAAACATTTCCAGACAAGCACAGACAGACCTGGCCAGGCACCTGGATGCTGAAATGCATTTTTTGGGGGGTGGGGGGGTATTCTTATACTGGTGTTCCAAGTGGTCTGACATGGTCTCAATGTCCATAAAAATATGTGAAAATATGCTTTATGTTTATTCATCAAGAAAGTAACTAAATCGATTACCATTAATCCCCACTGTAAAAATACTCAATTCAGTTGTTGAGAAATAGGAAGTAAAAAGCTTCTTACCCATCCATACTTCTCCAAACTGCCCCTGCCCCAGCCTGCGCTCTAGATTGAGAGACTCACGGGGAACTTCCCACTCATCCTGCCACCAGGGCTTCTGAGGGGCTCGGGTCTGACACGGTTTCACCAGGCGGGTGCATAGTCCATCAGCCTCTCCTGCACATAAACAAAGATAAACAGATCAACAACACTACATTTGAGCTCTTATAAACAGCCTGATCGAACTGTTCTTGTCTTACGTCTTTTATAAATAACCTGACAAGCGATTTGTCTAAGGCACATATGAACACCCAAACATACGTGAATAATGTTTGACCAGCTCTGAGAGGGAAGTGAAGGAGATCTTGGTGGTGATGTAGAATCCACCTGCGTCCAGGTTGCGGATTCTGTAGTGCTTGATGATGTCACCCTGTGTTTGGTCAAGGTCTCGCACAGATAGGGAAAAACTACCTGAGGCACCAGAACAAGAAGAGAATCAGAGGCTGCCAAGTGCACATACAGTCACACATCTACTTTCACAACACTGAGAATTTCTTGACTGGAGGCATTTTACAGTTAATGACGTGTAGAAAATGTTCTAAAATTCACCCTTGAATTATCCTAAAAGGTTTCCTGACACAATAACTTATTTAAATATTATTATTTACTTGAATTTAGAATTTTTTAGAAATATAGTAACCCCCTCTCCCCCCCAAGTCATGTGTCTTGGCACCGGGACTATGGGACTGTCTGATGTGGCCTCATGCTTTTGTGTTTGTTTTTGTTGTTGTGTGAGAAGCAATGCGTTGTTTCACACCTGGGTTGGTCTCACTCTCTCTGATGAGGAAGGAGCCCTGCGTGTTACCAGGGGCCAGTAATTGCCTCATGGCGTCGTTCCTGGAGAGATTTTTAAAGAACCACCTGCAACACAACATTATTGTCATTTTTTTAGGGCTTTGGCTCATTAAGTATCTCATTTGGATAATTTATTTTGAGTTTACAGGGTTGGGGCGTTTCACTCCTCCCACGCTCAGAAGAGAGACACTGAACATACTCAGAAATGTGGCATCAGCATGTACTGGAGTGGTTTAGCATAGTGATGCTCAGAAACTTGTGTGATTTGTGGGAGTATTTGTTCTCTTCTCTTTCCATTACTGACACCCCGTAAATCATCTGTCATAAGCGACAAGGGATACCCTGAATGAATCACCTTTCAGCCACAGTTTTGGACGTCATTTCCCAAATCTCATTGTGGGGGAAGCTGATTTGATCTTTTCTTTTCAAAACCCACAGCAGCTGATCTGCATACATTTAATTGTGATTTTGTGGATATGTTTGGGTAAACATATATTTGTGGATTTGTTTGGGTATACATGTGTGTGCGCTCTGAATACAATTGAACTTTACATTACTTACGGTTCTGTCTCAATACTGTTCAGTTTTGCTACAAAATTCTGTGGTATGTATCCCTTCTGCCCGGTAAACAGAGACTCTGCCATGTACCATTCAGGATCATCGCTAAGAAACACACATATACACATACCAGGACAGTGTTTTAAAGCACATAAAAATTTAAACAGGGAAACATTTAGTTCACTAAGTGTCAGTCTGTTTTAACATAGGCTTTGCTTACGCATTTAGGATTTTCATCTTCTCCCCTTTCTCAAACCCAAGGTCGTCACTGTGGCATGGCTCATATTTGTATACGGCTACCACTATGTTTTCTGGAATACAAAGATGACAAGAGTGAGCTATCTGAAACACACATTAAAGAGAAAAATGTAGGACAGGTGTTTAACGTATCATCTCACCTGGAAGAGGAGATGATGGTGGAGGCGTGTACTGGGATGGATACGGAATCAGAGGATCAAAGTTCTGTGTGAGAGAGAGAAGAGAGCACAATGTCAAAAATAATAATAATAATAATATTATATATATATATATAAATAATAATAATAATAATAATAATATTTTATATATATATATATATATATATATATAATGCTTAAAATTGTAAAAACTCAAATATTGAATAAGCTATTAAAAAAAATACTGAGGGATAGCAGTTTTAGTTATTTGATTATGATTAGCAATTTCCGTAATGAGCTCTTTATGATATCAAAACCTCAAAATCTGGATCCTTTCATCAATGTCAATAATTTAATAATGTCATAAACCAAACAAAGCCACTTCCCTTTAAACAGGGTGGAGCTGTTCTTATTTACTTCTCTCACAGCCTATGAAACAACTACCACAGTAAAAGTGAACATTCCGTCGTTCTTCTCATTATGCAATAACAACATGTGTTGTTCTCTTTAATTTCTAAAAACAAATCACGAGGAAATGTGTCTCAGATTTATAGCTAGAAGTTTTAGTCTCCAATTGATAACCAACACAAAGGCACATTTCCCTCAAATTATGTAACCCTGAATGGGTTGACCCATCTAAACAAAGAGTCACATCATCGCAGACAGACCACAGAAGGAACAGATACAATTAATTTTTTTTTTTTTTTGGAAGTGTTTTAGCCACAAAGAATGTGTATTCGAGCCTAATTTAATCATTAAATTAAATGAAATCCACATTTTTTAACTACACTAAATTAAACATCAGGCAATTTCAGATTAAGATATCCCCTGACAAATTGTGTGATTATAACATTAGTCTGTAAAATCTAAAAACTACCTGTGTTAAGAAGGGATAATACACTGCTTGAGTTAAAAGTAAAACAAAATGTGTTGCCCTATACAGATGTGTAAAAAAATAACTTGGGTTGTGTTATTTTTATCACACCAGTTTTAAGAGTGTGGGGTCAGTGGTCAACCATATTTAACCATGTTTAGAAGATCTACTGAGATTGTCAGTCTGTTAACATACTGTAGGCCTTGCTTACGCATTAAGGACTTTCATCTTTTCCCCTTCTCAAACCAAAGGTCGTCGTTTATCAGTATCATAAATCTTTTTCCAATTTTTTTTACTCGACTAAATTAAACATCTTGCCGTTTCATATTGAAAGATCACCTGAAAACACGCATATTCCATTTCAGTTTCAGCTAAAGGCATTTTTCAAAAAATGCTTTGTGTAGCACTTTGTGAGACATTGTTGTGTTTTGCCTTATGTTATAAACCACAGAAATTTGTAATGCATGTCTTAAGTGTAGAGAACGGCTCCACCACTTCCTTTCTCTCTCGTCTCCCTACATATTTAGTGACTTCTGTCACTGTCTTACATTACAACCTGCCTGCTCTTAACAGTCTTACAATTCCTAAACAATATATCAATTGAAGAAAAAAAAGAAGAAAAAAACCTGCAACTTTTTCTAATGCTCAGTGTGTGAATTATTCAATGACTACCATGGGGATTCCTACCGGTATTTTTGTGGGGTGCAGAGATCTTGGTTCTTCAAGCTGTAACGACACTAGCACAGCTTGCTAACCGTAAACGATCTTACATAGGTTTAGATAACAAACCACTGAATAGACCCTTCTCGCATTTCCGAGGTTCTCAGAAGCGGAAATCACCATTTTGTCTAAACTTCTATTATAGCGGTGAGAGATGATGGCAAATATAATTTTTTATATCCAAAAATTTTAATATAGTGTTTTTGTGATGTGTAAATCTATAATATTGTGGAAAACAAGGAAAGCACTGTAGGCTTTGTCGCTATACCTGCCGATACTTTTTCCCTTCCACTTTGAAACGGATCCTAGAGCCAAGAGTTGCTATGGTTAATTACTTTTCGCAAGCGTCTGTTTAACCCAAATTATAATCTAACTTAGTGGTTATTGATATAAATTGCATGTGAAAAGAAAAAAAAGAAGTATTGTAGTTAACTGTGCCATAATATTCTCTTTAGCAGACACGAACGTACCTGACTGGCTGGAGGCTTTGGACAGTTACATTGATCACACCATTCATCTGGATGGTAGGAGAATTCGTCATCAGGATCAAAAGAGCCGCAGTTCCCCATATTTACTAAAAATGAGAGAAAACAGAAGATGAAGATGACAACTTTCATAATTCTGACTGTAATATAGCCTAAATAAATTCATGGATATACATTCGTAAATGCAATCGATCTAGCTTCTGGCAAACAAAGGTAGTGGCTAAATAAACAAATGGGTAATAAATCAATGTTTTGAAATGTATTGTGTGTAGGCTATATTTTTTATTTGTTGGCATGCTTTCTCTTTGAGTTTAATTACTGTAGTTACATTACTGCTCACTTTAAAACAAAGAGGGAATTAATGGAGAGTGTATTTCCTGTTTTATCAGAAAAAAATAGAGCCAAAAACATTCAGTTTATATATTTTACCGTTTCTTTGTGTCCGTGGGTTAAGCTGTCTGTTAAAAAAAATTAACACAAAGTTCTGGACCAGATCTGTAAAGGAGGTTAATCCTCTTAATGAATTCTAGACCCTTTTTCCAACTCAGACACATAAGTTTCAGACAGTTTTCTTAGTGAACGATTTGGGTGTATTTTCACTTGTCTTGAACATTATGTGTTTTGTATTACGAATATAGAACATTCATTTAAAAATCCATGTACATAAGTGTTTGTAAGACTGCAGCGATGTAGTTTATCCATATGTAAACACACAAGCCCAAAAGCATTTTCATTTCCATTAAACAGACAAATAATCAGAGTTCATGTGCTAACACAATGTGTATGTCTCTGTGGGCTTTGGACCCGTGAGAAACTGTGTTGTTGGGTCAGGAAACGCTCAACCCTCTGGGTCAAACTGAACACTGAGCTCCTGGGACTGTTTGAGAGAACAGCCCAAATCAAAGCAGGATCTCTAAACAGAGACAAGACTTTCCACTGACCTCCGGCCTGTAGCTGACCCGACCAGTATCAGTGCGAATGAGTCTCGAGAGATGCACAGCTAGGTCAAATGTTTTGGGTTCAGATTGCTTTATGAAGAACCAAGCATAGTTAATAGTTTGTATGACATAGGTGTTCCCAATCACTTAAAGGGATAGTCAATGGGGTCCAATGTTGTTTTTGCTTTATTATATGGACAAAAAACACTAAGATATTTTTCAAAATAAAAAATGCAGGACAAAGAAAGTCATACGAACGACATGAGGGTGCTGATGACAAATGATTTTGTGTTCATAGGCCTCCAGATTCTCCTGTTGCATAAAATGTGTTTTTATAGGTTTGAAATAAAGTCAAAGATATCAAATGCCTCTGGAATCCCAATCACAAGTTTTTCACATATTGATTTGGATTAGGAATAAGGCAAGAATGTAATTTGTAAATGAAAATTTAAAGTAACTGCCTTTACCTAGTAGGAAGGCAGGGATTTTCCTTCTTATAATCGCTTCCCCAGCATTTATGAAAATCCCATTTTCAAAAAAAAATAAAAAATAAAAAATAAAAAAAATGCCACCATTGTTAATCTTTGAGGATTTTCTATTTTACTGTTTTAATATTATGTGAAAACTCCATCCAAAATCACCCCTAGTGATGGAATCAAAATTTAAATGTAAAATCATGCGATTGTTCTTGACTGACCTTTAGGTCGAATACGAAAACAACACGACCAGTGATGACATACATTATATTATCACTATGTCCTTTTTCCTTTGTGAATTACTTTGCAAATTAAATAACAATTTTAACACATTTTAATCGCTAAGCAGCCGACAGCGCAAACGTGTTCTAGAAATTTCGATTTGAACTGGGCAGAGATATTATTTCAATCCGAACACACTCACATCTACTTTTCTGCTTCAGAATAGTAATATTTTATACCTGCATTTAAACTTTACATTATTAATTCACTGAGTGTTCTGCTGCATTTTTTTGAGAAAATAAAATAGCAAATATATTATGAGCTAATCTTAAAACTCTTTTTGATTTTTTTTCTTTTTTTCTTATATTTTAAGCCTTATAAAATGATTTTTTAAATAGTCTAATCTGCCCCATCTATCTCAGACTGTCTCAGGGTTTAGGTTTACCTTGAAAAAAGTCTCATCCAATAAATCATTCAATGATTTAAAGTAGACTGCCGAGAGTAGCCTACCGGTCTGATAACCTGTACTCATTCAAATTCATCCGGGCCTCGATTTAAGTGAAGAAAAAGTAGCAACCGCTAGTAAAACTCACCTTTTCTGTTGACAGAAGATGCTGATATCAGTGATGGGCCAGTTCAGCAGGCATTGCCATGTCTTTAGCTTTATATTTTATGAAGAACACATTTTTCCACAGAGCATTTTAACCAAGATTACGAACAAAACAACGAGATCTGTAAATCTTCGGCGTGTTTCGATGACATGTGCTGCTAAAGTGTCAAGTAAGTCACGTCAGAGTTTGACTTCCCACCTTAACAAAGGCACATAATTTGTGAAAGCATCACTCTTGCTCTCACACACACACGCACACACACCACAGTGGTGCAGAGCAAGCTGATGATAGAGCTTCCTGTCGTTGAGGTGTTTGAGCTGATATTTAACATTTTTTTAAGCAGGTGCACACTACTCTGAGCAGCTGGTGTCATTGGAGTGAAGGATTCTGGGTCAGGACTCCACTTGTCACCTGTTTTTTTTGCACCATTATGTCAAAGAGTGGAAATGTTAACGGCACTCATGGGTTTTTGGCTTGTACTTGTACTAAATAGAGCCACAAAACGTAACATTTGAATACTCATGCTTAAAAGTGTTACGTACATTGCTATTCTATGCAGCATTTGTGCCCATTTGCACACAAAACAAATCAAGCCTCTGATTCACTTTGAATCAAGCATCATTTGCTCTGTTACAGAGTAGGCCTAATATGCAATTTGCAACAGTATATGCAATAAACTAATATGCAAATGGTTTTTTTTGAGGTAAAGTCAATTTTACTTTTTTTTTCAATCAGCTTCTTGGAGATGATGCTAACCCATCTCATGTCTCTCTTCATTATCTGTCTCTTAAACCCGTTCGGTGTCTCTCTCTCTGTTTCTTGCTCTTTCTTCGAGCAGACCGCACACTTTTGTTGTGGCATCAGGCTGCAGATAGTGCATGCATTTGCAGGAAGTCGCAGCCCAAACATTCAAAGGAAATGAGGTACATTCTTAACTTTTCGACTGCAGGAACACTCATCTTAATTTAGACACTGACGCCCAAGCCTCCTCTGTCATTTCTATTTATTTTGATTTATGTCATTCAAATGAAACGTTTGACCAGGTTCTTCATGTGGTGCAGTCCACTGATCACAGCAAAAATATGAGTTTCATTGTGGTTGAGGGGTGGGGATGTTATACAGTGAATAAATTAATCATATATTGGCCTATTACTCAATGAGAATCCCTAAAAAAAATGAACCACATATGGGGTCAGTTTTGCAACAGTACGTCGAATCCTGGATTTCTTGTTTCGTTTTTGGTTCTCAATTTGAGTAAAAGACTGAAACAATTGTTTTTCCATTCTTTGGCGGTCTTGTGGTTGAGAAGAGGGGGGTTTGAAGGAGGGGGGATGTTGAGGGGGGCAGATCATCTTAACAGACAGTTACATATTCACAGTTACATCTCTTGTGAGAGCAAATGTTCATTTGATGATTTGAGATTGTGAATCCATACCAAAACTTTTCAAACTGGGGTTCTAGGAGATCTGTGGAAAATTTTAAATATTCAAAATATTTGATGTGTTTTAACACAAAAACTAAACTAAGCAAATATGCATAGTTATGTGATAGATGATCATTTCTCCTTCTTTACAACATACACGTACAACAATAATTCAAGAATTTTATCTTTCTAGGGAGATTTTCTTCGCCATGTTGTCTTTAGCTTGCGCACTAATTATACGGTACTATTTTCTGTAAAGCTGCTTTTGAAAAAAAAAAAATTAGAAATAAATTTTTTATCATTATTATAATAATTGTTAAAATTTTAAGTAATATAAATTATTATACATATTGCTTTGCAAATATTTTTTGAATATTTTTCATTTATATTCTAATACTGGGTTGAAAACATATTGCATGTAGATACTTAAAAAAATAAAGTAAATACTTTTTTTCAGATAATATTTAAATCGTTTATTTTTGGCTTTGTTAGAAAAGGGGTCCCTCACATTATATTTGGTAGTCCTTGGCCTTAAAACTTTTGAAAAACTTGTTATAGCAGGATTTTGCAGGCCATGCTTTATGAATATCAACCAATTTTTTTTGCAGGAAATTATTCATTCTATATGCAGATCTATATATGTAACAAAACAATCCAACATTTTGAATTCACGTCAAAAATAAAAGTACGTTTAGGTAGGTTATCATGATGGTTTCATTTAAACTCTACAAAGCATACGGGCACTTTCATGGTATAGTGTTTGTTTCTATTCTAGGCCTCGAGGGAATCTGTATGTGGAACACAACTAACCACTTTTTGTGTCTTCTCAGGTGACAAAAATAGTTCATGTTTCTCTTCAAAGGAGTAATCCTCATGTGAGATGTTCAATGAATGTAGCCTACTTGCCATAATGCCTTATGAGATATAAACTATAAAAACTTGTATTATCAGTGTTGAGAACAGCTTTAGGGAAAAAAGCAGAAAAAGCTCGCTCTCTCTCTCCATGCATTTATCTAGCATGAGATCATTTCTTGGCAGTCACATGGCTCCTTCTGACAGCCAGTCCTGTCTCTGCAGTTACAATCGATAAAGCAGTTGGTCCATTGTTATATAAATGTAAATTCAGCCTTGTCTGAGAAATGCCATCTATGTTCATTCATGTGACAACACTGCATAAAAACTCTGTGAGTTTATTCTTGTCAGGATGTGCGAGACGGAAGAGGCAAAGCAAGATAAGAACTGCAAAGAACTGTTTGGATAATTACACAAATTGATAAATCAACACAATATTGTGAATACATTTTGAAGATTTTAAATGCATGTATTTACAAATATTTACAAATTTAAAGCATCAATAATGTTCAAAAGATTTATCAATTTTCATTATAGTGAATGAGTTACAGTGAAGGATGTTTTTCTCAATAAGGATGGATGGATGATATCACAATATCTCTTCAAAGTCATTTTAAGGCATCTTTATTAATTTCAGGCAACTTTTAAAGCATTTTTTAGTTTGTACATCAATTACAGTATTTGATTAATCAAAAAACATACATTACTGTTCAAAAGTTTGGAGTCTGTAAGATTTTTTAATGTTTTCGAATTAAGTCTCTTATTCTTACCAACACTCCAAAAAAAATGGTTGGGTCAAATTTAATTAAAATTTTAAACCCAATGGTTGGGTTTGTCCATATTTGACCCAAACATGGGTTGAAACAACCCAGAATTTTTTAGAGTGAAGGCTGCATTTCTTTGATCTAAAATACAGAAAATATAGTAAATATATAAAACTGAAATATTATTACAATGTAAAAGCCCTTTCTTTTACTTTTGATCAATTTAATGCATCTGAATAGAAGTATTAATTTCATATATAATATATTTTTAAAAATTGTTAACGCACATTCAGTCCCAAGATGAAATTTGTAAAAAATATAAAGGTCCTCTTTGATTTGTTTTGATCTTATCATGAAGCTTTTAGCACTTACAGTATACAGTATATGCACAAAAGTAGTGCTATATTTCCAGTGCTTGTAATAAACTGAACTTTAATGGGTTCTGTGGAAGTACAAAGAACACTAAACTCATTTAAATCTATAACCTTACTGTGTAAATGAAAGTTTCCCAAGCACAACATTCTCGAACATCCAGCAAAAACGTATGTTAGACCAACCACTGAAACTGGGCTGAACAGCTTTTTACTTGCTGCAGAGAGTGTGTGTTATTTTTAGGTTTTAATAGACAAGGTGACAAAATGCCTGAACACAAACTCACACTTCCTGTGAGGCTGTAGCTCGGGATCACAGCCAAGCCGACGGGAGAGTGTTCTATCCCCTGAGCAGTCAGGAACACTGATGGGAGTGTGTGCCAATCACACGCCTTTTGACACAGAAGCAGGTTCCTCCTGATTCTTAGATCAGTTCAGATATATTCAAATAAACTCTTTCCCAACTCTGAGGACTTTCTCAGACGTGTGGTGAGTCCCCTTACACAAGTGGTTTAATAGTTTAAAGATATGGTTTCATTTCCAGATATGACCACCAGTAGTCTAGTTTAAAAAAGTTCAATGAAGCTAAGTGATTTGAAGAAAAAGGACGTTATTATTATTATTATTATTATAGTCCAAATTTAATGAAATAAAACTTTGGCTTCCAGTGTCAGTGATACATTAAAAGTTCTGCATTGAGTTTTCTTGAGGGGCATCTCTCATCGCCCAGCCTCTCAACAGAGTGAGAATCGTCTGGAGTTGAGGTTCATTTTGGTGAGACCAATATGTTTGAGAGTTGTGGAAAGTGTGAAGGCGGCTTTCATGGGGATGTCACACAGCAGGTCTGAGTCCTCCTCGCACTCCTCCAGCTCATACGTGGCGTCATCCAACATCTCTTTGTGACGGTGACACACCTGTTCCACCTTCAGCCTGTGGATCTCCACTCGTAAGCGAATCAACTGCCGTGCAAGACGGTTATCCTGCATCTGCATCTCCCTCTGAGAAAAAAAATGTGTGTGAGAGAGAGAGAGAGAGAGAGAGAGAGAGAGAGAGAGAGAGAGAGAGAGAGAGAGAGAATGATTTTATAGCTTATACATCGCTGGTGGACTACAGCTAAAACCAGATTCTTTGCTAACCAGCAGTACATCAGATTAAATTATTCAGAACAGCAGTCATATTCAAGTTTCTGTGGCATTTAATTGTAATATGCCAAGAAACATGTCACCTGTGTTACAGTATATATGCTGAAGATTTCAATATGAGTTGACATGTATCTCACGTCACAGCAGTCTGGCTTATTAGCCAAATAAAATTGCTTGCTTAACTTTTATAATCTGTATATATATATATATATATATATATATATATATATATATATATATATATACTTATTTAACATAAGTAATTTGGCATTTTCATACACTACTGTTCAAATGTTTGGGGTCGATATGATTTTTACATTTTTTTTAAGATGCTCAATAAGTCTGCATTTATTTGATCAAAAATATAGTAAAAAAAAAACAGTAATATTCTGAAATAATATTATTTCAACTAAAAATAACTGTTTTCTATTTGAATATATTTTGAAAATGTATTTTTCCTCCTGTGATATTAAAGCTGAATTTTCAGATGCCACTGCAGCGTTACATGTGCTTTAATATTTTTGTGGACGACGTGATGCATCTTCAGGATGGAATAGAAAAATAAAAATAAAAATATTCTACAACATAAACTACTGTCCCTTTTGATTATATTAATACGTACTTGCTGAATTCGAATGGTATTGTTTCTTGAATGTTTAAGAAGAACTTGAAAAAATGTTTTGAGTACCTAAAATGACCTAAAGACATGTAGAAATTTTTAAAATCCCAAAACCACTGTTGGTGTATAGATAGATAGATAGATAGATAGATAGATAGATAGATAGATAGATAGATAGATAGATCATTTATAGCCCAAAGACAATGACCATGTCTAACTTATAAATAAAGCTTATGAAATATAAAAACAATACCAGTTCGTTTCTGAGCCACTGTAACGCGTCGTCTATAGTATCAAAGCCGCATATATTCTTAAAAGGCATCCCATCTTTCCAGATGTCGGATGGCTGGGTGTCCTCCTGCACAGATCCTGGGCTGCTGACATTTGAACTCTGTGTAGCATCAATCCACGGGTGAGCCTGCAGTCGCTCCTTCCATTCTAAATACGACGGTCTGCGCGTTTGGAGTTTGAGTTTCTCTGTCAGGGCTTTCACACTATCCAGATCCACCATATCTCCCTCAGAACTCTCGTCTGCTCCCAGCTCTCTGAACTCCATCACTGAGCTGCTTTCACTCCAGCTTGGCGAGACTGTGACTTGTGGCTGTTCAGACATGTGTGCTGTGCCTGATCATGCACTAGTGATTAATCTCAAGAGGTGTGCTGAGCTCATGTTTATATAGACAGAAAAGTGACCGCCCATGTCCTGCAGCCTAATGTCATGATCAGTGTTTAATCGGAGAACTTTATACAGTCTGAACTTGTAGGCTATGTTGCGGCCGGCCGCAACATTTCGAGTTCCCATGTGAAACTATTGAAGTGGCACAGGGTCACTGGCTATAGTAAAACCTATAGTAAACAGCTTCTCACACACCTCACAAATAAATCACATAGGCTAAAGTGAAAAAAGTGTTAGGTTCCAGGACAGACAGTTTTCATCAAACAATATGGTTTCACAAAGGCAACTGTGAAATGACAGTAAATCTTTAACTGATGTAACCACTAATCTTGTGGCCCAAAGCTCGCTCACACTTTTTGTCTATCAACCAGTCATCGCGCCTGCAACAAACTTGAGTCTTTTCTTTGCAACTGTTTTATAACAGAATGTCTCCATCTTCTGCTAATGTTGAGAAATTGCAGCGAGAATCTATTTAGCTAAGAATTACATTCTAGCATCAGAATCCGTCAGATGTAATGTATTATTCTAAAACGAACGGCAGGCCTGTAGTGGGCCCCCAGCCGGGACCCCCAGAGAGCCGCAAAGGGTTACAAGGGAGTCCTCGAAAAAGTTCAGAAAAAAATTGTGTAAAAAAAGAGACAAAAATATTTAGAAAAATCACCCTTTATTTAATTATATTGAAAGATAAAAAAGTAAAACAGAAAGTACAATTTTTCTAGATATATTTTTCACAGTATAAATTGATCTTTATACGCTACCTGTATATATTAGAGAGGATGTCCCTCGCAAGACTTACATCAATAAATGTAAAACAAATGTTTAAATGACTTTTAATCCTGACCAAAAAAATAAAAAGATCCTACGTTTTATCCGCGGTTATTTTAGATGTCAAGTGAAGTCACCTTTATTTATATGGCTTTTTACAATACAGATTGTTTCAAAGCAGCTTCACAGTGAAAACAGCAAAAACAATGCAAGAAAGTTTCTTTAAACCATACTCCATTTAAAAAAATACTTAACTTACACTGACTAGCCTAATTAGTCCAACAAAAATGTTTGCAAAAATAAGTGACAAAAATGCTAAATGAAGTGTCATTTGCACAGTGACTAATGTTGACCTGAAATACTTAATTCAGCATTTTTGTGACTTATTTTTGCAAACTTTTTTTTTTTTTTTTTTTAGCTTTTTTTTTTTTTCATGTCTTAATTAATTGTCTGTAGCTTATGCCCTCCCCCATGTCAATTTTTCCTGCTCCTACCATCATCATCATGACCCTCAGCAAGCGGGGTCCAGAGACACCCTCTCAATTGGATCAGTTGAAAGATCACTAAAAACTGTAACAAATTACTTCACAATTATGCCAGGAAGAGTGAAAAACAGCCACAACAATAAACAGAAACATCACAAAAAGAGAAGAGGGCTGGGACTTCAAGAACGGAAACGAAAGCAGAGAAGCAAACAAAACTCTTATGAATCGATCGAGCATACACACCTCCCGCCGCTCGCTCGCGCACTGTCGATTAGTGGCATTTTATATATTTGCCAGATGCCGGTAAGTTTTATAACAGCATACATTAACATCAAGAGGTGGGACACAGTTTTGTAAAGGACTGACTTTAAACATTTGCGGAAAACTGAGACCCGGAGTAGTGGCTCGCCCACGGCCCACCGGCTCTCTAAACTCGAGAAGCTGCTACCAGATGGTGGTTGTTGTCATTGTGAAATGGAGTTGTCGGAGCACATTAAGACGGCTAATGTTGAAGATGTTACCCTGAGAAGACCTTTCCATCCCGCGCTCAGAGGAACCCTGTGCGTTACCAGCCACCACCTTCTGTTCTCAGACAGAAAGGATGAAGATTCCTGGCAACTTCTCATTCTCCTCAGAAACATCGATGCCACCGAGAAAAGGTAGACAGCTGTTCATCAGCTGGAGATTATTCCCTGCTGGGGGGGGACCCCATCATAAACCAGCCTAAATTGAGTTGCTGGTATTTCAGTTTCGTTTTATTGGTGTAACCAAATATATTTAAGTTGATTCAGTTATGTTAAGTAATATTTTGACTTTATTTATTGTTTAATGTTTAATGTTAATGGATTTTTTTTCCATGTAGGCCTATGTAGCCTAATATGTCTGTCCTTTGTAAATGCATAATTCATATTCTCATTATTACGGGCAAATATACTCTTTGAATCGCATTTGGGTCATGCTTACAGATAAGGTTAGAAAATTGTGTGTGTGTTTGATCCCTGAAATGACCTGCTTCTGTAATATTAAACTCTAATTCTCTCTTTCTCTAATATAATCCATCACTTTTCCTGCATGTCAGTGTCGAGAATCTTTTCGGATACCCCAGGTACACTTCTAAAGCAGGCCCAATGTTTGATTTGTGGACTGTCATTGCTCATTGACGCTGCCGTTTATTCTGATCTGGGATCTGCTGTTAATTTAATACAATGATGTTAAAAATGAGGAGAGCAGTGGCAGTGGGCAGCATCTCTTTTCAGCATAAGAAGGCAACTTCTAAAATGAGCTGCGCTGGCAATGTGTTCTTAGCTTATGGCAGGGAGGAGAACAAAATAAGCATATTTTGCAAGATCTTTTGTGCTTCGCAATGAGCATTTACGCAAAAGAAGATCATATCACTCTGAAATGCTTTTTGTGTTTTGAATACATGCAAAGCAGCTATTTGTGCAGTATATATTTATGTTTGTAATCTGATGTCCAAATACGGAGAGGAACTAGTTTACATTCTATTAAAGTTATATTTAGAGCTCAGTCATATCTCTCTAAAAATCTCAGAGTCTCTCTGCTAGCCTTACGCACATGGCTTATTTTTGCTTCCTGCTTCTTTCTCTTCTGAGGCCCCACTGGGGATGATTGTATGGAATTTGAGAATGTGTATGTTCTTAAAAATGTGTGTGGGGGTGTTTGTACGTGTCTAATACAGGGCTGTGGGATCCTCTGGTACTATCACCATTAAATGTAAGGACCTGCTTGTTCTTCAGTTGGAAATTCCTGGAATGGAGGAATGTCTGAACATAGCCAGTTCTATAGAGGTACTAATATTGTTCTCACTACTCGCGCTTGCGACAGGGATTATGAATATTGCTCATATTAATACTCTACTGTTCAAAAGTTATGTTTACCAACGCTGCATTTATTTGATAAAAAGAAATTCGTACTGACCCCAAACTTTTGAATGTACATTCGAACAAACCCCCTAACCCTCCCTAAGTATTAAATGCGCAACTTGTCCCCAACCATTTGTGCTACGGACATAAATTAAACCTCAAATCAAGCAGTTTGTTGAAGAGAGGTGTCTGACTTGTAATTCAACTTTATGAATAGCAATAATACACTAATACAATAAAATTAGGGTTGCACCTATAGCCTATTAAATTTCTGCCTTTCATGTTATGGCTGATAAGTGTTGCCCAATATTACATTTTTTTACTATTTTGTCTAAATGTTGCTAAAAAGTAAATTTAGGTGTCATAACATAATGTGCAGTATGAAAAATGAAGATTCATTCTGATTTGCTAAAGCGTACAATTAGCAGTGTTACAATATTATTAGTGTTTTTAATGATTCACTTTGAATTAGTATTAGATGATGGCAAAGGTTTTATCCAAATGTACAAATTGGGGAAATTGCCATGCACAATTAAATATCCAATATTGGCAGATATCGATAAATTAAAAATGAATATATTGAGAAAATCTTTAATATATTTTCCTCTCGTCAGTAAAGCATCCTGGAAAATCCTAAATACTAATGGGTCATTGCAAGTTGTCATTCATTACTTTTAAAGATGACTTAAGATGACATCAAGCATATATTCTGAAAGAAGAAGCCAATCTTCACTCTAGACACTGGCAGTAAAATAAATGTTGAGACCAGCACTGCCTCATCTTTAATGAGAGTTGACTCTGATATTGTCTCATGTCTCTGTAGGCTCTCTCGGCTCTGGAAAGTGTGACAGAGATGTATCCCTTTTTCTATAGACCGTCACACCTTACTCTGCATGGCTCATGGGGCCTGTCCTCAACAGAGAAATATTACAAACAAACAGAAAGACTGGTGAGCTGTATTTTTCTTTCATTTTCACTTCCCTTTCCTTCAGACCAGTTAATGTCATTCTGTAATTCTCTCACTTTGAGAAACACACAAGAAAATAGACAAACACAGACAAATGATGCTCAAAATCATTATTTAACGCTAGCCATTGCTTAGTTTCCTGAAAGGAAGTCAAACAGGATGCACTTTGTTTGCCACAGGAAACTAAAAGCAGTTGTGAGACATGTGGACACTTAAATTCACAGCAAACAGTGTGTATGCTCTCTCTGTAGTTAATAGGTTTTAACTCATGCATATTTTTTATTTTCTATTCCTTGTTTGTGTCCATAGCTTTCATTATCACCCACTGTCGTCTCACTGTTGTTTCAGATGTTTATCTCTCGCCTCCTTTTGGCATGACATATTTGTATCATAATTACTGTGTTTTTTACTTGTCATTCAGTTTTATATGCTGTATCTAGCTTATATAAAAATTGCTTATTTATAAGAATATATTTATAAGTATTTATAACTAATATGTTTAAATATATAAAGCATGTATGCATATACACTGCTCAAAAAAATAAAGGGAACACTTTTTAATCAGAGAATAGCATCAAGTCAGTTAAACTCCTGGGATATTGATCTGGGGTGCGTTTCCCGAAAGCATCGTTAGCCAACTATGGTCGCAAGTTCCCTCGTTACCAATAGAGTTCAATGGACATTGCGTTGAACTTGCGACCATAGTTGGCCAACGATGCTTTCGGGAAACGCACCCCTGGTCAGTTAAGTAACAGAGGGGGTTGGTAATCAGTTTCAGCTGCTTTAGTGTTAATGAAATTAACAGCAGGTGCACTAGATGGGCAACAGTGAGACAACCCCCAAAACAGGAATGGTTTTACAGGTGGAGGCCACTGACATTTTTTCCCTACTCATCTTTTCAGACTGTTTTTCACCAGTTTTGCATTTGGCTAGGGTCAGTGTCACTACTGGTAGCATGAGGCGATACCTGGACCCTACAGAGGTTGCGCAGGCAGTCCAGCTCCTTCAGGATGGCTCATCAATACGTGCCATTGCCAGAAGGTTTACTGTGTCTCCCAGCACAGTCTCAAGAGCATGGAGGAGATTCCAGGAAGACAGACAGCTACTCTAGGAGAGCTGGACAGGGCGGTAGAAGGTCCTTAACCCATCAGCAGGACCGGTATCTGCTCCTTTGTGCGAGGAGAAACATGATGAGCACTGCCAGAACCCTACAAAATGACCACCAGCAGGCCACTGGTGTGAATGTCTCTGACCAAACAATCAGAAACAGACTTCATGAGGGTGGCCTGAGGGCCCGACGTCTTCTAGTGGGCCCTGTGCTCACTGCCCAGCACCAGGGAGCTCGATTGGCATTTCCCATTGAACACCAGAATTGGCAGGTCCGCCACTGGTGCCCTGTGGTTTTCACAAATGAGAGCAGGTTCACCCTGAGCACGTGACAGACAGGAAAGGGTCTGGAGAAGCCGTGGAGAATGTTATGCTGCCTGTAACATCGTTCAGCATGACCGGTTTGGTGGTGGGTCAGTGAGGGTCTGGGGAGGCATATCCATGGAGGGACGCACAGACCTCTGCAGGCTAGACAATGGCACCCTGACTGCCATTAGGTATTGGGATGAAATCCTTGGATCCATTGTCAGACCCTATGCTGCTGCAGTGGGTCCTGGGTTCCTCCTGGTGCACAACAATGCCCGGCCTCATGTGGCGAGAGCATGCAGGCAGTTCCTGGAGGATGAAGGAATGATACCATTGAAGGGCCACCACGCTCACCTGACCTACATCCAATAGAACACCTCTGGGACATTGTGTTTCAGTCCATCTGACATCACCTGGTTGCACCTCAGACTGTCCAGGAGCTCAGTGATGCGCTGGTCCAGATCTGGTAGGAAATACCCCAGGACACCATCCGTCGTCTCAGTAGGAGCATGTCCCGACGTTGTCAGGCATGCAAACAAGCACGTGGGGGCCATACAAACTACTGAGAACCATTTTGAGTTGCTGCAATAAAATTTCAGCAAAATTGACAAGCCTGCTGCATCATTTTTTCACTTAGATTTCCGGGGTGTCTTTGAATTCAATCCTCTGTAGGTTGATTATTTTCATTTCCATCAAACGATGTGGCATCCTTTTGTTCATAACACATTACCCAGTTAATATTAGTATAGATATCCAGCATGATATTTTTCCCCATTGAGATCTGATGTGTTTTCAAAGTGTTCCTTTAATTTTTTTGAGCAGTGTATATTTAACTGTATACATGTACATGCCTGTGTATGTTCAAAATATGTGCATGTGTGTGTGAACAGTGGGACAGGTGGAGAGTCAGTACAGTAAACTCAGATTACTCTGTATGCCCATCGTATCCACATGCGGTCATTGTGCCTCGCGAGGTGGATGATGAGAAGCTGGTCCAGTCAGCCCGGTTCAGACAGGGCGGCAGATTTCCTGTGCTCTCCTACTGTCACCATAGGAACGGAATGGTGAGTGTAGGATGTTTCAAATCATCAAACCCAGCCCTCTCCCCACCAAAAGAATAAGCCTGAAATAAGCTGAAATCTTGTTTTGGAAATAAATTTAAGATATGACTAACCCTAACTTCCCACTTTGTTTACTTCCTAAAATGTCACATTAACACTTAAACGCATACCTCGGGTCTTTAGTGACCCGGGACATCATTCACTACCCTCCTCCTCATTAATTTTTTTTTAATTAGACATCAACCTTCTTAGAATTCCACAATCAATTTATTATAAACAATATAACAAAAGAAAAAATATATGCCTGTTTTCTCATTCATTTTATGTAAAAATTGTATAGGGTCGCTAACGACCCAATGTGTGTAACAGTATAAGTATATTTTTTCTGCACAACAATAATTTAATCTTTGATGACTGAATAAGTGCCATTAACCTGTATTCCTCAAAGTGGCAATGTCTGATACATAATGATGAAGTGACGTTTCAATCATAGTTACCGCAGGCAGAAAACAAAAGAATAGAAAGTATCATCAGCAAAACTTGAAATGGCTCAGCGATTTACTACAGAGCAAGTACTGAACGCAATCAAATATTAGTGTCACTGTCACTTGGTGATGGATCTGGTGAAGAAACTGTCAGCGATCAAAATATTGATTTTGAAGATGTTGAAAATGATAGTTTTGAGAATATGTTTGAGATCGCGAATATGAGCCAGATGCAGAATGTACTGGGAAATGAGCTCTGACGAGGACAGTGATGATGGTATAAAACATCTGCTCAAACTGAACCCTTCCAAGCTCCAAAAGGTTACAAAAAAGGGCTTTAATTTATTCTTCTGTAATTGCATGTCAGGAGAGTTTTATATTATCGTGACAGGTAGAGATCCATCCATGTTAGATGTGGGTCACTAAAGACCCAAATATTTAATAATGATTGGTGAAAAATTCATGCATTTAACTGGTGTGAGTGGTGTAAGTGACCCTTACAATAACTGGATCTGGCAACACAACAGGCTGCATCTGTGCCCTCACTCATAATTCTCTCTCAAGTTCCGTTCACTCTGCCAGCGTCTCACAGCAACATGAATCAATCTCCATAATTTTCTCACCATGGGAACTAAACAATCTAGCAAACTGTAAAAATCTAACTAAACTGAATTATACATGCAGTCACTCACAGGATGAGTTGTAAACGCCTAATAAGTCATTCAGAGAACTTCACATTTTAACAGAGGTCCGGACCTCTGTGACCTCATAGCTGGCTGTGGCCATGTCTCAAATGTAAGTGTATGTAACAGTGTATTGGTGTGAAAGAACAGTACAACCATAAAACTGAACAAATGTGTAACACTGTTTCTAGCATTAAATCATTTTTCATCAAAGCGAAAAATGCATCATACAACTCAATTTTTAATTTTGTAGGCTAATAAATTCATACAAAGTAAAAGTTATTTGCATCCATTGCTTAGGTGATCATGCGAAGTAGCCAGCCCTTGACAGGAGCCAATAGGAAGAGATGTAAGGAGGATGAGCTCCTTCTCCAGGCTGTGATTGATGGGTCAGTGTTGGGTTACATCATCGATCTGCGTTCTACCCAGCAAGCCCAGCAGGCCCGGATGACAGGAGGAGGTTTTGAGTCTAAATCCTGTTACAGCCACTGGAAAAGAATCCATAGACACCATGAAAGGTGAGAGGGATATTACAAGTCATTTTTAATTGTCTGAAATTATGTAACACATTTGACTTTGAAACAGATCTGCCTTTGGCTTTGATTTTGCATGTCATTGTGTGTGTTTACAGGGGTAAGGTTCTTCAGGAGAGTCTCATTAAGCTGGTGGAAGCGTGTAGTGACCCGTCTCACAGTGTGGACCGCTGGCTCAGTAAACTGGAGAACTCCAAATGGCTTTCTCATGTTCACAGTGCGCTGTCCACTGCAGGACTGGTGGTAGAGTGTGTGGAGAGGTGGGAAGATCTATTACTTTGGTCTTTTAAAGGGACACTACATAATTCTGGGCTCTCTGTCACCATCTATGGTTAAAACGTAAAATTGCAGTTTTATTAAATTATTGTAGGTTTTCTGTAGTGACTCGGTTTAACACTGATTGTCTATGTACTGGCTCAATAATTAATTTCTAATAGAAAAAAATTATTCTCTGTAGTGTATCTTAAACTATTATTGTGGTTTGCTTTTTACATTCTCTCTATTATTATTTTATCCACAGCCTTTGTGTAACTTACAGATAAATATATATTAGGAATTGTGTGTTTTAATGTTTTTGATGTCAGTTATGGTTGACAAGCATATTTATTCATTTGTTTCTTTATTTATTCTTGTAATGGCAAATCATTTTAATATGCTGATTTGCTGTGCAAGAATCATTTCTTATTATTATCAATGTTGAAAACAGTTGTTCCACTTAATATTTTTGTGGAAACAGATTTTTTTTTTTCCAGGATTCCCTGATAAATAGAAAGTTCGAAAGAACAACATTTATTTAAAATAGAAATATTTTGTAACATTATAACTTTACTAACCCTTAACTTCTAAATGTGTGTGTATAAAAGTGCTGGGTAGGTTGTTGTCTGGGACTGATTCCAAATTACATCCATTACATTACACATTTTAAGTAATATAATCCAACTACTTTTTATAACATTGTATTAGTAATATTGTACCATATTGATATAAGAATACAAAGAGAAAGAATATATATATATCAACAACATGAAATGCATTAAACATTAGATTGCGTCAGGGTTCATGATGGAACTGCAGGGGGTTTGTGAGTTTGATGAAATAAAGTTTAATTTAATGAGTTTAATTAAATAAATCATAAAAATGTCAAATTAAAATAAATCATTTTAAAGTAATAAAAGCCTTCCAAGGACATAGAAATACATGTTAAATGACTTGTTGAGTGATAATTCGAATAATAATGAATGTGTTTGTCAAGAGTTGATTAGATATGCAATGTTGAGAAAACACTTCTTAACCCTTTCATGCATGAATTATGATAACCTCAGTCAGGATTTTTTTTCCTATGTGTTTTTATTGCTCTTAGGGCATGAAAAACAAGAATTGATTTTTATTTTATTTTTTTACAAATTTTTCAAAGAGATCTTAAGATGTCCACTTGAGTGGACAGCATGCAGTTATGGTTAGCCTAATCAGATTACTTTTTGATCTAAGAAGTAATTAACTACAAGTAATGTGCATTACCTAATCAGATTACTTTTTGACGTAACGAGTAAAGAAACGCATTACAATAACATGCATTACGTAATCAGATTACTTTGTGATGTTATGAGTAAAGAAACGCATTACAATAACGCACATTACATAATCAGATTACTTTTTGATGTTATGAGTAAGGAAACGCATTACAAGTAACATGCATTACGTAATCAGATTACTTTTTGATGTTATGAGTAAAAAAACGCATTACAATAACTTGCATTACGAAATCAGATTACTTTTTGATCTAACAAGTAAAGTAATGCATTACAAGTGTCATACATTATGTAATCACATGACTTTTTTCGATGTCAATGAAAATTACATTCTAATAATACAAGTACATTTATTTACAGTAAAAAAAGTTTTTAAGTTTTAAATTTCAAAAACAATATTCACATTATAATTATGAATTGTAGCTGAAATATAGCAATTGATGCATGACGTCCACTACAGTGGACATGTGATTAATCAGAGTTTTCTCTCAATCTAAAATCAAAACTTGGAAAATTTTACTGTGATATGACTCATTAGATATTGCTTGATGCTGCAATATTTTTTTTACCTACAAGAGTCTCCTAGGATAGAAGGAATGGGTGGATATTCCGGAGCAACTTGGCATGTCTGACTGACCCTTGGCCATCTTGGTTTGGAGTGGGCTTGCCACTTGTTTGCAATTTATGGGATGATGCACCAGGGTCCAATGAAGAGGCTGATGTGCAACTTTGCCATAAAAACCCGTGCAAATTCAAGAAAATGCTTTTTTAATAGCTGTCCACTGTAATGACCACTATGCGTGAAAGGGTTAAAGGGATACTCCACTTTAAAATGAAAATTCTGTCATCATATACTCACCCTCATGTTGTTTCAAACCTGTATGAATTTCTTTCTTCTGCTGAACAGAAAGGAAGATATTTAGAAGATTTTATCAGTAACCAGACAGTTTCTGGTCTCATTGACTTCCATAGTAGGAAAAAAATATACTATGGAAGTCAATGAGACCAGAAACTGTCTGGTTACTGACATTCTTCTAAATATCTTCCTTTCTGTTCAGCAGAAGAAAGAAATTCATAAAGGATTGAAACAACATGAGGGTGAGTATATGATGACAGAATTTTCATTTTAAAGTGGAATATCCCTTTAAAAGTTAAATGATTTCTGTAAATCCAGTGAACAAATGCTTTGTGGCCTCTCAGTTTTCCATGTTATTATCTGGTCTGTGTATACAATTTCACAAAACTAGAAGACTTTCTGAATGAATATAAGTAATATGCTTTTTTAGAGAGGAAAATTTAAAACATGAAAAAGAAGAATTAGTGAGAATCAATAAGCTATGAATGATTTACTGCCAATAATATGTAATCAATAAAAAAGTAACTGTAGTCTGATTACGAATTTGTAAAAAAAACTTAATATAATCTAATTACAAGTACTTAATTTTTGTAATCTGGTATTAGCTGTTAGCTAACTCTGGTGCAATTACTCTTAATTGTGCATTGTCTATGTAAAAATAAACAATAAAGTAAAGTAAAGTTACGTAATCCAGATTACATGTGATCAGTTACTACCCAGCACTGTGTGTGTGTATATATATATATAATTTATAATTTTTTTTCTCTCTGTTGTTTTTTAAATCCTGTGCATGGCTCTGGGTTGTATTGTTCTGGCATATGGTCTATTTTTGTGTGGTCACTCCTGGCACACACATGGCTTTGAGATGTATCGCTCTGGTCTGTGCTCTGTTTTTTGCAGGGATGGTCACTCTGTGCTTGTGCATGGCTCTGAAGGGACCGACAACACTCTGCTGGTGAGCTCATTGGCTCAACTTATCCTAGACCCGGCCTCTAGAACTCTCACTGGCTTCCTCGGCCTGCTGGAGAGGGACTGGATACAGGTGAATGTTTGTTTGTGTGACATCATTTGTGCTCAGGTATCTGTGAAATTTGTGAATGTTTACAGATGCATTATGCCAACACTTTTCTAATAAACTACACCCAATATAGTCTCAGATCTGATTGTCAGAAAGTTGATGAATTGTATGTTTGTTGTTTCTCAGGCTGGACACCCCTTCCAGCAGCGCTGCGCTCATTCGGCGTACTCTCATGCCCGTCTGAAGCAAGAGTGCCCGTCCTTCCTGCTGCTGCTTGACTGTGTGTGGCAGGTGTGGCGGCAGTTTCCTCTGGCGCTGGAGTTTAGTGAGGCCCTGCTGCTCCGATTGGCACAAGAGGTTTACGCTTCTAACTACGGAACCTTTCTATGTAACAACGAGCAGGAGAGGTGGGCACAAATTATCCCTATATGACACTCATCATTATTATGCACTATACCGTTCAATTATGCACTATGTCTTTATTGTCACTTCTGATCAATTAGAATTTATTTTTATTTTTTTATTACTGACACTCGACTTTTGAGCAGTAATGTATGTATACTGTATTATTTATTTATTTAAATGTTTTGCCTGGGATAGATTTACTGCAGGAGTGAAGGAGAACACACACTGTTTGTTTCAATCCCTACTGAGTCCTGATATTGAAGAGCAGTACCTCAACCCACTGTATGAACCCACTGATTTAGCCATTTGGCCTTCAGTGCATCCTCAGTCCTTACAACTATGGACAGGTTAGGTCCAGATTATTCAGTAAATACACACATAAATGCAAAGTTACAGCTGTGGTGTGATAATGTTATTGGAGTTTTTGGGGTATTATTAGTGTGTAGGTCCTCATTATCTCTATGGGTTTGTTGGTAGGGCTGTTCCTCAGGTGGACTGAGTATGCTCAGAACATGGAGGAAGTTCGAGAGGAGGTGTGGAGCATTGTGAAAGAACACCGTGAGAGAGCGGGACCTGACCGGACCAATAATACGCCTAGTACACACTGTGACACCTTGACCCCATTTGAGAACCTCATGGATGAGCTGACTATTTTGTGACCTCGTGGTTGAAAGGACATTGTAGAGACTGTTACTATTATGCATGTCTTGGCAAGAATTAGTCCAATAAAATGAGTATCACTGCCAATCAGATATATCAGATATAATGTAGTTTTACAAAATCTGATGTTCTGTCATTGAATCGTAATCAGACATGCTTGCATTTGAAGATCAGACATATTGGCGGTCCTCTGCCTTACTTTCAAGCAAAATGCTAATGTAAATGATGTGTTTATTATGACCGCCGCTAGCGTAGCTAGCGAAAGCGGTCATATAGGGATTGTCAAAGTTTTTTTTTTTTTTTTTCCCGTCATCTACTGAATTTTTCGTCAACGATACCAGGGACACCGAAACACCGGGGAACATGAAATTTGGTGGGGCATGTAGCCCCACTAGATTTTTACGGAAAAATTTCGTTTGGTCCCCGGGGGCCACTCCCCCCCCGCGCTGGGCCCCCCAAAACCCCAAAAATGCAGTTTTTCCTAAATAACTACCTGATCCATGGCACCGAGGATGAAGAAATTTTTATGGTATGTTGGTCTTAAGGGCCCACATCAACCTAGCCCATAATCACTCATTTGTGATTTGCGCCCCTCCCATAAAAAATGAAAATGCAATATTATTCTGCTTTAATCGCCCCTATCTTCAGTTGAGATGTTCAGAACTGCACCATATTTCATGTGTATGATTAACTTGACATCCTCTGGGGGTATGCTAAGTTTCGTAGAATTTCATCCATGGGGGGGTATAAAATAAATTAATTTATGTGCACATTTAGTGACTGTACACTCATCGGCCTGTAGATGGTGGTGTTGAGCGAAGGGTTGCTGGTTTAGGATGATACTGTCACACACACACATGCAGGAATACAAACAAACGCAAGCATGCACACACACTGACATCCACACGCACAGACACACACCCATACACACACATACAAATCCACATGCACAGACTCACACACACAAACACACACGCGCACACACATGTACGCACGCATACATACACGCACAGACACAGACACACACATACACAAACACACACACATACACACACACACAGACAGACATGCACATACTACTACTTTTTTTAGGTATATACATAAACACGCAATACAGCCAAATTGCTCCACGTCATTTATTTTTGTGGAAAGCCAGTGCAGGCCTGAGCGGCGGTCATATTTTGTACCGCCATGCGGTACATCTAGTTGGAGTGTGTTTGAGTAGTTTGTTGGGATTTACTGTGATTATATGAGACAATATCAGTGATTGTTTTATTGTAAAAAAGTTTTACACTGTTACAGACAGCTGAATGTTGAATCAGGTGAATGTGAGAAGTCTGAATACCTACCAGAAGGCGATTTTATACATGTTTGAGAAGTTTCAGCATTTGCCATTGGAGCATGGTTTATAGCCTAATTAATTATTGCACAGCTCTCTGGAATACTTGATTCTGATTGGTTAATTGCCACATTCAGCATTCAGATATTTTCAAATATAACTTGTCTAGGGAAATTTTTTAATAAATATTATTAAAAATGTTTTCTAGCGTGTTTTTATTGTATACATTTAGCCTACTTTTTATTTGATTTTAGAATTTATTTGAATTTTTATAGAATGTATAAGTGACATATTTTTTCTATTCAAAAATGATTATATTATATTATTATTTGACATGTTTGACATTAAAGTATATTGTAATTAGGCCTACACATTATTTGATTATAAAAAGGGGAATCTGAGCATGCGCGCACATACACAAACAATAACATCTCACTGGCCAATAAAGTCTTCAGGGTAAATCCCCAGCTCAGCTAAACTCACCCACACAATATAATTCCGGAGTGGGCAGCCCGTCAGCAAGTTTGCCCTCTTCTAGCGCTAATGGACACCACAGTCATTATCACGCGACTGCATGTGCTAGCATAACGATACAACTACATTTCCCAGCATTCTCTGCTCCGGCCGCTTTTTTATCCAATGGTCATTCGATGCGCTCCTCCGGCAACCAATCGGATAGTAATCTCTTAATTCTAACGGTTAAATACCATGAAAATCCCTCTTATCAGCACTATTTACTTACTTAATTTTCCACCTCCGGATACACCACAGCAATGTTGTGATTTTGGTGCAAGACACGTGTTTCACATCATCACGGATTTCAAGTTTTGATAAACTCAAGGTGAGATGTTGCGATTTTTTCTTGATCTAGCTTCTGATTTACATTAATCGTGTATCAATCAACTCCATTTTAAAGACTTGACATTCAGTTTTAGCTAAAACTAAGAAACAACATGGAAATAGTTACTGTATTCTTTCTGAACCATTCGGTTTGATGACTGAAATGTTTATTAACTGACAGATAGACGACATGCTGTCAGGTGTCCGGGTGTGTGTCCGCTCGCTGTGTAAAGGTTGGTCGGTTCGCGGCATGAGTTTGTCGCCGCGTCAAATCAACCGATGGCCGAACAACGAGTCCTCCGAGCCTCCTACGGACAGTCCTCGAGTCCTCATCACAGGTGCCATCTGTTTCCCAGCTGCTTAAATAACGCGTGATAAACTAATGTTTTGGTGGAAAAAGTCATCCGTTCCATCATGTCTTCTATGTTTGTTTTCCATGCCACGTAAGAGGCGATCCTATTGATCGCCATGACAATAGGTTGGGAATAAACAGTGTTAAAAGCGCTCCGCGTGCGCACAATGGAGCGTGCGGCTGTTTTATGCTTGTGCAATAGCGTGTAAAGAGTGTGTAAATGGACTGTCAGTTGAAGTGGAGCTGAAAAATGTCTGGACAATAACAATCACGGAGCCTATTTTAAATTAATTAGGCTTGTTTATGAAACTGTAGTGCCATTTGTGAGCTTTTAGATCTTTTGAGTAGCCTACTTTATTTGCCCGTGCACTATTGCAGGCACACTACAAATAGCATCATATCCATATGGGTTTAAAGCGCTTACCAAATTCACAATAATCCTATAGCTACTTAGCCTATATGTCTTAGGCATCAGTCTAAAGTAATCACTGTAATATAATAATTTTTTTTTAGTTGTATAGAGTTGATCCCACATGATGTGTGCATATCATGTTTTCTTTTATTGTGCATTCACCTCTGACCTCCAAAATAATGCACACATAATAGTGACATTTATAATTAATGTTTAGATTTAGGGAATTTATTCAGCTTACTTGCTGCTCAGTTGTGACATGAGTGGTGATATTTCTGGTTTTTAAATCTTTGTTGCTGTAGTGTGTGTTTAAACTCCTTTAATTGTTGAATGTGTTTTCTCCTGTTAAAAGGTGGCCTAGGACAGCTTGGAGTTGGTCTAGCTCAAATGCTGAGGTTAGTGAACAGCTGAAATATGTGTAGCGTGGGAGAAATTTGAAATCAGACTCCAACACACACAATTTTTAGAACTTTGCATAGATTGGATATTTGCCTGGCTTTGCGTTGATATTTACTGTGAAAATTTTCCCTTTTTAATTTCCTGAGGTAGATTCTGTGAAATTCTGCAAACGCTGAATGAACGTTTCACTTTTATTTTGTCTATTTTGTTTCATAATCATATTTAACCCCCTTTACATCAGGCAGCAGTATGGAAATGAAAATGTCATCCTGTCGGATATTAGGAGGCCTCCCGCTGAAGTTTATAACATGGGTATGTTGACTGACTCTCAATACGCCTCTGATATGGGCAAGGCGGTTGCATCAGGTGCAACATATATATATATAGAGCCACATAGACAGTGTGGTGCCTTGAACTGGCTGTTAAAGTTTACAGTAGCTATAAATTTATTTATCATGTGGCTCTTTTATTTCAACACTCCAAATAAATTTCAGTAACACCGGATAAGGCTCTATATGTTATCATTAATTAATAGAATATCTAAGGTGAAATAACGATAAAATAAATCTTAAAGCATTTATTAATCTTATAGTATCAATTTGTACATACTCTACTGTTCAAAAGTTTGGGTTTTCAGACGTTAAAGCTGCAGTCTGTAACTTTTTTCGGTAAAAAATTATCCAAAATAGATTTTTGAGCAAGTACATAACCAGCCAGTGTTCAAAACTATCTGTACGAGCATGTCTTTGCGTCATTACGTCACATCTGTAGGCTATATTGCGTGTGAGGATGTTGGAGGTGGAGATTTACAGCCTTTTCTCACAGCACTTGATATAATTAAACTTATCAATTTAAATAAAAGACTTCGGACTTCGGAGTGGCTACAGAAAAAAAGAGACTGCAACCGGGCCCATGCGAAAACAAGGATAAATATTGGAAGGGCATTAGTCACGCAAAGCTGATGTTGTTAAACATTAACAATTTGAGAACAAAGTATAATTTGCACAGTTTGACGTGATATAAGCGATCGTTAGATTTAATCAGCGCAATTTACTGCAATGCTTTTTTTTCCCTTAGTTGGTCAAAACAAAAGTGGATGTTACTTACTTGTTCAGATGACATTTTCCGGTGAAAATTCTTATGTTGGTCACAATGTTGGGGAAAGTTACTTTTAAAAGTAATGCATTACAATATTGCGTTACTCCCCCAAAAAGTAACTAATTGCATTACTTAGTTACTTTTTATGAAAAGTAATGTGTTACATTACGTTTACGTTACTTTTTCTTCTCACCTGGGCTGGGCTTGCTTTTTTGTTTTTTTAATAACAAGACCAACAAAAAAGTTATATTTTTGGCAAATGTTAAGGCCCTTTCACACCAAAAGTGAACTGAATAACCCTCAGGCTGAAGGAAATGTATATTTACGCTTGTACAGTAAAGGGTGCCGCTCAAACTAACCTTTCAGCTGCGCTGCTGTTCTGGATTAAAGAACAATAATACACAGGAGAAGGAAGTTCAACACTCTTATTTCTAAATCTTATAAAGTAATTTTTGCTTATTAGTATGGTTGAATTAGATCATTGAAGGTCAGCAGCAAAGACATTAATAAAGTTAGATTAAATTCACAAAGTATATTTGTGTAATTTAATAGTTAATTATAAAAGTTGAGTAAAGTTCTGAGATTGCATTTTACTGTTTTTATTTATTTTAAGCAGTGAGATGAGTAAGTTCACATTTACTCTAGAACTACAATAACCATCATGTTTACACAGCGCACCCACCACCACCTCACTTTGTTTCTCTCAACATGGGGACAGGAGAGCTGTCAGTCAATAAATGTGAAAAAGTAACTAGCGTTAGGCTACTTATTTGGAAAAGTAACTTAGATATTTTATTGCAAATTGAAAAAGTAATGCATTACTTTACTAGTTACTTGAAAAAGTAATCTGATTACGTAACTCAAGTTACTTGTAATGAGTTACCCCCAACACTGGTTGGTCATACTTCCAAAAAGTAGAATCTGTGATTCCGAATGACAGTATCCACACCACCGGCACGGTGACTGACAGCCGCACATTCTCCTCAAAACATTGGATTCATCCGCGCTGTGCCGTGCCGAGGCACAACCCACGTAAAGTTGATAATTCCACGAATAACTGCAATTGCAGATTTCGAACAGAGTTGGCGACAAAGAGGAAAAACTACGGACTGCAGCTTTAACTATAAAGTATATTTATGAATTAACATTAGATTCATGCTGTAATAAATATTGTTTATTGTGAGACCGACCATGATCATGTTAACAAATTGAACCTTATTTACATTTCAGTCACTTGGCCTCATTCATATTCCTATTAATAAAGCTCGCATTTAAACTCCAACGTCTGTTGTGTGTTTTACCTCACAGGTCCATTTGTATACGCTGACGTGCTGGACTATAAAAACCTGAGGGAGCTAGTTGTGAATAACAGAATCACCTGGCTGGTGCATTATAGCGCATTGCTCAGTGCTATCGGGGAAGCTAACATGGCTCTCGCCCGCACCATCAATATCACAGGTGGGAAAACTCTGTCACACATGTTTTAAGCGTTAGGGTTAGGTCGGTGCTATGACTGACTAATTTACAACGTAAGGTTTCCACTATCCCTGACGTCCCACATTCTGTCCTTCTCCTGTTGCCCCTGTCCTGATATCTTCTCTTCTGCTCACCCCACTCCTCTTTCTTTAGGTCTGCATAATGTGTTAGATCTGGCTCTGGAGAACTGCTTGCGACTGTTCGTACCCAGTACCATCGGAGCATTTGGCCCTTCGTCTCCCCGCGACCCGGCCCCTGACCTCTGCATCCAGAGACCTCGCACCATTTATGGAGTTTCCAAAGTCCATGCAGAGCTGATGGGGGAAGTAAAGATTTATGTTTTTTTATGTTCTAGTTAGTCTGGGGAAATTAATTAAGTAATGAATGAATGAATATGTATATGTATGTATATACTTTGTAAGCTTAATGTGAACAATTTCTCACTTACATCAGGGTTTCCCAATAAATAATTGAACGTAAAATTAAAATAAATGAATAAATGGGACTGCATGAAAATCAGAATATAGCTTCAGAGTGAAGAACATATTATTATTATTATTAATTATTATTTTTTATTATCAACATCAGAGAACTTGCAAATGTTGTTAAATTGAAATATTAACTTAAAATCTCAATGGGTACTTCAAGTAAATATTTTACATCTAAGAGGTTCGGCTGACAAAATAGTTTTGGAACCCCTGACTTACATGATATTTAATTATGAAATGCCAACATCCTAACTGTGTTCTGATTGGATCAGTATCTCCACCATAAATATGGCCTGGATTTCCGATGCTTGCGATACCCAGGAGTCGTTTCTGCCCACACCAAGCCAGGAGGAGGCACCACTGGTAACTAGCCTCACTTACAAACACAAAATCTTTAGTTGTACATAAAGACACACACACATTCAAACTTACTCACTTATTCATTGAATTGTCATTTACTTACAATAAACAACACACCTAATCTGACCTATTTAATCGTATATGTCCTCTTTTCCTCAGATTATGCTGTCCAGATCTTTCACGATGCCCTCAGCACCGGCCACCATGAATGTTACTTGCGTGCCAACACTCGGCTTCCCATGATGCATATCTCTGACTGCCACAGGGCCACCATTGAGTTCATGCAAGCTCCTGAAAGCCGACTTTCACTGCGTACTTACAACATCGCAGCCATGAGCTTCACACCTGAGGAAGTGGCAGAGGAGATCCGTAAACACCTACCCCACCTGAGGGTCACGTACAATCCTGATACCATCCGGCAGACTATTGGTAAGAACAGTGTGAGTCAATGACCTTTTGAAAGAGTCTGAAATCATGTTTTTGTTTTATTGTACAAATAATACAATCAAATTAAAGACTTATACATGTGTTTTAAAATTTCAAAAGTACAAAACAAATAAAGGAATAGGCCATAAAACCCTTGATAACAATCCATTAATGCAATGATCTTAATGTTCATTAAAATGTACGTTCCTTCTATAGCGGACAGCTGGCCTGTGCGGTTTGATGACTCTAACGCCCGTCAAGATTGGGGATGGAAGCCTGAGTACGGCCTCTCAGAGATGGTTAGCAACATGCTGGCCTCCATCCGTGAAAAGAGAACCAATGCAGGACTACCTGTCAGCTAGCAGGTCTTCTCAGGGACTGTAACACAAATCACCAGCATTTTTCCAGTACATTTCTAAACTTATCTATCTCAAATTTCTTTAGACCAGGACTCTCTGTCAGTTAGAGAACTGCTGACACTGACAGTTCTCTACAAACATATGCTTGTGAAGAAAACATGTAAACCAACAGTGAAAACTCACATTCTCTCACTGCTCAGGAGACTCTTGCTGCGTCCGAAATCGCATACCGTATAGTAGGTGCTACATTCGATTTGATACTTGCTTTGCGAAAAAAAAGTATGTTCTATTTAGTGTGAATGTGTGTAGAATGAATGCAATTCGGACATACTATATCCGCCATGTTGTCACTGTCATGTGACCTATAGCATCAGTTGCCAGTGGATGCGCACTTCAGAATCTCGCCGGAAGTAGTAGGTCATTCCGGTACTTTCTGACCTAGTGTTTTGGACATACAACTTGGCTCACATACAGTTTTTTCCCTTCTATATAGTATTTCGGATGCAGGGTCTGTCTTTCTACTCTGTGATCTATTCTTACATAGTTTTTTAGTCATCATAGGACAGGGGAAAAACAAGAAAACGACAAAATGCTGATGAATATAAGAATAAGAATAATAGCCTAATGATAATAATAATAATAATTGCACACATTATAGATGAAACAGTCCAATTTAATTATTTTAGAGACACCACACAGTTTTTTTTTTTTTAACTACATGAAAATAGCAAGTTCTGGCCCCAATTTTCCCTTAAAGACTTTCAACGATCTGATGTTATAACTAAAACACTGCTTTCACTGCTTAACCAATCCTGACATTCTTTTTGCGAGGGGTTACATTTGAGTCTTTTTGTACATATACAGTAAGGAGCATTAGACACCTTTCACTCTACAGTGCTCTAGACCATGTACCGTGTGTCTTGGTTTGAACACAGCCATGGGCAGAAAAAGCTTCACTACTGCCTTTATTCCAACTGCTATCTGTGATGAATTCACAGTTGCCTGAATTTTGGGTTCTGCCCACTATTGCTTATATTGGCTTTATTTATTCTGAGTCAGTTATCAAGGGCTCTGGATTCACAATGTATAGTGTGGTGGTGTGAATTAAGTACTTAATCACTCAGCATTGCTGATGTATTATTTATTCACTATGAAGAGATATTTTTTAAATTTTTGTTAACTCAGAAGAGCAAAACTAATGGATAAAACACCCGGTGGCCTTGCAATAGAAAGGGGAGAGTTGTTTAGCTTCTGCCTGTCTGAAAGTCTTAGTCCGCCTTCTGTATAGCCTAGTGCAGACAAATAAAAATGAGTCTTAACTAAGACAATATGTAGAATGAATCACCCGTTCCAAAGGCAAGTGTGATTTCTGGACAAAACATATTGTGTTCACAATTGAAACTGCCTTAATTTACTTTTATCATTTAACCTCAAAAGTTGCTAATGACTCACATTCAGAATTGCAGTGTATGTCAAATAAATGACTTTAATACAGCAAACAGTTTATGTATTTGTTCAATGTTGTTTTAAAAATGAATCATGTAATATATTTTTATACTCAGTTCACTAGTTGACTCAGAGATAGGACGGCGCCAGACCATTCAAGGACTTATATACTACCAACAGCAGCATTACTAACAAACAACTATATATTTAGGAAAAACGTTGTGCACATTAAATTACAAAACATTACGACAAAATGTATGGAGGAGGTTTCCTAACAAAATATAATGATAAATCAAATGTTCACATGATCACATAAAATTCTAAAAATGTCTGCTCAAATGCAGTTTCATTTTCTCATTTGTTGAAGGATAAACTAACAAAATGAAATGAAATAATTTATGTTTTATATTTTATACTGATTAATCAGTTATATTATGAAACATTAATTAGTATTAAATAGATTTTAACAATGGGACAGATTTTTTTTTATTCAAGCAACATGAAATGTACATTTTTTTTACAAATGCAATGCAAGTATTAAAAGTATGCCATTATGCATACAATACAAAACAGAAAAAAAGAGAAAAAAAACTATATTAAAACAAAAGAAAAAAGGTGCCAGGGGAGATAATAATAATAAAATAAAATAAAAATAATAATAATAATATTAACAATACATAGTTAATGTAAATGATTGTGGGATATCAAAAGCATGCAGCGAAGGAAACATCTATGCTGCCTTCAAAAAATCCATCAGATGAAGGTATCTCAGGAGACTGGATGTGACACGATCACTGGATTCGGACGTGCCTTCTTGTTGCCCTCCAACATCTGTACTGCCTGCGGAGGCAGCATTTTCCAGCTTTCGGACGCAGACCAGATTTCAGGCACATGATCACCCATCTTCCGGAAGTGACCTAAAAGCTGCCGCGCCGCAGTGGATTTTGGGACATCGTGCCATATTGACACACGACAGAAATGGACGCGGGGTTTTTCCGCGTAAGTGTACTATTCTTTTACAAATACCACACCATAAAGGTCGAATACGTTGTTACTATTTGTTATTCGTCAGTTGGTTGACTGGTTGGTTGTTTTAAGGCTGTATTTGATGTGTTCATTGGAGTGTGGCTGTAATGGCGGCTGCGTGAGAGAACCTGAAAATACTCAACAGATTAATCAGGAACAACAGATTTAACGAATTTATTTTCATATTATCGCACTTATTATTACAAATAAAGTCCACTATAAAGTAATCTGTAGTCGATGTATCTTAGTTATATTTGTGAAATACAGACTGAAACCGAAATATAGATTGATATTTAATGTTCTTATAGACTATGTAACGTTATGTATTGTTGTATAAATAATTCATATTTTTCATTAGCCTCGTACTGCAAATTGCATATTAACCTCAGATACAAGTAAAAAGGAAATAAAAATGTGTCACATGATGTTTTAATTATGATTTCATGTTTTTTTTTTTTTTAAAGGGCACCAGTGCGGAGCAGGATAACCGCTTCAGCAACAAACATAAGAAGCTGTTGAAGCAGCTGAAGTTTGCAGAATGTCTGGAGAAGAAGGTCGAAAATATTAAAATACTTGTTTTCTTTGGTGCAAATGTGTTCACAGCACCAGCTTACCATAAGCACGCTGTACATTGGGGCTCATTAGATTTTAAGTTGTTCAATCGTTTTAGTAGAATAATAACTTTCTAAACTATCATCATTTTGCAATGCAAAGAAATTAGGCATTAAATTGATCAAAAGTGACAGTAAAGGCACTTATAATGTTACTTAATTTCTATTTCAAATAAATGCTGTTCTTTTGAACCTTCTATTCAACAAATAATCAGTTTCCCCAAAAATATTAAAACAGCACAACTGTTTTCAAAATATTTTTGAGCACCAGAATTTTAAAATGATTCTTGAAGGACCATGTAATACTGAATAATTTTTAACCAAATAATTAATGTAATACTGAATTAATCCAAATAAAAGTTGATCCTAAAGTTACCCCAAAATAATATATGGAAAATCCTTTTTGTTTTGTGATGTGGCATTAGGTGGATATGACCAAGGTCAACCTGGAAGTCATCAAGCCCTGGATCACCCAGCGTGTGACAGAGATCCTTGGCTTTGAGGATGACGTCGTCATCGAGTTTGTCTTCAACCAGCTGGAGGAAAAGGTAGACGCCCCCTCTGCTCTTCCCGCTCTTTTCACACATGCTGCAATTATATATTAAATGTGTTTTGTTCTTTGGGAGGATGAGAGAAGGTTTGAAGTTCAGTGAATAACCGCTGACAGTTATTTGAAACATTTGTCATGTGTAGATGTAGCAGAAAGCATCTAACATCACAGTCTTTAAGTGTCTGTCTGGTTTTAAAAAGACAGAAAAAGGGGTAAAAATGATATTCTCTCTCTCTGAAGATATGATTTGTGACACCGTTCCTTCTGAACAGCAATGTTCTAATGTTGATGTGATTTATGATTTAAAAGGCCTGAACCAATATGGATCTTATTCCTTGCATCTGAAGTATAGCACCAACTCCTAATTAGATCTCACCTGAGCCCAAAGTCTCTCTGAATCCAACTCTCCCTTGATGATGAGCTTTATTTTTTGAGGTGAGTTTTAAGCAGGGATTGACATTGTGCCAGTGGTAGAGTCATTTCAGCTTTATCATTTGTGCCTTTCAAAGTCAAAGTTTAGCAATACATCTTAAACACAAAGGCCTAATTTAATGACAATTTTAGAACAACATACAACTATTAAAGAATGCAAAGAAAACTTAAAATTGCATGTGATAATGCAGTACGACATTGGTGGTGTAAGATGGTCATGTTTTTCAAGGGGATTTATTAGGCAATAATTATTATTATGCTCTGTCTAATTGACTAGCTCAGCTGTCAGTTTTAAAATAATATATTGGTTAATTGTTTGATTGTCCGTTTGCACAATGTGATACAAATAACAAAGAGAGACACATTTTGCGTTTTCATTAATTTAGCTAAGGCTTGTTTATTAGTCACTGTTTTAGTCTCTAAAGATTTGATTTTCAGGAAGCTTTTGCTTGGATTCCAGAGAGGTATTTGCTCCTATTAATGATACGTACAGGTGTTTCCTTATTCTCTTACATAGAGGTGCTTTCAGTTTTTGTAATTACATAGCCATACAATAACTTAAAGGAATGTTTCAGGTTAAATACATGTTATGTTTGATCTACAGCATTTGTGGAATAATGTAATTTACCTCAGAGAATAATAAGTCGTCTTTTATTTCTTTTAAAAAAATTGCAACTACAATAAGGCACTTATAACTGTGCCACGGTTCGAAGGGTTTAAAGACTGAAATGTGAGGTTAAAGCACTTTTAATTCCATATTTTTATTTGTGCTAAAAATGGTCTAAATTCTAATTTTTGCAATTGGACTGCTAATCTAGGTGGATGAACCTGTAGTTTTCCAGGGTTTTTTAAACTGGGGCGGTGTTTCTCAACTAAGGGGCTGGGGCCTCGGCAAACATTCACAGGGCCCACAGGATGAATTTTAATTATGTTTTTAAAATCTAAAAAAATACATTATTTCTCCCCCCCCATTATTATATCTCAAAATGAATCACAATAATGAATCGAAGTATAATTTGCTACATTTTTTACACATTCTTTTTTTAATTTATTAGCTTTAAAGCTGATTTGGAGCAATATTTTTGAAAAGTACTATACATTTACATATAATTAAAAAAAATATTCAGCTTCAGGTTTGTCATTTCAATAGTGGTTAGAAATACAATATGAACATCAACCTTTTCTAGATAATACTTATAATAATAACAAAAATAATAATAATTGATTGGATAGATAATTGCTTCAGTACAGTAATGATATGTAAAGTAAAACAAAAGGGCTAACATGTTCTTTTTTTATATCACACTTTTTCTGAACGCTGTTTAAATGGGTCCATAAACTGTACATCAGGGGTGCCCAGTCCTGTTCCTGTTGATCTTCCCTCCTGCAAAGTTCAGCTTCAACCCTGATAAAACACAACTAAACCAGCTAATTAAGATCTTCAGGAGCACTTGGTAATTACAGACAGGTGTGTTGGATCAGAGTTGGAACTGAACTTTGCAGGTAGATCTCAAGGAACAGGATTGGGCACCCCTGATATACATGCAAAATAAATATGTCTGAAGAGGGCAAACAAATCATCATATTTGCTTGTTTCTGGTGTGAAAAATGTGAAAATTCTTAAATTATTCCACAGATGCTGTCGATGGAGTTTAACCGTTATTGAACCAGAAATGTTCGTTTAACCCTCATTTTAGGACACCGGGTGCTCAATCCTGCTCTTGGAGATCTACTTTATTGCAAAATTTAGGTCCAGCCCTATTCTTACAACTGAACGTACATCTTTAGGAGCACGATTCAGCATCCCTTGTTTTAGCACATGGATCTCATAGGTTTATTTTCCTCTTCATTTGTTGTAAATAAAGAGTTTTCCATGCCTTGTGTACTCATTATTGCTTGTTCGTCTCTTGCAATTTAGATAAATGATATAGCATTAAACTCAAGGTGATTGAGTGTGATGCAGTAGTGAGGCGGAGGCCAGCCAATGGAGCGCCTTTCTCCGCCCCCCCAGCCCACAGAGCCTGCGCCACTCACACTGAAGACAACTGGACTGTTCTTGCTTTGTGGGGTTTTGATGCACTCTGTTTGTGGACTGTAATGTTTCTATCTCTCAGGAGTTTGATATTGCACAGGAAGAGACAGCCCTAGTGGTGGGGAGGGTCTTATTGCTCCTTGATGAGGGGATGTGAACTGGGAGGGTACATCTCAGTTCAGATAATATGTAAACATGTAATGCATGCTCAAAGTGAGTTTATCCATTTTAGAAGTGTTTTGATCCTTTTATTAAATTGGTAAAAATAAAATTCAGCTGTGACAGTTGGTTTTAGAGACATTTTTGAGGCCCGCAGGTACTGGGCTCTTGTTGAAAAGCAGCTGTTTACTGGATGTTCAGGAAGGAAAGGTGTAGGTAGACTTTCAGAGCTCAGCACACTGGTTCTGTGTCAGTATTAACTGCATGGTTTCCTCCCCTCTCTCTTCCTCCCTGCTGTTTGTGTTGCAGAACCCGGATGGGAAGATGATGCAGATTAATTTGACAGGGTTTTTGAACGGGAAGAACGCTCGAGAATTCATGAAGGACCTCTGGCCGCTGTTGCTAAGTGCCCAGGAGAACATCGCAGGTATCCCGTCTGCTTTCCTGGAGCAAAAGAAAGAGGAGATCAAACAGAGACAGGTGATGAAGAAGAGCTGAATAGTTATGAACTTGCATACTAATTATGATGGGGTTTTATAAGGTTGGACATTTTGTGTTGTAATTCATTACATGATTGTAAACTACAAGTTGAGTGTTTAACAGTTTTTCCTATTTGCTGCTTTAGATTGAACAGGAGAAACTCGCCTCTCTGAAAAAAATAGATGATGATAAAAGGGAGAAGGAGATCAAAGAGCGAGCTCAGTCAAAAAGCCCTAAACGGTTGGTTTTGGCCTTCATTTTGCTTAAAGTCAGCATGAAATGGAAATTTTGATAGTCTTTTTTTCCCTATTGTGAAGTAAATCTGAGTGAAATGGCTTCTCAAACATTAAAAAATATAGGGTGGCACTTGATTTGTCCATCGGGAATTGTTGGATCGTTGTAATTTGCTAATTATAGCGATTTCAGTTCGTTTTTAGTTCAGTTCATAGCGATTTTAGTTGTAAAGATCATAAGGGCACATGAATCAAAAGAAAAATAGTTATGTACATGGATAAAAAAAAAAAAAAAAAGATTTTCATGGTGACGTTAACAATTAGATTAGTATATATTTGTTAGTGTAAATAATGGATAATGTTGTAAATCAAATGTTGTGTTGCAGAACCCGGATGGGAACATGATGCAGATTAATTTGACCATGTGCTTAACTGCTGTTTTTTTTCCCTTTTTTTTCTGGTCTAATTCCAGGAGGAAGTCCCGCTCCCCTGTGAAGCGTGATCGTAAATCCAGTCCCTCTCGCTCTCCTCGCCGAAAACCGAGCCCGGCTGCCTTGCCTCCTTCTAGTCCGCCCAATAATAAAGAAGAACCAAAGCAAGAACCGGACCAATCAGAGAGCTCCAAACCAGAGCCTCTAATTGAGGAGGCTTCGTCTACAAGGTAACTATGGAAACCTGACACTGCACTGTGCAATCCTAAAATTGTAGTTGCTATTGACCACAGAAAGACTTTGTGTATGAATCTGAAATCTCTCCCCCTGTCAGTGATCTGGTGGTTGAGATGAAGCCGGACTCCATGTCTGAGGCTGTGAAAGAGTCCTCTCCAGACAAAACATCAAAATCAGAAGACAGGCCCAAACCCAGAGACAGGGACAGAGATAAGGATGGACGGAGAGATCGCCCGCGCCACCGCTCTCGCTCTCGATCACCTCGTTCTCGCAAACGACCTCGGTCCCGCTCTAGGTGAGTTTTGTCTTCGATGGTGAAGTCAGTTGATTTCTTATCTTAGATAATTTTGCTTGCCTGTAAATGTGATTGAACTGGGGGATAAGCTAATGTCTCTTCTAGGTCGTTCTCTCCTCGCCGCAGAAGTCCCAGGAGGCGAATCTCTCCGAGACGCAGGAGCCCCCCTAGACGGCGACCTCCCTCTAGACACAGACGTAGCCGTTCACCTGTCCGCAGGTCAGCCTTTTTTATTTTATTTTGTATTCATACTTTTATTCCACAAGGAGGCATTCAATTGTTCAAAAGTTACAGTAAAGACTTTTAAAGTGTTACAAAACCTTTCTATTTCAAATAAATGCTGTTCTTTCGAACATTTTATTCCATTAAAGAATCCTAAAATAATGTATTAATGGTTTCCATAAAAATATTAAGCAACTGTTTTCAACATTATTAATAAGTGGGTGGGACAGGAGTGGGGGCGGGGGAGGTAATACAATATGTACAATAACAATTGCAGAATCATGTGACACTGAAGACTGAAATAATGGCATCTCAGGAATAAATATCATTTTACAATATTACTTTTTTCTGTGTTTTTGATCAAATAAATGCAGGCTTTGAGCATAAGAGACTTGAAAAATAATAATAAACATTTGGGCTGTCACAATTCCTGTCCCGGTCTATTTTTATTACCACAAAAAACAAAACAATCAGATTACTTGATTAATCGTCTAAATAATCGAAAGATTACTCATTTACCAAAATATTCGTTAGTGACAACCCTAATAAGCACGACTTAAATCTTTTGAACGGTAAAGCCACACTGGTGTTACATTTAGTTTTATAAATGTTCTCATGTCTTTTTCATCTTTTTACTCATCTTTAAAATAAAAATCTCTCTTTCATCTGCCTCATGTGAACTGCTAGAGGTTTTTGCTAGTCAGCTTTTGTTCACCTGATCTTGTTTGTCCACCAGGCGGCGCTCTCGCTCCCGGTCCTCCTCAGGCAGCTCGTCCTCTCGGTCACCCCATAAAAGAGCAGGGAAGCGTAGGTCAGCTACACCGCCCAGAAAACTTCCACGCCGCTTGGACCCCGTCAGCCCCTCCAGAAGACGAGGCCGCAGTCCTTCAGGACCAGACACCAGCCCTTCAGGTTGTTTCCTAGAAGTCAATATTGTTATTTGAAATGGTTTGAATAACTCCTTGAGTATTTTTTTTTTTTTTTTTTTAAATCTGAAATGGTTCCTTGTCAGCACCATGTTATTTGTAGGATAATAAGCTGTAAAATGATTCTGACTGAAATGCATGTGAAAATTTCAGCTGTGAAGCACAGGCCTGGTGGAAGAAATGACACTCCTTCTCCAAAACCCAGACGGTCCGATGCATCAGAGTCTGGTGAGATTTGGCTCCTAAACGTGCATTTGTGTACATATCAGAAATGTTTAGAGACTTGTAGGCAGAACCCTGTCTGTCTGGCCTGTTGTTATACTTCTAATAACATGAACTAATGAACTTTTGGATTCTGCAGCTCTTGTCTCACAAGTCTCTTCAGTCTCTTCTGTTCATTTCAAAGATGAGGGGAGGGTGCATGTCATGGCTGTGTGTGTGGCTGTCAAGGGTGTCTGAAATTAAGTCACAATCTCGAACTTCGAATTAAAAAATGGAATCGTTGATGCTGCCACGCCCCATGTCACGTCCGGTCGGCTTGCCAAGCGGAAAAAAAAGCTTTGCTAACACAATGCTAAATCATAAATCAGATGTATGTACAATAACATTACGATGTCCAGCAATCGATTTAAATAGTACATTGGGTTTAATGAGGTCTAATATATGTTGTTAGTGGTGAAAATTTTCACGTGGATAAATGCATAGATCTGACTATTTTAAGCCTGTATTTAAATGGTCCAGTGGCAGAACTTTTGCCAAGCGTTTCAGAGATTCTGGGTTCTAATCCGCACTCGTATAGTTTTTTTTCCTCCTCATCAAAACCGATTATGTTTATCAGTGGTTGTAAATCAGGCAGGGACACGATTGTGTGCATTTTGTTTTGTAATTTCACCGGAACGAATAGAGAGTCTCCACAACGGATTGAAGCGCGCGTCCGAGTGAAGACTGAAGGCTGATCGCAGCGGCAACGAGCACTTTGATCACTTGATTTCAAAAACAATACAATTCAGTGCTAGATCGCCTCTTATTAAACGAACGAAATGAATGCTCTGCCAGTTAACTGGAGATATTTTATTTATTTGTATTGGTACATTCGTGCCACGAGATGTTTCAGAAGTGGTGGGGACAATATCGAACTTAGCAAAATGTGGTGGCTACATGTCTCACCCGTCCCACCCGCAAATTACACCTATGCTTAAAAGTCTAGTCTAAAAATGGCATATCAACCTGTACTTTAAAAAAAAAAAGTAAGAATCGAACCGTGACCTTTGAAATGAAAATTGAGATTTGGAGAATCGTGACACCTCTAGTGGCTGTGTGTTTTTGCACATGATTACTCTGTGTTGGTGGGCCACGTGGGTGTTTCTCGGGCACTGAAGGACTCCACTGCTTTGTGTTACAGAAGAGGAGAAGGTGGGCAAAGGGTCAACAGCAGATTCTGTCCAGCAGCGTCGTCAGTATCGGAGACAGAATCAGCAGTCCTCTTCAGGTTACCACTGTTTTTTATTTCCATCACACTCGTCTGTCCTCACTTCCCCTCTCTCTTCCTCTCACACCTTCAAGTCGTGTTGGATATGGAAAATGTATGCTAGTAGATGATTTATTTATATTTTTTTATTGATTTTTTTATTTTTTGCTTATAGACACTGGTTCATCCTCTTCCTCTGAAGATGAAGGTCCAAGGAGGCAAAATAGAGGGGCAGGTGCCAGGAATGGAGAAATCAGAAGGCGGCGGAGCCATTCACCTGCATCACCACGGAGGCGACACAGAGATGCATCCCCAAGGTGAAAATCAACAATATTTGCATGACATTTGCATTTGACCTGTGATTTTTTTTTCCTTAAGGTCACTACTAAGATGCTTTGCTCATTTAAGGATAAAAATAGATTTTTCAGATCTTTTTTTTAGGATGTGTGCAAACTACTTTTAATTGTAATTCACATTTAAACATAGATAAACACATAGATGAAGCACATCAGAAATGGTAAACGGAAGCTTCGCCAAACGCAAGACAAACTTCATTGACAATTCTGTCAGCTTCTGCAAAAAACATAGTTGGGTGGACTAACCTTTTAATGAATATAAAGTTTATAACTGAATTGAGTTAAATTAAGTCGATACCCAGCCCTGTGGTTTACTCAACTGAGAGATGCTTTATTACTATCAGACCCTGAGTTTAGATTCCCTTTCTCTGCTTTCAGAAAGAGACGTTCTCCATCACCTGCTGGCCGTAGACATCGTTCACCATCTCCTGTTCGCCGCCGCAGGTCACCCTCTCCTCCCCCAAGGCGCAGGTAATGTCCAGCTGAGTTTATGAAGAGTTTGTGGTTTTGGGTTGTGAAGACTCTTTGACCTGCTGTGGGTATTCATCCCTTTATTCTGTCCCTCCTTTTTCAGATCTCCATCTCCACCTCACCGGCGTTTTACTCCTCCCATCCAGCGCAGATACAGTCCCTCCCCTCCCCCAGCTCAAAAAAGACGCTCATCAGGGTCTCCTCCCAAGCGTAGAAGGTCTCCATCCCCTGTATCCAAGAATAGAGGGTCTCCTTCACCTGTGCCCAAGAGGAGAGGATCTCTTTCACCAGTTTCAAAACGCAGAGGGTCTCCTTCACCCGTTTCAAAACGCAGAGGGTCTCCTTCACCCGTTTCAAAACGCAGAGGGTCTCCTTCACCCATGTCCAAACGCAGAGGGTCTCCATCACCTGTGTCCAAGCATAGAGGGTCTCCTTCACCTATGTCCAAACGCAGAGCGTCTCCCTCGCCAGTGGCCAAGCGCAGGGCATCTCCTTCGCCATTGGCCAAGCGCAGGGCATCTCTCTCGCCAGTGGCCAAACGTCGCTCCTCTCGATCCCCTAAACGGAACCGTGGCAGTAGTCCAGGAAAAAGACGTACTCCGCCCACTTCTGCTTCGCCTCCACCCCGCCACCGTAGAAGCTCTCCAAATCCCTCTGCAGCCCAACGGGGCAGGGATGCCCGCTCCTCTCCCCCTGCCCACTCTACTCGAGTGTCTTCCAGTCCTCCAGCTCGATACGGCCCCTCGAGTTTATCCCCGCAGAGACAAAGACGTCAGACGTCCCCGTCTCACAGCACCAGACCCATTCGCAGGGTTTCCCGCACACCAGAACCACGCAAATCTCAGAGGTACGTTTTTCTATAGCTCCGCTTCTATTTGTGTAACAGATGAACAATCTCTGAATGACTCTCTTCCTGTCCATTTGTAGAGGTTCTCAGAGCCCCCAGCCTGTAAGGCGACAGGTTTCACATTCACCATCTGCTTCTCCTCCTCCTCCTCCCACGGCTCACAAGCGACCTGCTTCAGTCTCACCCTCTCGCTCTGCTAGCCGTTCTCCACCTCCACCTGCCAAAAAGAACAGCAGTGTCTCCCCAAGCCCATCACCTAACAAGGTATGCCACACCTACCCAAGCTTGGGTCTCACTTGCCCCAAACTGGGGCAAAAAAGTCCAGAGAGCTTTGAGGCATCTAAAACCAAATTTGTATCTGGTTTTAGTTTCCAAACTTTTCAGTTGTTTGTTTTTACAAATGGATCCTATTAAAACTACCGTATTTAGGATTAATGCCAAAAGGGTCTCAACTTTTTCTCTTTGTTTGTTCTGTAGAACTCGGATGTAGAAGGTGGTAAGAAGAAGAAAAAGAAGAAAGAGAAGAAACACAAGAAAGAGAAAAAACACAAGAAGCATAAGAAACAGAAGAAGGAGAAGAGTGGAGAAGAAAAGAGCGGAGGGGCGGCAGGAGTACACGGACAGGAAGCAGAGCCAGACTCTGACCAGAAAAAGGTGAAGTTACACTTTTAAAGCTGTCTATAGTCCAGTAATATGAAGTGTCTCTCCATTTTTACTATACATATAAAAGTTCTATGTAAGGTAAAAGCCTAAGCATATTTGTTATGCTTGAGTCAGACATAATTAATGCTACCTTTCCTGAAGGAATCAGAGAGTGAAGTAGAAGACAGTTTGGATGATCTGGAGAAGCACCTACGTGAGAAAGCTCTCCGCTCAATGAGGAAGGCCCAGATGTCTCCATCTCAGTCCTGAGGGAATTTCTACCACACCCTACATTTCCCTATTTTTCTTCCACTCTCTGCATTTTAAATGTTTGATGTTGGTTCAGCTTTAGAATGTACAAATTGTTAAAATTCACCCTAGACTTTTGTTTGTTTGGATTTTTTTTTGGGAATGTTTATTGCTGAGGAGTTTTATGATGTGAAAATGATTGAGCAGCTGAAGCTTCTTGATCAGAATTTGTCCTCTTCTCCAACCTTAAATACTGTCAATGACTGTTTATCCAAAAACAAACCTTTTTTTAGTCCCCAATCCCTCTTTATGATTCCTGTTGCTTTTATGGTCATGATGAAACAAATGAAAAGCTTATTTGCAGTTCTGAGTTAATAATGTACAAGTTGGCCTAAGGATTCTCGCTTCACGTCAGCAGGACCTTTTACGAGGGTTTTGTTTGCATGGAAGGCAGACTCAAGCGTGTTTGTCCTCTAGTGTGCATGATCCATAAACCAAAACACCCAGAGAGCTGATCCAGCAGGCTGCTCTCTCCTGTTCATCTGAGCATTGTGGCAACGCTCCAGAGCTCTACAGTGCACATGAGAACAAATTAGAAAAGTCTGTTTTCATTCTTTATTTTTGCTTTATATTTTTTGTAACCTAAGTTGTGTTTGGAATTGTCAAACCCTGCAGTTATTTCTGGCTTTGAACAGTCACATTAAAATGAAAGAAAATATTTTTGTCTCAAATCCTTTTCTTTGAGTTGTATAATTGTTCATGTCCTCAATTTGATTTGTTTCCTTTTAATCCAAACCAGTATGGTGACAATTGGATTCAAACAGAATTGCATGCATTACATTTTAGATGTAATGTATGCAAGGCTGTTTTGCATGTAAGGCTATTTTACATATGTTTGCTAGTCCATGGTTCTGTGGAAAGCCTGTGGTGTCCCAGGTCTGGTGATGACACGTTGTCACCTTGGCAACACTTGGAGACAGATCTTGAGCAGCCACAGATGAAAGCTCAGTGAGTTCTTACTGTGTAATGTGGTTAATGAGGACTGATCTGCAAAAAACAACCAAGGCAACGGTGTTTATGCCCTGGTTATGTTATAGTGCCACCTGCTTTCTAACTGCAGGCTGCTGTGGGAATACATAGGTATTTAAGAGATAAACATGAGGTCTGTCTTTACCATGGTCTTTACACTGTCCCTAGAGGTCAGACTAAGTAATGGAGAGCTGTGTTTCTGAAACAACTGTTTCTTCTGCAGTGTGCTGGAAGATCATTGTTAATAACAAAAAACATCTTAAAGCGATAGTTCACCCAAAAATAAAAATTCTGTTGTCATTTACTCAACTTTATGTTGTTCCAAACTTGTATGGCTGTCTTCTGTAGGATAAATGCTGGTTACCATTGACTTCCATTTTATAAACGAAGAAAAAAAGAACATTTCTTTTCCCAATGTGGTTTTGGGACATCTATACAATACTAATGTTTTAAACCCTGATTTCTAATCACAGCTTTCATGTGTCTTGGCATGCTCCCTATCAGTCGGTCACATTGCTGTTGGGTGACACTATGCCACTCCTGGCGAAAAAATTCAAGCAGCTTGGCTTTATTTAATGGCTGGTGACGCTTGCTTACATAGACATATCAAGACATATCTGCCTGATTCTAGCCGTACTGAAGAACCACCAGATCATCACCAATCCACCACCAAATTACACAGGTGCGAGAGATTGTGGGGTTTAGGCCTCTCCAGGTCTCTGTCTAACCGTTGGGCAAAGCTGAAAACTGGACACATCAGAGAAGATCAGAATCAGGCAGATCTGTCTTTGTGAAGGATGTGTGACTCAAGCCACATACAAGGTTATCCTGGAAGAAAACATGGTTCCTTCTGATCTGACAATGTTCCCCAACTCGAAGGATTATTTTTTTCCCACAGGACAATGCTCCAATCCACACAGCCAGGCCAATCAAGGTGTGGATGGAGGACCACCAGATCAAGACCCTGTGATGGTCATCACAATATCCAGACCTGAACCCCACTGAAAACCTCTGGAATGTAAGCAAGAGAGTCACCAGCAATTAAATAAAGCCAAGCTGCTTGAATATTTCCACCAGGAGTGGCATAGTGTCACCCAACATCAATGTGACCGACTGATAGGGAGCATGCCAAGACGCATGAAAGCTGTGATTGGAAATCAGGGTTATTCCACCAAATATTGATTTCTCTTATATTTAAACATTAGGTGAACTTAAGTTGACTATTCCTAAGTTAAAACATTAGTATTGTGTTGTTTAAAAATGAATATATACTTTATTCGAGGTCTGAAAACATGGTATCTTTTGACCAGTTGTCATTTTCTCCAAATAAATGCTCTAAATGACAATATATTTATTTGAAATTTGGAAGTAATGTTATATGTTATGTATACATATATACACACACAGTGCGGGGTAGATTACTTACAAATTGTTGTCAGTTACTGATTCCAAATTACATGACAAAATTGTAGTTGGTAATCTAGATTACTCATTTTAAGTAATGTATTCTGACTACTTTTTGATTACTTTTTAGATTACTTTTAACCTAACTCGTTTATCGCATTGATTTGAATAGGATAATCTTGTACCATATTGATATGAAAATAAAAAGAGAATGAAAATATATTCCATTCTTTGTTAGCAACAATATTACATGCCTTAAATATTACATTAGGTCAGGGTTTCACACACTGGGGTTCGTGATTTTAATGGAAAGCTTTCAAGTTTCAATGTGTTTGAAATACAAATCCTCCTATAGAAAGTAATACATTAATTGACTCACTGAGTGATGACTCAAATAATAATTAAAGTAATGTTGATATGCAATGTTGCAATGTTGAGAAAACACTTATTAAAAGTGAAATGATTTATGTAAACCCAGTGATCAGATGCTGTGTGGCTCTCAGTTTTCAGTGATTTTAATTAACCTGTCACTGATTACTTTAATTGTCGCTACCTAGTGGTATAGGCTATTGAAATTGCATAGAAAAGGTAACTAAACGGATTAGCGAACAAAAGCTTAGACTCTGTGAATAATAAAAAATAATAACCAAGAAATACACGTTACACAGTTTCTGCCAAAATACCATATTTAACAATTCTGTATTTTTTTTTACAGAATTGTTAGGTTAAATATAGGCTATATAGATAAACTCGTTAACAGAAACTGATTTACTTTTCTGTTATTTATGTTGTTAAAAGCTTTCTCTGTAACAATATATGAGAATTAAAATAAAAGTCAGATTATTTTTCTATATAAATTTAGCATTCAGGAAGCTCTAGTTCTTGTGCACGCGGCACGGTACCGATTCGGTCGCGCCCGTTCAGTCCACTGCGCATGACATCACCGCCTTAAATACTCCCGTTGATTTTTCCCCCTCTTCGTCGCCATCCTGAGAGAGCAGTTGAGGAGGAGACATAGCGGACTCTGTCGGGTTTTCTCAGTGATGTGTTTCTAGGTTGTAGAATCTCGTGGAAAAGCTCATTACTTGATTTCATCGGACTCTCTGTATTTCGGTTGCGCTTGGTAAAAACACAGAGTGATATTTGTGTTCGAGAAAGAGGGAGGCGTGAAAGGAAAACTTTTTGTGCCAAGGTGAAGAAATCGAGGATTGTTGTTGTGAACGTGTCCGTATAAAGGCAGAAGTTCGGGATGTCTCTCTCGGTACCTCAAAACGGTGTGAAGGGGGATAACGAAGCCGTCATCGAGCTTTTTGTGAAGGTAAGACCAGGAGTCTGACTAAGAAACTCCAATCATTTAAGTAGGGATTAAAGGGATAGTGTACCCAAAAAATGATTTTTTTTTTTTTTTTTTTTTCATAATTTAACGTTACTCACCCAAATGACTTTCTTTTGTGAATACAAACAAGATACTAGGCAGAACGATACCCTTTGTTACCTTTTACTTTCATTATATGGAAAAAAGAAGCGTTGAAAGTGAATGGCGAGACTGTCAGTCTCTAACGTTAAGCCTACACCTTCCAAACCCACATGCTTCTGTTATAATTTGAATAATAATTATGTTTTTTGAACCATTTTAATGTTTTTTTAATTCACAATCCCCTAACCCGTAATATATCCAAAACGATGTCAGAAATATGATTCAGCCATTGTGTTTTACAGTAAACCTGAATGATGACACTGTGTCCATGTGAATGTCAAATGGGTGGAGGCGTTTTCTCACTATCACTCACTATCGGACTATGTGCTGTTTCTTTCATATTTATATGATTATATGTGACAAAAATAAAGGGCTAAGAGTTTTCTCCCTCAGCTAAACGCACAAAGCACGTGGGTTTGAGGAGAGGTTGCATGAGAAACAATGCACATCTGCAGTTCCTAATCCCGACTGCAGGAAATCCGTCCGGTACAGGACACAGAGGAACCCAGGCTTGCATTAAACAGAGCCAAAAGAGCCCAAATGCTGTGCTACAGTTCAAGATATGTCTGTTTAGTAAAGGGCATTGTGTTTGTATGTGAAACCCTTTGAATGGAACACATAAACCTTGCCTTTCTTTATCTACTTCAACATTGTTTTGCCTTCATAACAGTGTCATATTTTAACCCCACACATGAATCAGTCAGATCTGTTTAATGTCACCAGAGATGGTGTTAGGATCTGTTTCTTGTTGGTTTGCTTCTCAAGATATTAGTTCCAATATAAACGGAATAGAAAGAATCCAGTCCTCCTCTGGATCTCAGAGTAATCAAACTGGAATTATTCGAATTCCTCTCCACTGCAGGGAACCCTGCTGTCCTCTTTCTTTCCCTTGCTTTTCTCTTCTTTTCTCTCCCTCCAAAGGCCTTCTGCCCGGCAGAGCGGGAAAACTCCTGAAAGGAGAGAGAGAAGGGAAGTGGAGGAGGGGAGGGATTTACAGAAAGAGGAGGGGGCTCCTAACTGTGGATGTTTGGGGTCTGATGTCTGTTTGGAAATGTGCGACACAAGCTCTCCTCTCTAAACCGCATGGTTACTAAACTACTAGTGCATTAAAGCTAAGGACTTTGGATTTCAGTCTTGAAAACGCTGACCAGAAGTTTATGATTCCCAAGGCTTTAATTAAAGGATGCCCCTGCTGTATTAAATGGACTGTAATTAATAATTCAATGAACATTGCGGCAGTTTGTCACAATAGAAGACACTTGTATAGGTCAGCTCTTTTCGAGAAGTTGTGAAGTGACCCTGTAAAACATTAGAACAGACTCATATTTTAAATACTGGCTTTATTTTCTAACCCTACCCTGACCCTACATGAAATCTGAGAAGTGGAGTTGAGTTTTCTTGACTGCATTTGCATATTTCCAGAGTGAGACAAATACAAAAGGCTATTAACATTTAAAATCAAAGTATTTCAGAAAAAAATTAAATAATCATGTTTTTTTTAGTTTTTTTTACCATAAAACAGTATATAATTTTAAAATAATGTTTTACATTTTTTTTTAAAATTAATGTTTGTGTTTCTATAACACCATTAAAGTGCCCCTATTATGGTTTTTCGAATATTCCGTTTCATGCAGTGTGTAATATAGCTTTTTGTGAATGTAAACGTTCTGCAAAGTTGTAAAGTCGAAAGTGCACGATAAATAAAGTTATTGTCTACCAAAAGAAATAATTGATTAAACGAGTCATCTGTAATTCAAATCCCACTGCTTTACAGTTCTATGTCACTAGATAAGCCATTTGCATAATTTCTGTCTATGTTGTATGTTTTCTGGCCACAAACAACTTGTCCTGCCTTCAAACACGTCATTTTACTGAAGACTGCTTCTCAAATCTCGGGAGTTCAACGCAGGATTCGCTAAACGCTTGCTTGTGAAAGATGGGTCAAGTACCCAGTTTAGTTGGACCAGCTTGCTCCTCAGAATCACAACCTGTAAGTGTGAATAATTATTGATGTAAATATTTTCTACCGAGTGTTCAAAATACTTCGTTTTAATATACTGTGTTTTATATTGTGTATGTTTCCAGCTAACTCGCGTTATTACTGTCTTGTGTCTTACTCAAATACTACCTCAAATCATCTGTGGGCCACTATTACCTAAAACTTTGTATTAATGCAGATTTGTTTTGCAAACTTTGTTTCATCAGTCATTCATGTTAGTGCTCGGCTAACGTACGCGCTGTTATTGATACAGTTAATACAGTTCCTGCATGCCCACCGCAATAAATAAGAAAAACACATCGGTTTGTTGATGAACATACACTTTTTAATGCTGATGGTGAGAAATTACAGCTGCAACATCTCATAATGTAACATCTCAAACTGATTAGCGCATCACTGAGAAACTTCCTGCTCATGTCGTCATTGCCATGGAGGTTCGGGTTGAATAACTAGTTATACCAATGTATCGTCATCAGACTGTTTGGATTGATGTGGTAAAATCAACGTCATCGTTACTGTCTTTACAGTGTGTACAATCGCTGAGGACTGAGGAAGCCTCCTGAGCTGAAGTTCAGTTATGGTAATGCGCGTTTAGCTTCCAACAAGCACTGTAAGCAGTAGACCAATCACAACAGACTGAGCTGAGCCATTCAGAGCGGAGTAACTCGCGGAAAGGAGGGATTTAATGAGACCGATTCAGACTGAGAATGATTTGAGAATCATTGAAAAATGTGGTTATGTACAATGCATATTATGAGAAAATGAAACAGTTTTTTTTTTAACCTTTGATGCATGTAAACCTGTTGTAGGAAACCTCCAAAACATAATAAAATTAAAATAGCATAATAGGGGCACTTTAAAAATAATATAGGGTCATTTCTCATTTTAGAGGGCTTTTTTTTCTCCAAAAGTCACAGTCACAAAACCGCAGTTTTTATTTTATATTTTTTAAAATATAAATTGACCATCAGTGTTTTTTCTACTGCAGTTCAGTTCAGTGATCATGACATAGGAAATCAGCATCCAAAATTAGCACATGAGCAGTGCTAAAACAATTCTGCTGTTGTGGCTTTGATGTGGAGCAGCATGAAGAGAGACCGCAGGTCTCCCTCTTTCAGCATTGACAGAGTCTGCTGATATCAGATGAGCTACAGCGACACTTATAGTGTGTGTGTTTTGTTTCTATAGCGCCTGGGTAAAGAGTTTAGTTTTATTTGTTCGAAAGTGCACACACACTGCAATAGATAGATAACGGTGACCTCTTCCCCTCCCTTTCTGTTGTTTTATGTCCCTCTCATTCATAATTAACCGCATGTATGTAATGCATCTTTGTTCCACCTTTTCTTCCAGCACAACATCACAGCAGGACCAGCCCCTTTGTTGCCATAGACACCAAGCAAACCTTACCCCTGCTAGCAGCTGATAATGCAGTCATCTCCCTTCCTCCCTCCCTCTGTACAGCTGCACCTGCTGGTCATCTTTACCATGTGCATGTTCAGATTTTTGCTTTGATCGCCATTAAAGCACACTGCAGCATGTGTTAGTATACAAAGCGTTTCAAAAGGGCTCTGAACAGATTTCTTGTGTGGCTGAATCTGATCAGTACTTACTGGTTTAGAATTCTGTGTCTTTCTTTTAGTTCTTTTGGTTCGTTTAGTATCCTATAGTGTTTTCTAATGGATTTGAGATTTAGAGATCAGCCTCAGAGGTTTAATGGGATCAGTGTCTATTAAATTGATGTGACTTCTCTATAGAGTATGATGCAGCAGTAATAAAGCCTTGGACGGCGGAAGGATTTGCAGATCTTATGGTTATCAGATCAGATGTCAGACTTCAACATCTATAAGTGTGGTAAATTACAGATATTTAGAGCAGGATATTTAGATGCAGCCATTGTCCTGGTCCGCTTAGCGTTTACAGTGACATTTTTAACACCGAACCTAAAGGCATAGGAATACGTTCACAACCTGATTGGTCGGCTTTTATGGCGTATATTTCGAGACGGCGCTTACCAAATATCCAAAACAATGGTGTGTGCTGGGATAAATGCGCTCGTTGTGTGTGCGTAGCCTACATATGATGGTATTTTGACCAGCTTGTGAAGAGCTTAAAAAATGTGTAAAAACAAAACAGCGGCAGGAATTCCTCCGTCACACATACAAACGAAGATTTGCCACGAGGCGACGCGGTTCTGATGCCTTTACCAAACTGTGATGGCAAACGGGTATGCTTGAGCATTCTGTCCTTTTTAGGGTCACATTTTGTGATATCACTACCCGTTCTTAGTTCGTTTACATATCTTTGGTCCATTTTGCGTTCATATATGGGCATTTTTACACCGGCAGTTTAGTTCAGAATGGGGCACGGCTCGCATGAAAAATCGGTAATGTGCTGTCATGTGGACCTTGGGAGCGAACTGAGGCTCGAACCCGAGACTACCTGAAGGAGGTAGTCTGAGTTCGATTGCACTCGAACTTTGCCGTGATTCGCATGAATGTGAAAGCAACATGGACTCAGGTGTGCACTTGTTTTGGAAGAAAAGTAACATGTAAAAAAAAGTAAAAGTAACATCACATACATTGTAGCTGATTACGATGTATTTAGTTCACTAAAACGCATGTAAGGGATGATGGTGCTGATGATTTACCTTGGATACAAGCGAGAGTGAGCCTGCAGTGTATTCGCGCATATCATGTGCAATCAGGGCAAAAAAATAAATTCTCTTCTAAAGATTCAGTTTGCAAGCAGCAGAAAGCCGCCTTCATGTGACACACATACAGTAAACCCAAGTGTTGTTTACTCTGCTGTGCATAATAGCAACAAATAAATAAAATGCGCAATATATTGACCCGCGTTCTGTTTTCTATCATGCTCCGTGCATGTTTGTGATGACGTAAGATGCACGCAAATGCACCAGGGTTCGATAGAATCGAGTGGAGTGTGAAACCAGACCAAATTGCGATCGGACTCGGACTACAGCAAATGTGCCCAGTGTAAAAACGCCCTATTAATCGAACCACACCAGAGTTCGTGTGGAAGCGTCTTTTCAAGGGTTTTTTGGTCCACTTGTTTGGTGCGCACCAGGGTTCAGATGGCAGCGTTCACACTTATTCAAATGAACCACACTAACAGAGCAATCACACCAGAGTTCGTTTTAATCGAACCAAACATGCCAAGTGTGAACACACCCTTAAGCAACCACCAACAACACCCTAGCATTTTTATGGAAGCAGTGTGAGTTTCATTTACGTTTTCTTTACAATTTATAATCATTTATGATCTACCCAATCCTCTACCTCAGTGTGCACATGGAGGTGATAGCTCTGGAAAATGAGCCAGATCACCATGTGACGGTGGTGATGTTTACTTTGCAGAAGGACACTGTCACTCAGGTGCTTTACACAGCCCAGGTGCTGATGATGCAACCACAGTAACCCTTGCTCTGCTTTGATTGGCTCTTTAGATTAATTATTGTTTAGGCTGCATGTGGAGTCAGATGACTTCAGTGTGTTTTGCCTTTGGTTTGATTTTTGTTTGAGCTGATGTTAGCGATTGTTCCTTGCAGACTGCAGAGTTATATTTTTATCATGAATTCAGTGACATAGTTTGGCCTTATTTTTATAGCTTTCTATGCGTTTTTAAAGGAACCATTGCTCCTTAGACAATAAACAGGATATGCTGAGTCTTACTTGTGAAATGTTTTGTTTAACCTTTTTTGATATTCATGAAGAGTTCATAGGCTCAGATCTGCTGTGCTGTAGAAGTGACATGTCTGTCGAAACCTCAAGCGTTTTGGAGAAGGATTATGGGACAGCTCAGAGTGTCCTTTCATGTCTCACAGCTTCCATTTTTAACCCAAACTAGTGGTCAGTCTTTTTTTCATGGTTAAATATGCAATACAGTCTTTTATCAGCTGCCAAGATGGGAACTTAAATAAACACAGACATTTAAATGCTCCAAAAGTTTGGTGAGAACCCCAGCGTGTCTGTTTTCTGATCAGAGAAAGTTTGTGTGTTTTCGTGTGTTCTCACAATGACACAGGACTATTAGAGCAGACAGACATGGACACATTCTTGGCCTTTAGGGATCCAGTTGCACCAGAGTCAAATGCTTTCACTGCATGAGATCTGTCCTCACTGAACAGTCTGAAGGACAAAATACTGGCTCAAACTTTTCACCCCGTTTTCTCTCTCTCTTTAATGTCCTTCAGCCAGTCACGTTCACAGACGGCTCTTATCTAGAAAGCTGCATTGCAGTCATCTCAGGATAGTGAGCCTTCATGATGAAGTTTTATCCGTTTGTTTGGAGCTCCATTGTGTCCTCTTGGTTCTGTGTGGGCATGTCCTTTATTTTCAAACCAATGAAAAGTTTGTCATGTCGGTCACTCATCCTTAATTGGATCAGACAGAATATGCGAGTCAGAGTACACTTGAAGGTTTGTGTTTAACAGATGATTGATGCAAAATATTTAGTTACTGGGAATGCTCCTCAAGTCAAATTAAACTTATTGGATGTATATTAAATATCATGTATTTAATCATATAAAATATTCACATAGTGACTTGAATATTTAAATATTGAAGGGTTTATTATAATATCGTATCAGGAAACAAGATTTCAGTGTAGTTATTTTATAGGGCTGCACAGTTTAGGGAAGAAAAGTAATCTTGGTTTTTCTGATAAAAATTTTGATTTAAAAAAAAATATGATTTAAAATATTTTAAGAAATTACACCAATAATATTTGTGGCTGTCTCGTTACAAGTATGGGAAGATGTTTGCCGCATGCTGCATTCCCAAATGCATGTTAAAGTGACCCAAACTCCGAGCAGATGAAGAGATGAAGTTTGTGTGGAGCAGCATCACGCTGCAGACTCTGGTGGATAAGTGGAAGAACACAGTGAGACATAGAATAGATCATTTTTTACTCATTAATTTTTTTTGAGTAAAAAAATACCCCCCATGGCTGTCTCACTCACTCACTCACTCACTCACTCACTCACTCACACACACAAACTTTGTGTTGGTGTGTGACAGCCTTTTGCCGCCATGTGTAACAGGCATATGCCTGTGAGTTCAGTAAAGCTGTGTCAGCAGCACTGCCAGGATTGTGTGGATGTCCTGTGCCATAATGACATTGGATGTCACTGTACTATGACTCCTGTAACAACACCAGTATTTGAATTTTATTTTAAATGTTAAATGTAGGCAAATTTGACCAAGTTCTTCTAAGCAGGAGGGATTTGATTCTGAATTATTATATGGGGTAATTTAGCCTGTAAGCTCATTTTGGAATCTGGCATTGATTTGCATGCGTTTAGTCTTGTCAGATCTCACAGCTGATTGTCTCTCTTCTCCTAAAGAAAGTGATCTCCATGTTTTTGTTCATTTGAAAAACACTTGTTTATTCAGCTGGTGCAACACTGTGTAACCAGTGGTGTAGGTCAGGCGAGACTTTGCATGTGTCCGTTGGTGTGTGTGTGTGCTGTTGGTGACTGATGACAGGCTGGGAGCGTGGCTGTGAGTCATCAGTCTGGGGTCTGCTTTTTTGTTAGGAGGAATGTTTTGGAAATGTTTGCACAGACTTCGTAGCGTACGGGAGGCCTGCATGGAATCTGGAAACATGCAAAATTCAAATGCCAATATATTTATTTTTAGATGTCTATGTATCTTTCCCACTTTTAAATGTTCAGTTGTTTTCCTTATTATAAGCGTTTGAAGGGAAACTGAGCTTTTTTAATAAATATTTCAGATACCAATTTGAGTGAATGTTTTGAAATGTTTCAGCTTCAGTACAAGTTAGATGCTGTTGCATCAGACAGTTTTCTCAGTTGAAAGTTTGTTGTACCTTTGCACATAAGTGATTTTGTTAGACTACTTTCACGTGAATGGGGTAGGTAATGTTGCGTTTCACAGTATATTTATTTTGAAAAAATATTACAATTTAAAATAAGTATATTAAATATTTTGAAATGTAATTATCACAAAGCCAAATTTTCAGCAGCAATTACTCCAGTCTTCAGAAATCATGTTTTAATAACTTAAAAAATATTTCTTATTTCACAATGTTAAAATGCTGATTAATATTTTTGTCTAAACCGTGATACTTTTCGCCCCAGGAGTCTAAATAGCAACTTTGTAAGAGCGCATGACTTTCTTCCCACTCAAAAGGGGTCCCAATACCATCCATATATCAGTACATGAAATCATAGATTTCCTGATGCGAACGTCATTTGAAAAATGAATGTCTCAATCTGTTTCTCTGTAATTGGAAATCTTTCTTTCACTCTGTATGTCTTATTTTTTTTCTCTTTCTCCTTCCCTTTTTCTTTCCTTCCTTATAAGGTAACACCGTGGTCAGATTGTGCACAGGGGCTGGAGAATGAGCACATTGTGATTGTGAAGAGTTTGGCTGTTTGGGGTTCTAAATTTAGTCTGCTGGGCACTTCCCCTTGGCCACACACACACACACACACACACACACACACACACACACACACACACACACACACACACACACACACACACACACACACACACACACACACACACACACACACACACACACACACACACACACACACACACACATACACATACACATACATACATTCCTGTCCTGTGGGAATCTCACAGTGTGACCTAACAAGGGAGGCTGAAATAGAGGGCAGGAGTGGGTGCTGTGCCGTGTGTGTACAGGTTTAACACTATACAGGTCTCACTATTCTTGTGAGAGCCAAATGTCCACACTTATATAGTGAAATATTATGAAAACCGACTAGTGAGGACATTTTACTGCTCCTCACTGGTTAAAAAGGCTTATAAATTGGTCAAAACATGTTTTTATTTAAATCTAGTGTGATTTTCTGTGATGGGTAGGGGTTGGGTTAGTAAGTCTATGCAGTGAAATATTATATTTGAGAGAGAGACTCCACCTTCATGCATTCAGATTGAGTTGCCCTCTGTGACGTCTTTAGAGCTGTGCTGGAAGAGATGAGATCACTCACAGAGAGTGCAGATCAGATGGAGACGATGACACACTTACCAGCTACTGCACCATGACTCACTGTCTCCACTGGACAGCTGTAGCTATGTGTGCTTCTCCTTTAGGGAGTTCAAATCATTCATCTGTCCCTGACAGTGTTGCACAGTTTATTAAGAAATACTTAGCATTTACCTGTGAGAGAATGTGGCATAATTTTTCCAGGCTCATATTAATTCTATCACTAAATCAGCATTCTTTCATCTACGTCGCATCGCCCAGCTCCGTCCCTTCATCAGTATCAAAGACGCTGAAACTGTCATCCATGCATTTGTCACATCACGTCTTGATTACTGTAATGCCCTTTTCATTGGCCTATCTGCTATCTGCAATGCATTCAAAACTCTCCTGCTAGAATACTTACCCACACCAAGCGTTCTGCCCATATCACCCCAATTTTGTACGATCTTCATTGGCTTCCAGTGACTTACCATATTAAATTCAAAATTCTCCTGCTCTGTTTTAAATCTCTGCACAGCTTGGCTGCCCCCTATCTCTGTAACCTGCTCCACCCCACACCCGACTCGCTCTTTACGATCCTCTGACTCTAGCCTTCTCGTTGTCCCTCGGCATCGCCTAGCTTCAGTGGGGGGCAGATCATTCAGTGGTGTTGCACCCAAACTATGGAACTTTCTCCCCCGATCACTCTGTTGTGTTAATACTATTTCCGAATTTAAAACTATGCTCAAAACTCACTTATTTTCTGAATGTCACCATTCTTAAGTTGTACTACATTTCGTTGTGTCTGATTGTATTCTGCTGTATAGAGACAGAGCGCAACGCGTCATAATCTGAAGACCACGCCCACCGGGGGGGAAAACAGTCCAACTGTCTCCATTGACTTTGCATTGCGAGAGGCTGCCTCCTTGTCATTTCTTGCTTCTAACAAAAGACAGAATTATGCCTAAAAGCTGCTATGTGACAAGGTGTACAGCAAACAAGCTAAGAAACCCAGAAATAAGTTTTCATAAGCTGTCGACCCCAAAAAACGAGCGTTTGAGGACATAAAAGTGGATACAGGGTGGAACGAATGGGTAAATTGTGGGATCCTGACACTCAGTATGCACTAAAAATACACCACGTGTGCAGTAAGTTAAACATTTGGTCACTGGTGAGTCAAATATCCAAATGTCAGTTTTATATATTATATTTCTGTAAGATAAACTATCCTGTGTTGCCGATTATGGTCTCCTCCAGCGGGCGTACGTTAGTTCTCAGAGTAATGAGACACGTGACACTGTCTCAACTGCCTGTATCCACTTTTATGTCCTAAACACTCGTTTTTTGGGGTCAAGAGCTAATACAAATGTATTTCTGGGTTTTTTAGCTTGTTTGCTGTACACCTTGTCACACAGCAGCTTTTAGGCATTTTTTTGTCTTTTGTTAGAAGCAAGAAATGACAAGGAGGCAGCCTCTCGCAATGCAAAGTCAATGGAGACGTTTTGATTGTTTTCCCCCCGGGTGTGGGCGTGGCCTAAATACGCTCTGTCTCTATGCTGCCCCATCTACCTAATTCTCCTTTACTGTACTTTTACTCTCATCTACCTACTGTTGTTTTGTATGTTGTCATTGTCCCTTGCCATTATTGTTGCTTGTTCATTGTAAAGCGTCCTTGAGCCCTGGAAAGGCGCTATATAAATAAAACTTATTATTATTTATTATTATTATTATTATTATTATTATAATAATGCAACTGAAAGCATAATAGCAGGGAACATAGTGATGATGAACTAGGTTTTTGGGTGATATAGGTGAAAACTTATATCTAGATACCTTTTAATGATACCTGAGAAATAGGGATTTAAAAAAGACTTGTATAATTAATAAATGTGTTTTTTTGTTGTTACAAATTAATCCACAATATTACTTTTTCACTTTTTTTTTATTTTTATGATCAAATAAATGCAGGCAGCCTTTGATAACATACCAGGCTTTTCCAACTTATAAATACAAAAAAAATCACCTTTTCAACAGTAGCCTATATGTGTATATTTTTATTAAAAAATGTAAATAAATAAAAAATTAATTAACCAGAAAATCCTCTTTACTACAATTCTGACATTCTACACATTCAGTGTTTTAAACCGATTCACTGAATTAGAAAGTTTGAAAACTTTTTTGGAGCATCAAACGTCGGCAGCAAAGTGTATAAAGAGTTGGGAAGTTTAGAACAGAAAAGCAATAAATAGTCTTTTATTATCTGTCTTTGGTTTATTTATTAATTTGATTTAAAAAAAAAAAATGTTTTAGAGGTTCCGGTGTTGCCATATAAGGTAAACAGCCTGTCTTTTTACGTCCTCAGACTGCCATCTGTTTTTTCCCTCTTTTCTTTTGGATGCACCCAATGTGTTTTTAAGAGGTGTTGAACAAAAGGTCTCTGTTTGTGTTTGGAGAGTCATCCATATGTATCAGAGAGTGAGCTAGACCTCCTTGAATGGAGAGATGTGTATAGAGGGCAACATCTATGGAAAACAGAAATGCAAACACACTGCTGCCGTTCATTTTTGACCATGTGCCTCTTTCAAAGGTCATTTGGACCATTCTGATTTTAAGGGAACAACGTCAGTTCTGTTCAAAACCGGCAGATTAAAAACGTGCAGCACAGACGTTCCCGTGTCTTGAGGGTGTGAGTAGTGTGTTGTGTAGCTGTTGCTTATTTTAGTCAAATAGAATGTGTTTTAATAAAGATTGGATGAGTGAGCAGCTGTCTCAGAGGAAATGCTTGCCCTCAGTCGACATTGCAAAACCTAAACAAAACCCTCTTGCAACAGCCCATGCCGGACATTTCTGGAATATATTCTGCTCCCCTCCCCACCATCCTCAGAGGCCTTGCAGAAGGGGAGGTGAGAGAGAAGAGGAAGAGTAAAAATAAAAAAAGGGGGAGAAATGAAGACAGGAAGGGGTTTAACAAGTAAACGGGAGAGAATCCTCTCAAGTTTGTGAAAGCCCACCTGTTGCTCTCCTTTGTTCATGCTTTTTGTCTTGTCTTGTTGGTCTACTATACATGAAGGATTTGTTGTAGTTAGTTAATATGCTTATTTTTTATGAAATTGGATTGAAAAGCACCTGGAGTTGGTTTATAACCCCTAAGTAATTCAATTTAGATGCTTTTAAATATAATTCTGGAAGGACATCAATGGCCGACGTCCTTCTGAGTGATTTTTCTCTCTACAGCCTCATTAATAACAACGATTGGTCTTGTTATTAAACCTCTTTGTGTGAGGAAAGTCTGTTTGCTCTCTGTTGTGATGAATGGAGCAGATGAGTAGAGAACACACCCTGGGGAATCCACAGCTGTGGTGACCTGCAGGCCATTACTGGTACTGCAACAAGAAAACTGATTGGACCAACACAAGCCTCTGTTTGTGGCCTGTGTGTTTGTGTGATAAACCATTTCTGATTTAGTCATTTATTTTACTTCCTTAAAATTTGAATGGTTTTGTCTGTAAAAAAAACAGAGCCATAATGATCTCCGGCCTTGTAATATTCTGATGTTTGCAGACAACAAATTACTTAAGATGTTTTTTTTCTTTTTTTTTCTTTCTTATCACTGGATTTTCTGTTTCTTCTGTCATTCCCAATCACTATCAGTCACACAGGATTCCTTTGATAATTTATCTGTGATATCTAGAGAACAAGAAGGCATATATAAAATATTAATGTTCTTTTGTTCTAATTTTTGTATACACTATCAAAAGTTTGGGTTCAGTAAGATTTTTTTTTTAATTAATACTTTTATTTATCAAGGATGCATTAAACAGATCAAAAGTGACATCAAAGACATTTGAAAATAAATAGATAATATAATAAAATGATTTCTAGTTCAAATAGCCTAAATGCTGTTCTTTCAAACTTTCTATTCATCCTGAAAAAAAAACTATTTCCACAAAAATATTAAGCTGCACAACTTACTGTTCTGTTTTCAACATTGATATTAGATTGAATTTAAACATTCATTAGATTCAATTTAAACAAATAAATAATACTTTTAACAGTATAACTATAGTAGAAAAACATATAATATTGTAACTTTAATAGAAACTAATCTTTGGATTTATAATAGTAATCTAATGTGTTGTTTATAGCTGCCTTTTAAATTTTAGGATGGGGTCCCTCACATGAGGATGATCTCATATGGGGGTCCGTGGCATCTAAAAGATTGAAAACCCTTGGTCTACAAATTTATATGCATTCAGGATTGCACTTCAATCTTAACTTTATTTCTGATGAAGGTTTTGGACACACACAGTAAATAAGCTTTGATTTTAATGTTTTTCTTCATAACCCATATTTGTAATGTTGCAGTTTTTGGCTGTGAGTTTGTGTAACAGGTTGTTTTATAGTCAGTTGTCAGCCCTAATAGACTGAACTCTACAGGACAGATAGAACATTTGTGTCTCTATGGAAACCGTTGTCCTGTCCCTATGAGACATACTCTTCCTGTTCCCTCTTTCATTGGGCAGAATCCATTTACATTTACATTTATGCATTTTGCAGACGCTTTTATCCAAAGTGACTTACATTGCATTTCAAGTACACATTTACATTCTTATCAGTTCTTGCTTTCCCTGGAAAAATGAACCCATGACCTTGGCGTTGCAAGCGCCAATGCTCTACTGTTTGAGCTACAGGAAAGCTTCCAGGAATCCAGGAATCACTTAATTATTTTGAGCCATTAAATCTCTGACTCTTACTCCCCTCTGATTATTATTATTATTATTATTATTATTATTATTATTATTTTTTGGAATGTCAGGGTTTGTTTTGAGTATGTTAGCTTATTAATATATGTGAAAGAGGCACAAATTCAGTCTTCATCTGCCTGTTTTTAACAAAAGAAACTGCTCGAAATGAACCCAGAGTTCGCAGGAGAAGGACCTGCCACAATGAGCACTGAACAGAAGTAAAGCTTTTGTTCACCACACAGAGAGCGAAAGTGTATGAACAAGAGATACCAGCAGGGTGTCTGGATGGGAGAGAGATGGAGGAAGAATGAAAGAGAGAGAGAGAACTCTCTAGAACAAAGTCATCTGTTGTTTATTGGACTGCTGGATTCTTTTCAACATGCTAAACCAGATAACAAGAGAGCTAACAACAATACACTGCTGAAGAATAAAAGATGATTCAGATATCTGATGCTCTGTGTGGCTTATTGAACTGAGAACAGAACAGACAATTTATGGTTGCGTAATGCCTTCCTGAAATGGTACGGAATGGGTTTTCATTCAATAAATGTTGATTTCATCTAGCTAATCGTTACTCCTAGTCTGTTCCAAAACCTAGCTCTCTGCCTACTGCCTTACGAGGCAGCATCCTAACTAATTAAAAACTCATACATGAATGATTAGTAACACCTAACATGAAATGCAATGGAAACTCGACTCAAGTGATTTTAATACAGGCGTTATAGAAAAGCACAAAAATATACAGCAAACAATTTTTGATAAAGAGATTAAAAAAAAAAAAAATAATAAATTAATAATAATGTATATCTTTTTGACTGAAACATTGCAATAAATTCTGAGATAATTGCCAAGTCCACGAAGGATATACACTAACGTCCAAAGTTTGAGGTCAGTGTGTATATTTATAAATAAATTAATACTTTTATTCAGCAAGTACAAATTAAGTTAAATGAATCAAAAGTAAAACATTTAGCCCTATAATGGTACAAAATAACTTTATTTCAAAGAAATAATGTTCTTTTGAACTTTTTGTTCAAAGAATTCAGAAAAAATTAATGAATCAAGTGGCACAACTGTTTTCAACATTGATTATGAGGATTTTTTTCTTGAGCACCAAATCAGCATATTTATAATTTTCTAAAGGATCATGTGACACTGGAGTAATGGTTGTTGAAAATTCAGCTTTACCATCAGAGGAATAAATTACATTTTAAAAATAAGAATAGAAAACAGTTATTTTAAATTGTATTAATATTTTTACAATATTACTGGAATGGTTATTTTGGAATGGTCTTTGTGTTGAGCACCCTTGATGCCTTAAAATTCTCCATATGAGGCAGATCAAGACATTTTGGTGCCTGTTTCTCTCTCAAGTCAGGTCAGACTCACTGTTAGCTCATTGTATAGTTAGCTGAATCTGAATTGCTAAAGCACACAGGAACATCTCTATGCTCTGAATCATACGCATCTTGTTTCTGGAGATTGTCGGAGGACTAATGGAGAGATGGAAAGAAAACACGAAGGTCCATTGTGTTGGAGTTCACACGTTGTGTGGTATTCAGCCGAGAGATGTGGAGGAGGAGGGTGGGCTCCTTTGGTGATATCTCCACTGTGGAATTCTTTAAAAATGTTCACACATACACATGTTGTCTGAATATTTGAGGTTTAGATTTATTGGCATGATAAATGGCAGTAAATACATTGCTAAAGAATTCCTTAACATGATGCATGTAACCATGCTTTAACATTTTTTTTTAAATGGCACTCATTTCCCTCATTAGAATATAAAGAAACACAAAACATAATAGGACAGCCTCACATAAAATCACATGAGCAGTCAAATTCTGTTCTCAGTATTGGACAGGATCTCTGTTATTGGACATTTTTGCTCTCAGGATAAATATACTGTATTAGGGATGCACAAGATTTTAACAAACAATTATTGGCCATATTTAGTATTTTTTTTATTTACAATATAGATTTACAATAGTTACTAGCTAGTTAATTGCTGCATCATCAAACAATTTCTAATGAACATGGATTGGATCCATTTAACATTCAGCAGGCCAACAAAAATGCACAACAGAACAAAGATGCATATGAAATAAACAGTGCTTTTTAGGTAGGTTTAACAGTTTTCAGATGCAGAAATAAAGTAAACAGATGTAACATAACACTGCATATTCTTCAATGTATAAATTAAATACATGTTATTACATTGAGACGTAGCTAAATTCTACTGTACAATAGTAATATATTTCTGTCACAATTACTTTGTTAAACTGAACTTCTATTTTGATGGGTTGCCATGAAGACCTTTGAGTTTCTGTGTATGTTTATGATATGACCGTGACGATAGATTTTGTCAAATGAAACGGTAAAATGCTCATGAAGTGACTCTGGAGATGAAGTTCATGCATTCATGTTCTCATATAGAGAGGCGGCAGAGGCTGAAAAACACAGCGAGCGTCGTGTGTGTGTGGGGTAAATGAAACCAGACGTCTGTGCCATTCATTCACACAGTGACACGCAGGATTCATATTTAAATAATCTTTTCGCGGCTTAATATTTGCAGACACTATTATATATCGTGATTTGAAGTGTACTGACCTACTTTTTATTTATTCATCAAAACTTTGACAAATTCCATGACATTCCGCAATATACAGTAAATTCCGTTTTTATGACTGGATTCCGTCCATGTTTTCCGTATCGCAGAAATCATTGGACCCTATACATTAATCCTTATGAAAGTTACAAAAGTTATTTAGTCAAGAGTAGTGAGTGAGTTTTTTTTTTCTTGTCTTTAAATGCAGACAGCAGCGCAGGAGGAATATTAGATTACAATCTTGGATCATGCAACAGACATTATACACCTCAGTGCCTTCACGCAGTTAATTAATAAACCATCGGTTTGTTATATCGGCCTTTTTCATGCTATATCCTAGATGCTGATGGTTGTAAATTAATAAAAAATCGTCCGATACATCGGTGCATCTCTAGTATACATAGATGTATATAGTTAAGTTTGTCTGCACATGTTCAGGACTTTGAAGGTTTTGGAAGGTCTCTTTGGTTTTGAAAGTGCACCATTTTAGAATGTTGTAGCTCTCGCCATCCACTGGGTTATAACAGATTTTTTTTATTCTGGAAAAGGACAACATGTTTTGAGTCGGGTCAGCTTGCCTTCTGCTCTTAATGTAGGTTTTGTCTGTTGGAAGCCGGTTTAAAGTGAGTCTTCCTGTCAAATAAATCTCAGTAACATGGATCAGGTTAAAAAATCTTTCTTGTTGTGGTTTAGTTGTTTTCTCTGGCTATAATCTGATACAGAATTGTACGATAATGACCCTGTTATTGCAAAATGTTCACTGCTGAAATTTCAACTCATTGGAATAATGACAGTTTTGATGATTTGTTTCATATGCTTTTCTGAAGTCAGACTAACACATTTTTCTTTCTCTTTCAGGCGGGCAGTGATGGAGAGAGTATCGGCAATTGTCCATTTTCTCAGCGTCTCTTCATGATCCTGTGGCTAAAGGGTGTGGTCTTCAATGTCACCACTGTGGACCTTAAGAGGTGTGTGTTTTTGTAGTTTTTATATTTATAAAATAAAGTAGATCATTAATGTTTTTATATCCCCTTTTATATAGCAAACAAAAGAGTGTGTGTGTTGGGTAGTCATTGATCTCTGATATTAAAGTCCAATTCATAAGTCAACACCATTGTTGAGTATTTTCTCTTTAAAACTGCAGTGATGTAAAGACAGTCTCAAAAACCTGTTTTGAAATCACTGGTGTTTCTTACATCACAAACTACTTTGTAACCAATCACGTCAACGTGCCGGCGGGCTTTAGTATATCATTAACTATGACCGCTCTGAAGCAGTGGAGTCTCAAGAGAAGCCAGGTTATCCCGCTATACCTTTCTGTTGATATGAAAAATCGGGTACATTTAGCAATATAGTTGGGTGTATGATGTATATTACGATGTTATGATGAACTATATGCCTTTCTGGGTTTTTTAAAGTGTTTCTAAGGATACTGATTGTTAGAAGGCAGATGTCTGACTCTGAGATGGTGAACGGGAACATGGTTTGTGTAACATTAGTAACACATTATTAGCTGTTTGATAACGTAGTCAAACAAAAGGCTAATCATATTAATTACTGTTATGTGTTCGATGTTGTAAAGAGTGATAGCATTGTGCAGCGTTTACCTCAGTAAGTTGACCGAGTGGATCTCTGAGCTGTGATTGAGTGGAGGTGGGGCTGATTTGCATATTCATGGTTCTGCGTATACTAAATGAAGCAAGGGTGAACAGTTGCATTCAAGCTAATTTAAGGCATGAAGAAAAAATTTTCACAGAAAGAAAAAAAAAACGTTTAAATATGTAATTTTGGTGATCAAAGATCTGTTTGAAGGGATACAGGTATTGATTACAGGCCAGGGGGACTTTAACATTTTCATTCACAATCTTAGTAATTCACAGTTGTCTGAGATAAGATATCAGTTGTCTGAGATAAGATATTTGTATAAAAATGTATTTCAAAAAAGGATTTCACAGAGGAATTTAAGACACTAGTGTGATGGTGAGGCAGCAGAGACACTATATTCTGCACACAACTGTGTGCCACTAATTATCTATTGTAACATTTTGAAACTTCAGAACTTGTCTGAAAATGAGGTTAAGCCAGCTAATATTAGCTGTGACTTTAACCTGCTATTATATAGTATCCACTGTGTTGCGTATATGTGAATCCTAAATGCTTCTTGCAGTCTGTAAGGATTCTTACAGTCTGAATATTGCAAGGTTCTCTTCCTTTTTTCGTATTCACATCGATCGTTGATGACATCCACACCTATAGTATATTTCTCTCTCCCACTTTCTCTTCAGACTTTCCACATCTGATCTTCAGTCCGTGTTTTATGAGGCTGTAACACAGAGACATTGTTCAGCCTAAAGTTTATGACCCCAAACTGAAATCAACTGACATTCTGACTCCATCCATCTGTCTGTCCGTCCATCCGTCCATCCATCCATCCAATATAATATGAGTAGGGTACAATGGGGCTCAGCACTTTTCTTAATAACCGTTTTTGGCAAATTTGGCTGTCTTTCTTTCTTTCAAGCTGCTGGTTTTCTCCTCTCTCTTACCCTTTCCTTTGTGCCAACACGAGGGATAGGGTGCTCCTTGTGCTCATGCCAGAGGTGTGAGGTCATTTCCTGTTGTTGTAGTTGGTAAGATCAGAGTGTTCCTGCCTTCAAGGCCTCATGGGACACAACCCCCCTCTGTTCCTGAACCCTCGAGTGTTTTCATATTTCACAGTCTCCATTTGTGGATATCAGGGGACAACGTCCTCGTTTGGGGAAAAAACGATTCATGTAGAACGTTGTTGTTTTTTTTAATGCAAATATATATTTCTTTTAGGGGTAGGTTTAGTATTTACCAATACTAGTTTTATACAAAGCGAAGTGTGTGTTGGGCTGTGAGTGCTCTGGAAAACCCGTATTGTCCGAACTGTATGCAGGGCATCTTATCACCTTGTATTCTAAAGAAAAACAATTCATTAAATATCCTTGGGTTCTGTCATGCTGACCTCCTGTTACAGTTAAAAACTAAAACATTTCTACAGTTCCCATGGCTTTGGTCTCATGTCACATTTGTTTGAGCAAAGTTGCGTAGGGTTTATAGACTGAACATACTTGTTGAGATGTGCTGAAGAGTCTCTTATGAATAATTTCATCATTATGAGAAGTAGACTCATAGGCCAGGTTCACACAGCAACAGAATACGGTTGTCAGTCCTGTATTTGAGTACTTAATACGGTTACATTCACTCATAGTACGGTTATTTTCAGTCCACTGGAGCTGCTCCAGTCAGTTTTGTGTTCTACACGTGATTCAAATGTTCCGCTCTCCACCAAGATATAAAAGCTGCTGGTAGTTAATGAAGATTTGATGGATTTGACGGAAGATTGACTCGCGGCTTGATTGGACGTTTGACATATCAAAAGTGATAACTTTTCAGTTTTATGGACGTTGCTATGGTAACTGGTAAGAGAATACGGGCTTGACTCCCGTTGCACGTTCATACACACGTTCATTCGAGATACTACTGTAACTTTTGTTTCAATGGGGCAAACTGACAGTGTGAATGTAGCCATATTAATGTTGCACTTATGTTTTTCTTTGTGGTAGAAAACCAGCTGATCTGCAGAATCTGGCCCCAGGAACCCACCCTCCCTTCATCACCTATAATGGAGAGGTCAAGACAGATGTCAACAAGATCGAAGAGTTCCTAGAGGACGTCCTCTGCCCTCCAAAGTTAGTGAAAGAGTGTGTTTGTGTATTTAAGTGTTGCATCTGTCAACACCCTGTCAAAATGATTTATTTGACTTATGATATGTTTGTACACTCAGGTACTCTAAACTTAGTGCCAGACACCCAGAATCCAACACTGCAGGGATGGATATATTTGCCAAGTTCTCAGCCTTCATCAAGAACTCCAAACCTGATGCCAACGAGGGTAACCAGAAAGATTTCACTCTCTCACCTCTAAACAAACGAACAAATGTACATTGTTCAGTGGAATAATCACACATTTGATAAGCTCAGTTTAACCACACAAATACTTTCTATTGCTCTAGTTTAATAGATTAGACCTGGTTATGGTTGCCGTGTCTTATGTTGTGCATGTAAACAGTGTTGTCTCTAGTTTAGATAACGCAGGGCATGGATCCAGTGTCTCATTTACATACTTTAGTGCTGTAGGCAGGGCCACAATTTGATAGTTAGGTCAACTTCCAGAGTAAACACTGTTAACATGAAACTGAGTTTTGGTCATAGGAACAGCGACTGCACTTTTATCAGAGGGTGTAGAACTGTTGTCATAATGATACATATGCTAGGAATTTGCCTTGGTGTAATGTCGCACAATCTCAAAGACTCTTCGGCTCAATAACAGTTTGGCAGTGACCCTGAACATAAACTAACTTCAAGAGTCTCCACCCTTATGAAATGTTGACTGTGGGTGATAACAGCTCTCTATTCCAGCTGGAGTCTGTCAACATTGTCTCAGTGCTAGAAATGGCTAAGAGACCTCTCGTGGAGAGCAGAACATGCCGTAGCATTTTAGTTTGCATTTAGTTTAGAGCTTAATGTAACCTGTTACAGTGGCCTGCTAATATTGTTTATGTGAAGTGTCAGTATCAGCTTTCACTGGAGTGTAATAATGCCCTTATGTGGCAGCTGAGCAGAAGTGCAACCAAACACTGCAATTCTCTTTTGGAACTTTCTCCCTCTAGAGGGCAGATCACTATTCATCCTTTTTTTTTTTTTCTGTTTTTTTTTGGGGGGAATTCCTTTTAGTTTTTTAAATTTATAATTATATTATATTATGTTATATTTAGTGCTGTCAAATCAATTAATCGATTCTGAAATAAAAGTTTGTGTTTATATAATCTTTTATATAATATATAAAATTATAATTTTAGTTTAAGTTTATAATTTAAGTTTATATAATAATTTTCTTCTAGAATGATCATTTTTATCAGGCTTGTTTAAGTTCAGTAATTTCACATAAATGGCAATGAATAGTTAAATATATATAGACAGTATATAGACAGTATATAGACAAACTTATTTTAGAATCACGATTAATCGATTTGACAGCACTTATTATTTTATATTATACAAATATATTTCTTTTGTAATTTGTCTACTCTGAGGCATTGCAAGATGATGTACTTTTTCTAGAAAACTGACCTATTTTATCTTCTGTGTGTGGTTGATGATTTTTATTTATTTTATTTTTATTTTATTTCTTAAACTTGCTTTTAATTTTTTACAACACAATGCTCTGCCATTAAATTAAGTGAATTAGTTAATTTACTGTGAATTTGGATATTTTTGTTGTGTGTTTGCAATTTGGAAAAACAGACACAGATTAAAAAAAGCTTTAAAGTGGCTGTCTGTCTGCAAGGAGAAAATCAGAAGAACAACTTTGATTTATATGATTAAGTTGTATATTTTTTTTTTATTAATCACAATACATGTTACAACCCAGCAAGCAATAGCCATAATTTCACCGTCTAGGTTAACTGTAGACCCAATATGAGTAACCCACTTCTGGCCAAAATAACCTTGAATTTGGTTACATGTCATTTTTGCCAAAATTACTTGCAAGATGTATGATATATCATGTAAGCAAAGTCAACAGTGATTACAAGGTGTTTGGTTTCATTTCTTTGACATGTTTCACGTAGCCTGTGCGTCTATTCTTGGGCTATGGTTAGACATCTAAAACATTTTCCCTGCAGCCCAAATTTTGCCTTGTTTATCCTAGACGTCAGGGCTGTGTTTGGACGTCTATTAGACGTCTTTTAAATGCAAAATTGCTTGCTTGGAAGTGAACCGCACTGTGGACCACCTGAGATGGTCAGAGTTTGGTGTGCTTTAGATTTCTTTTTGAGTGTTCACATTCTGTGAATGGCAAACAATTTAAAACTTGTTGTTTTTTGTTGACGACATATAGCATTGGAAAGGGGACTGTTGAAGACCTTGCAGAAGTTGGATGAGTACCTGTGCTCTCCTCTACCGGACGAGATCGACCACAACAGCATGGAGGAGGTGAAGGCCTCTGTGCGCAGGTTCCTAGACGGTGAAGAGATGACTCTGGCTGACTGCAACCTGCTGCCCAAACTCCACATCGTTAAGGTAACCAGTTGAACAGGTCAACCTCTGCCTCAGATTAAAGAGAATTTCACAATATTGTTTTGGGCTTCAAATGATCTTTTAATATGATTATTATGTGCCATAATACATGACGGACTGAGCAGAAGGATTTACCAGTTAATTTTCTCTCTTTTGGTTTGCAGGTGGTGGCAAAGAAGTACAGAGGCTTTGAGATCCCTAAAGACATGACGGGCATCTGGAGATACCTGAACAATGCCTACAAGCGTGAGGAGTTCACCAACACATGTCCCAGCGACAAGGAGATCGAGATCGCCTACGCTGACGTAGCAAAGCGGCTTGTCAAATAATGGCTCAAAATCTCCTCCACTCCCCTCCCTGCGCTGGGACTGTTTCATTTCCATCACACGAGAAAGAGAAAAAAAAAATAGCTACGGACTCCTTTTTTCCTTCTCTTTTATTTAGAGTAAATACCCAATGCATGATTTCTCCCTCTTCCGTTACAGCTCTTTAGGACATATCATACATATTCGGTGTGGCCGAAAGGCTGTTATCACACGTTACTTTTTTCTTTTCTTTTTTGTCCTAGTTTAAGTGTTAAAGCAGAAAATGCCAGATACTGTCAGTGTATCGATGGCTAACAGCGTGTGAGCATCTGGCTCACGCATATCTATTCCTCTCACCCACACTATGTAGCAATAACAGAGTGGGTTCACCAGCCTTTTGTTTTATTATGGATTTAAAATATGAAAACAATGCTTTTTCTAAGCTTGCAACGTGAAGAGTTATAAAGCATTTTTGTTTTGTTTATATCTAAATGCATTTGAACAGTGTTGAAAGCTCCAGTGTTTATTTTCAGAGAGTTTTAGAGAGCAGTTTAGCCCGCTGAACACACCGACCGAAGTCTCAAAAGATGCTTTACTGATGTTTTAAATGAAGTGCATATTGACTTATGTTGATGTCAAAGTTCAACACTCATATATGAAGTTCATATCATATACATTAGTCATCAGTTTTTTGCAGAAATGGCACCTTTCATACCATGTAGTAAATTCGTAGCACCTGTGGCCTTTTGATGAAAGAAAGGCCTCTTTAACAGACTATAGATGCATGAAGAGATTCTATAGATCTGCCTTATTCACTCTAGATTCGTTATTTAATGTTAAGAGTGCTGCGCCATCATAACTGCATCCCATGGCACGAAACACATGAAGGGAAATGCCTGTGTAGCTCTAGAGGTAGAACTACTTCACTTGAAGTGTCCTTAACAATTTGAATGGTAGCAAAATATTTTTTTTTTAAGGAAATGGTTTACAAGGGGCATCTCATTTAAAGAAGATGGATTGTTTTTAACATGTGGTGCTGTGAAGGATGGCTATATAGACAGAAAAATGGCTTTATAGTCTTAGCAGATTAGTCTATCAAGTTTGATTAAAGGCCCAGAGTAAAAAACTGCATTTTATGTTGATACAATGTTGAGTGTAAACTTGATGTTTCTGATTTGGAGAAAGATAATAATGAAAGAAATTGGTTGCCATATGTTTTTTTTTTCCAATTCTATTTGTGATAGAGAATTGTAAATACTGTTTTGGGTTTTCAGAGATTAACATGCAACTTTTATACATTCGTGAACTGAATGTAATAGAATGATCCTTGTAATGACACTTCTGGCCTTATACATTTCCTCAAGGTAGCAAAAAAGAAAACGTGGTTGGAAGTGAGTGAGTTGCTGCCCTGTGGGAACAAAAAACAGGAAGATTGTGTTGTAGGGGGGCTTGTTTCCTTTTTCCACTCCTCTGCTTATGCCGATGGTTGAGTGAAAATGTAGGGATTTTTTTTTTCCAGCCTGCCATCCTTTCACTTTGAGTTCTTTGAGTTATTAGAAAGTTGGATCAGGGCCCCCTTTTTAAAATCTGTTTTCAGCTTTGTGCATTTAAAGGAATCGGCGATGTGCTGGGTTTTTTTGAGAGATGCTCCCTCCATACTATTCAGCCCATATCTCTCTGAGTAACTGAATGTTAAAACGTTGCTCTTTGTAGGTTTCTGATTGGGCCTGTGTGTGTGTGTGTGTGTGTGCGTGCGTGCAAGGAACAGGTTTGACATTAACTATGAAAATACTGCATGTTTGCCATATGCCATCGCACTCTCATTAAATAAACTGCTGGCAGCTATGACATATTTGGAGTATGAATTATTTTAGCATATCACTTTCACAACAGATTTCTGCCATTTCCATTTCAGTCCTTCTTTCCAATGTTAAGGATATCCACACATTTTGGCTGCAGTACAGATATAAAACCTTTTTAGAATTTAGGATATATAACTAAATTTAGCCATTGCTCATTGGGGGAGGGGGGAATTCTGAGAATATGCTAGTTTTTGTCATATCTAACAGGATGATCATGAGACAAACAAACTTACACCCAAAAAAAATTGTCACTGACTTTTGTCGAAGGGATATTACAAAAGACAAAGTGAAACTGAAGACAGAAAAAAACAATAAAATGTTTTACAAATAAAACATTCTCAAGAAAACAAGTTTTGTTTAGAACATTGCTAACACTTTACAATAAACTCTCATTTGTGAACTTTATCATTAGCTAATATAAACAAACAATGACCATTACATTTTTACAGTGTTTATTCATTTTTAAATGTTAAAATAAAATACAATTGTTCATTGGTCATACTAGTTCACTGTGGATTAACTTGTGTTAAAATATGAATTTTGATTTGAAATATGTATTTTTGAATGTTGAAATCAACATTAAGATTAATGGTAATACTTTACAATAAGGTTCAGTAGTTAACTACCTTATTTAACATAAACTAAGAGTGAACAATATTTCTACAGCATTTATTAATCTTAGTTCATATTAATTTCAACATTTACTAATACATTGTTCAAATCAGGTTGTATTTGTTAACATTAGTTAATGCACTGTGAACTAACATGAACAAACAATGAACAGCTGTATTTTTTATTAACTAACATTAAAATATATTAATAAATAGCCTACTGTAACAAAGGTATTGCTCATTGTTCGTTCATGGTAGTTAATTAATGTTAACTAATGAACCTTATTGTAAAGTGTTACCAGATTAATAGAAGTAGCCTACTGTTCATGTTAACAAATGAAGCCTTATTTAAAGGGTTACAGGAATATATATATAAAAAAAACAAAGAAACGTCTACAATATATTAACTTCATTGTAATATGAAAAATATGATTTAATTTTGATTGATTTTAAGTTGTGAGTTTCAGATTTCATTTAATATTTTTAGACGTATGACCACCAGAAGGCGCTATAACCCCTTTCCATTCGAAAGAAAATTACAGTAGTTGCTTCACACAGCAAATTGAGATTAGATTTAATAAAATAAGCACTGTAAATTGACAATAGATAATTCAGAACAAGTTATGCGTCTATATATTCCAGTTCCAGTATATTAATCTTTAAAATCTACCTTTGTTAGATTTTACAGCTCAGTCCAAAGTAAATACAAAGTTCAAAGATGAACTGCGCGCTCCGCCCAACACGCTCCTGTGAGCTTCAGGAGCGCGTGAATAACACCAAACCTCCAGCGCGCGTCAAACAAAGCGTGCGCATTTCAAACTTTCAGTTTAGACACCTTCATTAGACTAAAGGGAAACTTTATAATCGTATATGTCGTATATACTTAATCATGAGCATATCAAAGTCCAAAATTAAGAAGCTGTTTGGGAAGTCAAAGAGTTTAGGTAAGGAATCCAGGGATGCTGACAGGACTGAGGGTCAGTGGGGAACTTCACCCGAAGACGAGCGCGCGAGTTTCAGACGTTCGTCTATGACTTTACCGTCGAGCCATGGAGATGTCACCTCATCCCCGGACTCACTGCCCATCAGCCCCAGCGAGAAGAAGAAGAAACGTTTCCCGACCTGGAGGTCCAAATCGAGAAATAAAGATAAAGAGTTTTTCAGCAGTTCCGGAGAAGTGGACCATGCGTTCAACCACAAGTGAGTGATCTGCCGTCTCATTTCTAATGCTCTTTTCTCTCATTTTTGAATGAGCACCATATGCTGGAATCTCTCATTGCATCCACATTCACTGGTATTAGTTAACCTGGTCAGTCTTCAGCTGGTCAGACTGGGAGACCAGCTGTAGCCTACCAACTAAACAAGCTCAGCATCAGCTTTGCCAGGCTGGCAGACTATTTTAATTTTTTTATTGTATTTTTTTATTTGTTAAGTAGTGACTGAGTTGGTAACACTTTTTGGTAGGGTAAATTTCTTAACATTGTCTTTAACAAACATGGTCAACGGATAATTTGATATAGGCAGTGTCATGATTGTTAGAAATGTCATGATTCATATATATTCAACTTTGATTCATATGTATTCATATCTTAGTTTGTGTGAATCTCACAAAACCTCAACCGAAATTATAGGTAATAAAGCCCTACTGCAGAATTATTCAATGAAGCATTATTTGAATCAAGACAATTAAGCACCTCCTCCCTCATAATGCATAAATGTCTTATTCTCATTTTGAAAGTGTAACAATTGCAAAAATGTATATATTTTATATGCCAGCTGTGTTATATGTACTATCTTTAATTTATGTTGATGTAAAAAAGAATTACTGTCATGAGAATATAATAAGAATTAAATCGAAACAAAAACATTTTTATTGGGGGTTACGGTAAATCAATAAAAAATCATAATGGTGAGTCACGTACATAAACTACTGGGCTCTTAAATACTATGTTTCCTGATAACTTATTAAAGAAAGATTTTTCATTCATTGATTTTAATGTTGTAATGTGAAAGTTTATAGTGTCCTCTGAACAATGGTGAATTAAGTTCAATTTATGAGGCTACACTACATGACTATGTAGTAAGTACCATTGGTCTAATTTATTTGTAGATTATTAGACATGGATTTATCTGTTAAAAACTGCGACATTGTGGACTGCAATGTAGTATCAGGATTGTATCATGCCATAAGACAGCGGAAAGACAGTCAGCGGTTTGATAACACTGCTGAATCTGCATTGAGCTGATCAGCCTGCACGTCTCTGTGATCTCAAGATGTGCTATAATATTTCTCCTGGCTAAGACTAGTTACCTTCCACTGAGGCAGTATTCAAAACACTCTTTATTCACACAATTCTAGCGAGGCTTCGTCTGTGTTGAATCAAGGGTTTGGACACAAAAGCAAAATCTGACAAGAATTAGCAGTGTTCTTTATAGTCCCACTGTTGATTTATTTTCATCTTGCGTAATCACATTTGATGGGGAGCTTTGTTTGATTTGATGTAGAGAGCATGTTGTTAAATAGACAAACATGCTTCTGTTTTTTCAAGTGGTGAGATTTTGCTTGACTAGTTTAGGCCCTCACCTTTGGCTTACTGGGATGAGACGTCCTTGTATTTCAATAGCAGGTTTCTTCTTGTATAAGTTGGGTGCTTTTTTAGATTTACTGAATCACATATGCTGTGGTTTTAGTAAGTAAAATAAATAAATCTGTTGTATAATACTGTGATCGGTTCTTTCCAGATTGCATGGACGGAAGCATAACAACATATAATCTAAAAATAACTATTGTCCATAATTAACCATTTCTGCACATTTAATTAGTATTTATGATATGCTTGTCCATGTTAATGCCACTTTCCACTACACCTGGTACTGTTCAATGAGTCTGTTAAAATTAATTTATGATCATATGAATAAGCAAAATAGCTTCACATTGCAAGGAGTATAAATGGGTTCAGTTGGACAGACGATTTTTAATCACCAGACTAGACACTTTAGTTTTTTGGGGGTTTTTCTGTTGCACTTGTCACAGAATCAGTTTAATCCTGGGACAAAATAGAAAATGAAATTTTGTTTTGTATTTCATCTTTAATAAGCATGCTGATTTAAGTGATATATCATCTCACTTTCATAACAGATGATGTTAGAGAGACAGAATAGCAGCTTGATTTGATTATAGATCATAATGTCTGTAATTTGTTAAAGGCATATATTAAAGGAATTAAAGCCATCACGACTACAGATGAAGAGGACCGGCAAGAATTTCCTGCTGCTGGAGGCAAGAGTCACAGCCTTCTAAATATAGACGATTGTAGAGCTAATATTTTCAAAACATTTATAGAAACAATTATATTTACTATACCGCTGTGGCTTCATCTGAATTTATGAACTAACACTTCTGAAATAGCTGTAGATTTATACCTAATTTTATTGATGACAATCTAATTTGCTCAATGATTGTTAATTTAGCTCACATCAATTCAGGTGGTTGTTGTGTACAAATGCGCTAGTTTCTTTTTTCGTCGTCTTTAGGTTTTAGACAGGAAAGTGCGGATTACACAATTATCAGGCTTTCGGGATTCATCTGTCAAACTTTAAATGAACCAAAAGGCTCTGAAAAGCAATATGATCAGAGAAAAGATTGAGGATCACCCACACAACAGAAGCAGACTGCATAGGCTACATTAAATGAAAAACACGTATATGCATTTACAGTTGGCAGCTTTGACAGTTTGAGAAAGTAAAGTGACTCACAGTGTTCATTAGCCTTTTTATGGTAGGTTAATAAAAACTTAAGCTAAACTGTTTATGACCACTCTGTGTGGAAACACTGATCAGTTGGAAATGCGAAAGAGCTGCTGTGAGCTGCATGGTTAACTCCACAGTTGCCTGTGGGCAGGGTGTGTGTGTGTGTGTGTGTGTGTGTGTGTGTGTGTGTGTGTGTGTGTGTGTGTGTGTGTGTGTGTGTGTGTGTGTGTGTGTGTGTGTGTGTGTGTGTGTTGCGGGCAGGTGGGGGTTGAGAGAAATCCAGCTCTTCATGATGGTATTTGCTAGAAGCTTTGTTGTCATGACATAAAGTGCTAACAACACATTTCTACATACACACATGGTTGTTTTTCTGTATTAGTGAAGACAACTCTTAGGCCACAAAGCCTAAACACTGCAACTAAATTCGGTTGTCACTTCACCTTTTAGTGCTTAATCCTGTTCTGTACACACACAGTTCAGTATTTAATGGGAGTGGCAACCGCATTCTACAACCGAATTAACTGGAAAACGAATTAACAACCGCAAAAATCTTACGCAGTGTGTACAGAACCGAACTGAGCAACTAGTTGTTAATGAAGTAGTTTAACGTGCATTAACGTGCATCAAATATTTCTCTCTTCTATGTGTGGTGCAAGAAATCACAGGGTAAGCAGTACGAGCCTTGACTCATTCGTGTTGCCAAATCTAGCCAGAAAAACAAAGAACAAGACCACAATAAATCAAAATAAATTCAAATGCTTTGTGCTAAAAATAAGACCAAAATATCACGCCCCGCACTTGCTCACTTTAAAACGCTTATAACCTAATAAGTGGACATGGCAACACTGCAAGAGCCACTCTGTGAAGCAGCCTTTTCAAGCATACGAAAAACACTACACCTCCGTTGACTGAGCTCTAGGGGAAAACTGCTGAACATAACGAGTCCTTTATTGCTGTAATATTTCTTTGGTTAGAATTGCGTATACCAAACACATGAGACGCAAGAACATTACTATGGTTACCACGCTGTCAATCATCGCAGTTTCGGGAGTGAGTCATGTTCCGTACGTGGAACGATTCTCCGGCATTTAAATGCGGTTGTCACTCCTGAAACTTTACAGTGTGTATTTATTTTTTTATACAGAAGTGGTGTTTGCTAAACCCCAAACCTCTTTACACAAACCTATTGAATATCAGTAGATTTAAAACAAAACGTGAACATAAGAAAAAATATATAAATACATTAAAAATAAACAAATACCCCAAAACATATTTACATACATATGTTTTGATATGTTACTTATATTACTTTATGCCTATTATTGGCCATTCTTTATTGTCAGTTTATCTACTAATATATTGCATGTGCCCAAAATGTATTTTATTACTGAAATGTATTTTCTTACCCCTTAAAGTACATTTAGAAAAACATATTTCCTTAAGTGGCAGAGCATATTTTCAGCATATTTTTGAAAATGATTTTGGCCAGAAAAAGATTTATGAGCTTTATCAAGATTTATCAAGATATGAGCTGTTTAAATGGTCAAGTTTAAATGTCCTTACAAGTCTGCTTTTGGCGTGTTTGACTATATTTGTGAGTCTAAAAGCATTAGACCCTCACAATCATAGACAAACCTGTGTGTTTCAAGTGAAAAGTCTTCATGGATTGGATCACATCAGAAAGTAATTGTTACCATTGCCAGATTTGTTCTAAAACTGGCATATTAGAAAGCTCTGGACGAGCAGTGACTCACTGTGGTCGGCAAACATCTGGATTTGCAACACTGTATGCTTTTGTAAAGCAGAAATAAAAGGATTTGTTCCACTCAGAACAGTCATAGATGAGTTTGGAGGTTTATTTTAGCATGCTTTTTTAGCATTTTTTGGCATGAGTTTTTTTCTATTCATATTTCTTTTTCCATTAAATCTCTTCCATTGTTTTACAGCTTGAGTGTTTTTATGATACAATCTTTTTGCTTGAAGCACCTATATGTTTGTGTTCAACCATTTCAGGTTGAACACAAAGACACATTTCAGTGTTTCTTTAAAAATTTGGCATGATAAACGACAACAAACGAAGTATCTGCTTTGAATTTTCCGCTGCCAAGGCAACACACACACACACTCACTCAAATAAACAGCACACTATAGTCCTGACTACAATTGATATCTTTTGCTTTATATTTTAGATCTTTTAAATGCATTGAGAAAATCCCATTGTCTGTATCTCAAAATACATTTTTACTGGTAACACTTTACAATAAATTAACATTGTTAACATTCAATAATGCATTAGGTCAAAGTAACAATGAAAAACTTTTATTGATTTTTTTAATTCACACTTGTTAAAAATTCACAAGCTAAGGTTACGTTATACAATTAAAATGATAATACTGTATTAGTATACTTTATAAACTAGATTAATAAATGCTGTTTTATGTCATGTTAGCAATTGCATTTACCAATGCTAATGTACAGAATCTTATTGTACCGTGTTACCATTTTATTTGATATTTTATTTGAAGCACAGAAGGTAATGTGACCATTGTTCATTTGTTTGCATGCCACTGACAATGTCATGAAACGGTTAAAATTGTTACCAGATGATCATAGCAGAGGCCATCAGTTCTTCAACAGTTGTAATAACCTGGTGAAAAGTGCTGGAGGGTGGGTGCACTCTCTATCTTGACTTTCACCCCTCTTTTTGTGTGAAAAGCTCTTTGTCTTGGGCAGCTCTGCATGTTCCTATAAGCACATAAACTCATGCTGCAGGAATGTGCAAAGAGTGGTTGTGAAATATCCCAGTGAGCGATATAAAACAGAAGCTGATTACTCCAATTGTAGGTTATTTTATTCAGCACTTTTTGTATTTTTAACATGTCTGCCTATAGAGCTTCCTAATAAAACCAGTGAAACCAGTTTTTCTCTGAAGTTTTTTGTTTCTTTGAGTACAGTTTGTTATTGTGTTCCATGTGACTTTCGAGGGGAATAACTAAAAATATGATTCATCAGCACCTGCTTTATAATAATAATAAAGGCAGACTTAAAAACTGGAAGTTATCTCCAACCTATTATCTCCAACCTTAGAGGACTTTGCTGTTTGCCAACTTTTTATACACATGAGAAAACAGCTTTTATTCATTTGTAATGATGCAAATTTGCGTTGTCTGGCATATCATTGACAAAAAAAAAGTTCTGCTTTGTTATTTTAATATTACTTAGTAGGGCTACACGATATTGAGGAAAAAATGCGATATACGATAACTCTGTAAATAAGGCGATATTCGATATGTGATATGATAATGCTTGAGGTGTGTAAAATAAATTTAAATATATTTAAAAACTGGAAATGATATAACCAGCAATGTTTCACATTATTTTTGTGAGAAGAAAGCATCCCTACAACTTGTGAACAGTATTGTTTTACTGTAACTTAACATAAAACGTAAATGTCATTTTAACGTTAGTGTAAACCAGGGGGTTTAGGGTTTCAAGTAGGCCTAAATAAGTTTTATTTAACAACATCAATTGAATTAATCAAATGTACAAATAAAACACTGCTTAGTCTTCACTGTATGAATTAAATATATACCGATTCTCATTAAAGCTACAAAAGTTATTCAGTCAAGAGCAGTGAGTGAGTTTCTCTGTCTTTTGTTGTTGATTAACATTAAGCACACAGACGGAAGCAGGTTTATTAGGCTGCTGTCACTTTAAGAGCTGCATGGATCCAATATATTGTTGTTTGCTTTCTTTCTCAACTGTTTACTCCAGTTTTGTTTGTATTTGACAATATAAGCTGCGGGAGAGAACTGAATTAGCTTTCTGTGTGTGTGAATACTTTGCTTATTGCGCCTAATAACATTAAGTATGTCACATTTATGTACTGTAACAGTCATGTGTCCAGTCTACTCTCTACTGTTTGCGTTGACCTAAAACCTGAACTTTTTACCATCAGTCAATCATGCAAGCCATTGCAATAAGCATATCGTGATATGTATATTTGTGATTTTTCGATAATTTTGATATATCGTGCTGCCCTATTACTTAGTCATATCTATTAGTGATTTGCAATTTATGCTTGTGCCAATGCAATCTTGTTATTTCTCCCCTTATCATGCATATTTTTGTCTTATCTACATAGTTTCTGAAATGCACACAACACAGGCTGACACATAACTAGACTGTCATAATTCAAGATCTGTTAAGAGAAGTTACTATCAGGCTCACTGAGAGATGTTTCAACCGGCCCAGACACATCTCACAGAAATCTGATTAAATAAAGGCTCTATTCATTAGAGGCTTGAATTATGTCCGAGCTCTTGGAGGGTCCACCTTAAAGGGTTGAAATGCAAACAGTGTAAAATCAAATAAATAAAGGTTGTTTCCACATATACGGTATCTTATCATGTAAAAGTTGTAATCAATGTAGTGATGATTCTCTGGCAGCTTCACTTGTATCTAATCATGCATGGTTTACATTGCTTAAAGATACCTTTTAGTATATAAATGCACTTATTCAGAACAAAGGTAAGGAGATAATTTAAATACATCTACAATAATAAATAAACAGATTTGTTATAAGATTTGTTATAAGAATCCACTCCGTCCCATTCTGTAAACACCTCACAAACTGTATTTTGTACTTTGTACTAATGAATCACTAATGACAAAGTAAAGAAAATAAATGATGTTATATCAGGGAAGTTTCATCATATTCTTTAATCATTTGAATAAGAAGGGCACCCTGCAAATTTAGATTAGTCAAAGAGGTCAAAACTTTTATCATGTAGTGTCTTTCAAGGGTGGAAAGACATTTAGTTTGGTTCACAATTTCTTCTGTTCATGACAACTCTATGGGCTATAAACCAAAAAATATGTATTTGGGATGATAGCATCTGTTATATTGGAGATCATTTTTTCCAAAACACTTGAGAGAAAATAGTCGTATTTATTTACTGTAAGAGGAGATATCGTCACATGATGCTCAGATTCAATATACTGCATCCTGCACAGTTTGCATTAAATACAGTTTAGTTGATATCAAACCCACATCCTGAGGCGAAACTCGTGACATCCATCACTTCATGAATTCAAAACCAAAAATTGAAACATTCCAAAAGACACATAATCCCAGGGAGACGAAGGCTGACACAGGGAGACGTGTGTTTACAGGAAAGACACTTAAAGGAATTATCTGGGAAGGCTTAGGAACTCAACCATGCATACATTTGACATATAGACACATGTAACTGTAGATGGGTCCGAGTACTGACTGTTTTTGTACTGCGTGTTTGTGAGCGGATTAGTAACAGAATGGCGTTCTTTGATATAAAATAGAAAAAAAGTACCATTGTACTACCATGTTGATCATGTACCTTAGAGTGCCACATAAATAAATCAGTAAGACTCAAACCTTTAGTGTTATCAGTAGTATTACTATAACCATTATAAGAATTCACCTTTAAACTTAAATCTCATCTCACCACTCTCCTTAATATGCACATATAGGCTATTCAAGTAGTGTCATTCACAAAAATTACCAAAACCAACACATGTACATTAATGAATGAATATATATATATATATATATATATATATATATATATATATATATATATATATATATATATATATATTCGCTAGAGGCTGCAGTCTTTAGCCTCCTTGTTAGAGCGCCTGACTATCACGCCGGATACCCGGGTATATATATAACTAAAATCTAACCTTTCATTGAAGTAAAAGAATTGAAAGTGGGGGGTAAATCACATTATGAAGTAAATGCTTTTCTCCAAAACATGCTGGCCATAATTATTGGCTCCCTGTTATTAAATACTTTTTGCAACCGCCTTTTGCCAAGATAACAGCTCTGAGTTTTCTTCTATAATGCCTGATGAGTTTGGAGACCAACTGAGAAGAGATCAGAGACCATTCCTCCATACAGAATGTCTCCAGATCCTGCAGATTCACAAGTTCATGTTGGTGCTTCTTCTCTTCAGTTCACCCCACTCATTTTCTATAGGGTTCAGTTTAGGGGACTGGGACGGTCAAGGCAGAAGCTTAATTTTGTGCTCAGTTACTCATTTTTGTGTTGATTTTGATGTTTGTTTTGGACTGTTGTCCTGATGGAAGATCCAACCACGGACCATTATAAGATTTCTAGCAGAGGCAGTCAGGTTTTGATTTTTTATCTGTTGGTATTTGTTAGAATCCATAATCAGGGCCGGATCTACCATACGGGCAATCTGGGCACGTGCCCAGGGGCCCTTGCGCAGAGAGGGGCCCTCCGTGTTCAGAGTTTTTTTTTGTGCGCTACATAAAAATAGTATACACAAGGCCTGGCCTCGATCTTGATAATTACCAATCAGAATAAAAAAAAGTGTATATTACATTATATGATCCCACTCTTATTCATGCAAATGCTTTTAAACAATTAATGTGCGACAAGACAAAAGTGTGACTGTGACACACACACACACACACAGAGAAAGACGCGCCAGTATCGTGCGCACAAACAGCACACCAGAATACAGTTCTCTTTCGTGCTTGAACTTACAATAACACAATTATGCCAAAATGTCAGTTTTTTGTCGAGTATCTTCATATCATAAGAGCAGTCTTATGATGAATGTGAAGAGGTGTGAGAGAACGAGTTGCGTGTGAGATCAGCGTCTCTGTCAGCAGTGGCTGGTCTTAAAGAGACAGCAGCCAATAAAGCTTTCTGTCAGTAAAGTTAATCAAAGAACAGATAAATTACTCACTGCTCTTGACTAAAGAACGTTTTTAGCTTTAATAAGGATTAGTCTATATTTAATTTATAATTTATGCAGTGCAGACGGTTTGATAACTTTATTCAATATCGGCATATGTCCTTGGCCTACCTGTTAGACAGTAAGGGCACTGGTAAATATGACATTTATTTTTTACTATTGTATTATTGAGACAAATAACAAGTTTGTAAAGATGTCAATATTAAATTTTGTAAAAAATATCATTTTAATTTAAAAACACAGTGCATTTAGTTGTTGTTGCTAGTTTGAGTCGAGAAATACACATTTCAGCATTATCACTAATCTGTGTGTGCATTTCACTTGAGAACCAAGCAAGTTGAATAATGAAACCATTTGTTTATTATATCGCAATCGCAATATTGAACTCAATAATCGCAATATGACATTTCCCCCAAATCGTGCAGCCCTACTTTTCAGGGGAAAAAAAATTGTATCATTGTCTTGTGAACTTGTCATTCAGCTTTTGACCAATAGTGATGGCATGTAAAATCCCACACCTGGTGGGTCTTAGTATTGTGTGTGTGTGTGTGTGTGTGTGTGTGTGTGTGTGTGTGTGTGTGTGTGTGTGTGTGTGTGTGTGTGTGTGTGTGTGTGTGTGTGTGTGTGTTCCTTTGGAGAGTGTGGTTGTCAGGTAGGGGAGGGGGGCCACTGAGCTTCAGTGCCCAGGGGCCCCTGGGGGTACTAATCCGGCTCTGTCCATAATTCCATGTATCTGAACAAGATGTCCAGGACCTCCAGCAAAAAAATAGGCCCACAAGATCCTGCAGTATATTTAACCGTAGGCATGGGGGACTTTTTATCCCTGTTTGCACCAAACACATCTGGTGGGTTTGCTGCCAAAAAGCCCTTTTTTTGTTTCATCTGACCACAGAATCCGGTCCCTTTTGTAGTTCCAGTAGTGTTTGACAACTGAATATGCTGGAGTTTATTTTTGGAGGAGCGAGGAGGATTTTTCTTGAAACACTCCCAAACAACATGTGGTGATATAGGGGTTGTTTGATATATATATTTTTTAGGCTTTCTGGCCCCCAAGACTCAAATAATCTCTGCAATTCTCCATCTGTGATCCTTGGAGAGTCTTTGGCCACTCAAACTTTCCTCCTCACCGTGCATTAAGACAATATAGACACACATCCTCTTCCTGGCAGATTCGTAACATCTTTAGTTGATTGGAACTTTTTAATTATTGCCCTGATGGTCAAAATGGGGATTTTCAATTCTTTAGCTATTTTCTTAGAGCCACTTTCTATTTTGTGATGCTCAACAATCTTTTGATGCACATCAGAACTATTATTCTTTGGTTTTACTCATTGTGAATGTGAATGTGGCCTCATATTTAAACTCCTGTGAAACAAGTAGTCATAGCTAGACAATTTCATGTTCCTAGTCACCCTGGTGTGCTAAAAAAAGATAAATATTAATGGGAATATACTTCAGAGATATTTTACTCGTAAAAAATTCTAGGGGTGCCAATAATTGTGGCCAACATGTTTTGGAGAAAAACATTTATTTCATAATGTGATTTATGTGACTCATTACATGCAAAGTGAGATATTTCCAGCCTTTATTTGTTATAATTTTGATGATTATTGCTTATAGCTTATGCAAACCCTAAATTCAAAATCTCAGAAGTTTTGAAAATGTTCATAAGCTGTATGCCATAATCATCAAAATTATGACAAATAAAGGCTTGAAATATCTCACTTTGCATGTAATGAATCTATTAGTTTCACCTTTTAAGTTGCATTACTGAAATACATGAACTTTTGCACGATATTCAAATTTTTCGAGTTTCACCTGTATATATTAGGTTTAACAAAATTTATAGTCATTAGCATAGCATAGTCATTGATGTTATATAATGACAGATTTCTCTTCTCTTGTTTTCTGTAATTTTCATAATTTGTAAAGGGGAGTGGGAGTTTTGATTTACCAAACCCCTTTGCTCCATTAAAATATTATCTTTTGGACAATAATAAAATGAAAATGATTGATTTGACGTTGTCAAAATAAGTTGTGAAACCGACCAGGCCACATTGTTTTAAAACCGTGACCATATTTAGGTTAACCATTTATTGTTTGTGGGTGTGGGTGTGGGTTTAAAATGAAATCATCCTGAAAGGTTATGGAAGTTTTAAATCATTCTGTTCAATAGCAGCTCAAGATAAAGACAAGGGTGAGAACTTTTGGCTTTTTAGAGGAGTCATTACTGCTTTTTAGAGATAATAATAATAATAATAATAATAATAATAATAAAATAGCCCTAGTGGCAGCTTAAAATCTTATATTTTGAATGTATTAATTCAGTGCAGAGGTGTAAAGCGGTTCTCAACTGGTTTGGCCATGGGACCCACATTTTCCCATGTTATGAAGCTGCAACCCAAATTTTTAGGAATTTGAATCAGGCAAATTTATTTCTCAAAAATGATAAACACACACAAATACCTTGCCACTTTACTTAACATACATAAACTTTAACAATGTCACTTACACTGATGAACAGTATAAGGTAAAGCTAATAGAAGTCCAAAACTATTTTTTGTTATGTTGATATGATACACAATCATCAAAAACAACACAAAGTGAAAATAAAGTGGTATGGAAACTACAGTTACCAATACCATGACAACTACACAACATGAACTCTTAGTAAAACATACTGAAGAATCATACCTGCAATTCCTTTCCAGCTAACACATGACATACCAGTTATATAATTTATTGGTACTTTTCTGTAATTTCATTGGACTTTTATTGGACATGTTCGTTATTTATTGTTCCCTTCCTACATTGACATTTACATTGAATCATTTAGCAGATGCTTTTATCCAGAGCGATTTACAAATGAGGAGAGCAATAGAAGCAATTAAACTAACAACACTGTAAAAAAAAATTACATCCCCAAGTCAAAAAGTTCAAGTGAACGATAACATCTAAATTTTTCAATTAGTCTGACGTATTATTTCTCATTGAGCCAATGTTAACAGACTATTGCAACAAGAATTTCACTTGGGCCAATTGAAAAATTTAGATGTTATCGGTCACTTGAAATTTTTGATTTGGGAGGGTTAATTTTTTTTTACAGTGAACAGGACAACAAAAGGGCATGAGTAAACCAATAGCCTTCAAAAAGATCTCTTCAATATAACGGATAAATAAAATAATGTTAAGTACAATTAAGTAGTCAAAACCTACTTACAGCCATGTCCTCATCTCATATATGAAACACCTGCGATTCAGCAACTACCTGCTAATGCACTCAAATTCGATTTGTGTAAAGTAGCCTTGTTGACAAGTTTGGGCAAGTCAGAGCAAAACATACAAGATATCACTTCTTTTGTAGCAGAAATAAACTGCTGCAGAAAAAGTTAGGTGCCATGAATTACTCATTTCAAATGTATTTGTGTAAAGAATACATATACTTTTTCAATAATGTAGTCAAGTAGAGAGTAAAAGTTGCTAATATCTTTGATACTCAGTCAAAGTACAAAGTAGCCAAAAAGCTACTTAAAGGTGCTGTATGTAACTTTTCTACTAAAATTAATCCTTTTTTTATTATTAAAATGATCCACTTTGCGGGTTTTGCTATTACCTCGGAAAGCAAGTATTCGTATTTTTATGTGAAGGTGCCGGGTCGGATTTACCGCGGAATCCAGTGACGTGACCTGCGCGCGCGCTCCCGAGCCTCTCACCTCTCGCCTCTCGCCTCGTCTAGCCTACTGACTTTGCACTCAACAGCGACGACACTGCAATTTATGACATGGACTTATGACTTAAGCAACTTATGACATGTCTGATAACACTAAGAAACGACCTGCTCCCAGCAAAACACAGACTCCAACACAAACTCCACATATTGATAAAAAACTAAAAAAAAGTTTTTTTCTGCTGAAGCTCGTAAGGCCAGACGTGAATCGGATGAACTTCGGGTGAAAAAACACGACTCAACATCGGCAGGGCATTTGAATCATGGAGAAACCATCTACAAACCTAGAATGTACATTTCCTGAAGAAAATGTAAAGTGGTGCTTGCAGTGGCAAAATTCGGCACGGTTGATAGGGTTCCATACTTATCATGGTACGAGCATGGAGCATTAGTTCAACGCCAAGCTGATAAAAGTAGCCTATTATTGTAACGTTGCAGTGGGAGTTTACCTGAGTTTCCAGCATGTTGTATGATGCTTTCTCCGGTGTGTTGCGTCTCAGTCTGGAAGGTACCCACACAGTGCTCGCTCATAAATTCGAGCACACGCAAGAGCACGCGCTTGTAAAATTATTGGTTGCAATCTGAAACATCACCGCTAGAGGTCGCTGAAAACTACATACAGCACCTTTAAGTACAGTGTTGCGACCCAGATTAGGGATCAACGTAAAAAAAGCCGTTCAGAAAAATTGCAATGGCAAGGGCAAGAACAAGATCAAATTTAGTGGCAGCAAAAAGTAACAAAATAAACAAACAAGGAAGATAAACATCTACAAAACTTAAATAAGGACTGGTGAGCTAACTAATCTAAAATATAACTTGGAGTTAAAACTTTCCTAACTCAAGATAACAAACACAAAAGAATCTTCCTGGTCAGCTAACTTGCCTATGTTTTCCCTCTTCTCTAATATAACTAAACAAACAAAAACTCACCATCCTGTTCAAAAGAAAAGAAACTCCAAAACCACCAACAACAGGTTTCCTGAGGTGGGCCAAGGTGAAGAAGTTAGGAATAATCAGGCTCCCCCATCCAATTGACTATGCTCAGAAAAATACTGTTGTTTTAAATTTTGGAAGACACTCTTGCTGTTATTCAAGAATTACAACCGCGGTCCAAAATAGTGTTTAAAATTAATGCGGCACCTGCTATTATTGAGTGAATTAAAAAACTTACTGGTCATCAATATTTCTTCCATGAAATTGTATTTTGCATTGTTTTTATTTATTTATTTATTTTTATTATTATGATCCTGTGGCCTGTTGTCTTTCCTTGCATGATTTCACACATCCTGTATCCTGAATTTTCATGAATGCTCTGGAGACAGTCTGTATGCAAACCGTTTTTATGTAATGAAGGGGTGTGGCTCTCCCAACACTGTGTGCAACAGCTTATCGTATGTAATTTGTCACATTACCATTGTACCGCGAAGCCAAGTGATGCATCAGATGAGTCTGTGGTCACATTAACTGTACCTGATTATATTTAACTATCCTCATAACGATCTTATTTATATATGAAGACTTCAGATGCAAAAGCCTCTAAGTGCCATCTGAAATGTTCTTCTAGAATGATCATTTTTTTATCAAGCTTGTATATTTAAGTTCAGTAATTTCACTTAAATGACAATTCATAGGTAATTTTCATTGCCATTTAAGTGAAATTACTGAACTTAAATATACGAGCTTCATAAAAATGATCATTCTTGAAGAACGGCTTCAGATGGCACTTAGAGGCTTTTGCATCTGAACTCTTCATATATACATTTTAAGGAGTAATTAATTCACCCAAATGTGATTTTTTTATATGCCTTTATGTCATTCTGAACCTGTATAATTGTCTTTCTTTTGTGTAACACAAATAAGTGAAGAAAAAATAATATAATAGTTAGATTTTTTATATAATATTCATATAATATATGTGAATGGGGATCTGGACCTTTGAGTTCCAAATGGCAAAAAGTAAAGCGGTAAGACGAAGTTTGACAGCGATACTGTTATCGAACATCTGACGCCGCCCACTCTGCTGAGAGTGACGGTTAGATGAAAATATGTGCTGCGCGCTTTCCTCTAAATAACTAAATAAACACACAACAAAATTGAGAAAACAGCAAGCATTTTGTAATAAACCATAAGAAAAGCATCTAATCATAGCAACGTGGATAAGTTTGTTTGCACGACCTCTGCAATTCGACACTCTAGTAAAGTCACGTCATGTTTATATATATAGCACTTCACGTTTTCACTCGCGAATGTCTGAGCTCGACAGACTCGAATTGAAACTAGAAATGAACTAGAAAAGATTTCGAAGTGAAAGAAGGCGGAGCCTCCACGCACACCTACCTATTACGTAATCGCCACGGACCAATGATAGTACAAAGGTGTTTACCAGCCGGAGCAAACTTTTCCGTAAAGTTCGCTTTGGCAAACTGTTTCAAACTCCAAACGAAGTTCGTTTTGGCCTGATTTTGCTTGGAATTGCGTCACATCAGTTCTTTCTTCGATTTCGCCTTAAAGTATATCAGGCTCTTAAATGTGGACAGAACTGTAATTTTGGGGTGAACTATCACTTTAAATACTGTGTTTGGCCTCATGCTAATCTTTAACAAGTATGAAGTATTGAAGAATATTGCTTTATATGTTAGGATAAAAAAATAGCTGGCATGTCATGTGGCACACTCAAAAGGCACACTCTCTCAGATAAATGTAAACATGAACATAAGATGTGGACCTTGTACACAAAAGCATTGGGTTTCATTGTGCAAACAATGGAGGGTGGTCTTTGGGGGGTGGTCAGAATGTATGTGGATTTGGGTCAGAATGTCAGTTGTTATGTAATAGTTAGGTGCGGCCTAATGCTCCTTACGGGGCAGCGGTCTTAGTAAGAGTAGCCTCTGCTGTGGATCTTTGTCCTTGCGCAAAGCTCTCACAAATATTTGCTTGCTTAAATAAAGTACCCCAACCCTCCCAAATGCATTGTCCTAAGTAATGAAAACATAAAGCTCTTTGATTACAGATTTAGAAACAAGTTTGAGTCCTGTTAGTGAATCCTTTCCTCCAAAATCCATAAATAACACTCTGTGATCAGAACTGCTCTCATATCATTTGAAAGTAATTCTTTCAATTCTTTGTTGTTGTCTGTATATTATTGATAATCTTCCAAAACCCCAAAACCGAGACAAATAGGACAGGGTTTAATTTTTTAGCTGAATATTTAAGATGTCAGCAGCAAAAACTGAAGTTAAAGACTGTATTAGAAGTTTTTCATCTAATATTTCTATTTTATTGTATTTCAGCTTTATTTAAAGCAACACCAAAGCACTTTTCCTCTTCGGTCCCCCTACAGGTTGGAAGCGGAATTGTCCATTACCGCTGTCGTTAATAATTTAGCCTACCGCTGCCTACCGTCGCACGCACACTATTTGTTTGTCCAGCACCGGCTTTGAAAATAACGATGTCCACAGACAAGGTAGAGTATGTTGCATGATTTTATAAAATTATGATGTATTGCGACATCAGAAATGAAGAAAAACAAAATAATGACATTATAACGCTTGTCGTAAAGCAATTCAAATTTGTAGTTTCTTATGTCTCATTCGAACTACAGATCCGCTACCCGATCTGGCAAACTTGCATAGTGCGGTTATAGCCGATAAAAGGCCGCAAAGCAAATGATTTTGGAAACATTATTTTAAGGTATAAAAGAATCTTTGGTGTTGCTTTAAATGAACAAAACCCATTTTTAATAGTTCATTGTGTTGTGTGTGGGTGTGAGACTGGCAAGCAGTGCTTGAACATTAGCATAATTCCACAGAAAGTGCATCAGATGCCAGTCATTCACAGAGCTCTGCCACTCCTGCATTTATTTAATTTTTTTACTAATTGTGACAGGGACAAGACATGTGATGTGCTGTCATGTGATCAGGTGGATGTGTGTTAGAATGATCACACGTTCATGTTTTCTTTTTATATACATAATACAATTTTGTGTGACAGGTCAACACACATATTATTATTCACATGTGTGGGTCAGGGACAAGTTACAGTAGATCAGCAATTCCTTTTTAAGTTTAAAGTTTTCACATTTGAGTCACAGTCTCAATATTTCATAATTGGATGCATTTCGTTTTAAATCCAGAATCTGTGTTATTGGGTCATCCTGTAAATAGGCTTGGTTGACTGAAAAAAAAAAATCCAGACAATTGACAGAAATGTGTGTCATGTAAACAACGAAGGAATTCAAAATGCACTGAAAGGAATATTCATGGATATCTGTATGATACAAAATCTTAAACTGGATATGAGCTCATTCACATTAAATATGAAAAGCCGCAGGTGTCTCAGGTCGTTTGCGTTAGCATCCATAGCCCTGAGATCACGGCTTCTTTTACTGACACACATGTCAGATCATGTATTTGCCTGAGGGCTCAAACAGTCAGAGAGGAAATTGAAGTATTAAACCTTTTTTGAGCCATAGCTAAACAAATTGGTGTCATTCACAATATGAAGCAAAGGCTAGAACCAACATAGATTGTCAGTTCAAATTTTAGTAAGATGAAGCAGGGCTGTTGATTTGGAAGCCATTTATCGCATTCAACACCCAAACAATTGAATTAATGTGAACTCTTTCAATGTGATGAGTCAAGCATGAACACTGGATTGTGGTCAGAATGGCCAGATCAGACACGCTCTGTGAGACTTTCGTTTACTTTAACAAACCTGTCAAAGAACATTTTTGTCTTTTTCCCCTTAATGGTGTTCAGGTATTCTTCCTGCTGTAAAGTTATTTACTCAGATACTGTGTTCTCTAGAAAAAGGATGGAAGCATGCGGATCATTTCTGCACCTTCCTCATATTTCTAACAGTAAAAAAAAAAGTTTAATAAGATGTTTGCATTATGGGGCACGGAAGTTGTGTCGCAGAACTATGTTGATTTCCAAAGGCTTTTTATCTGTGCCAGTGGGATGTACCATGTCCTATACTGTTCATACACTGTGTTCCAAATTATTATGCAAGTGACATATCAGTAAACATTCAGATTTTAGTTTTTCAAAGAAAGCATTTGTTTCTCATATCTTTTTAGATATCTGGTATCAATCTCGGACAGGTTTAAGTAGGCCTAGTTTGCCAGGTCTTCTTAAATGGAAAACCTACTTAAAGAGGTTGTTCCACATTATTAAGCAAGTCACAGTTCTCACATAATATGGGGAGGAAGAAAGATCTTTCTGAAGATGAAAGGCATGAAATGGTGCAATGTCTTGCAAAAGGCATAAAAATAACTAATATTTTGCAGATTATTGAACTGTCAAAAGATTTGTGAAAGATCTTTCTTCCTCCTCATTTAGAACTGTGACTTGCTTAATAATGTGGAACAACCTCTTTAAGTTGGTTTTCCATTTACCTAAGAAGACTTATTTTACTTATGTTGAATCAGTACTTTGCGACCGCTATATAGTATAAATGCGTGAATGTAATCCGGACATATGCCTATAGACTTTATTCAGAGCAGCGCCATGACAGGTATGAAAGTTAGGCTGTGAGGGATAGACTTGCTGTGTTTTCAATGGCATCCGCTGTAAAAAGCTGTATAAAGCTCCAAGATTACTTACAATTATCCACAGCTTATATTTTCAGTTGAGTTTTTTGTCAACTGAAATTTCTTGGAAAGATATTTTTCCAGTGTTTCATGAGCAGAACAATCCAAAAACACATTAAATAACCGTATAGCCCATTGAAGAGATGCATGTCTGTCCCTCACAGCCTCGCTTTCATTCCCATTAAAAATCAAAGATGGCGCTGCTATGAATAAGGCCTATTCGCCATGTTGTCATTATCATGTGTGTAGTTGCGTCACTTCACTGCCGTTCACAAATCCTCTCCAATGGCCTCATGGGATAGTAAAGTGTTCATCATATGCACACTTCAGAATCTGGACAGAAGTAATAGGTAATTCGGGTACTTTTTGGCTACGCTGTTATAAGTACTGTTCGGACATACTTTTTTTGTCACATACTGTTTTTCACCTACTCTATAGGAAGTATGTGATTTCAGATGCAGCCTAAGTGAAGGAAAAGGCAATTGCATACTTGTGGGACTAAGCAGAACTAATCTTAGACTGCTCCCTGGTGGTTATATTGCAAAATGGTTCAATTGCACAATCGTTAACTTGCACAATACCTAGACAAGATTTTCTCACTTTAGAGCAAATTTATAGTTTTGAAGCCAATGTGACTGATTTTATTTAAGAACTGACACTACATTGAATGGAGGAATCTTTTTATGGTGTCACCCACTGTCCTGCAATGTTTATTTCCAACCTGCTTCCACTCACCTACATGTGTATTTCCAAGTGATCCTGAAGTGCTTTATAAGCTGGTTCAGGTGTGGTTGGTTAGTGTTGGAGCTAAACTCTGCAGGACAGTGGATCCCAGGAGCAGGGTTGAAGACCTCTAACCTAGATGACAATGAATTCCTATTACCATGAATTATTAATATTGCACTTTAATGCTAAAAGATAGACTTGTTGTTGTTGTGTCACAACGCATATTATAGTGAGCAGGACAAAAACAACAAAGCTGTTGCAGCATTTAAATATTTATTCTGAACCTGAGACCATGACACCACATTCTTCCAAGAAATATATGCAATAAATTCACTTAATTAGTTTTAATATATTATATGCTAGGTTTTCTGTTTAAATGTGCTTACAAAAAACACTCTTGATATTTTAACTTGTGCCACATACTCTTAAAAGTAAAAATATATTATATTATTTTTTATATTATATTATATATTTCACTATAATATAATTTTCCTATAGTTTCTTTTCTTCCCTCTTTGAGTTTGGGTTGAAATGTGACCTGAACATGTTCTTTACTGGTTCCATGTGATTCACATGAGAGGATTTTGTTTTGAAGTTTCTTTTTATTGTATTGAAAAGTCGTTTTATCTGTCAAGATAATGTCAAGAGTTTGCACTTTACATCTCCATTGCAAACTAGGGTATCTGGGAGTCATTTTATACTACAGTAACAATTGGTTCTCTGTTCCACAGGAGTTTTGATCAGATGAGCATCCAAACGGCGGACTATTTGATGACCGACACCTGCCCCACCCCTGTCCGCTCTCGGGCTAATTCCATGATAAGCCTGGATCTCATCTCCCTTTCAGATCCATCTTCTCCCACTCGCAAACACAGGAAGGTAGGTAGATCCTGGTAGCTCTATCTGTCTCTGTCTGTAAATCTGTGGATCTTGTGAAGTGGACATCACATGGGGTGAAATGTCTTTTAATCCTGAATATATAGATATTAAAATTCTCTTTACACTTTGTCCTGTTAAACAAAAAGAACATACTGATCTTGATGAGATCACTAAAGTTTACTGTTAGGAAGAGGAAGTTGACTGCATTTCCTATGCTGAGACTAGTTTGCTTTAGCCTTGGGCAGCTGCTGCTCTACTTTCATCAGAGGATCAGATTACAGCAGTCACAGCTCCCTGTACAACAAACACTAACAGACGCTGAATCTGTCTGAAATATATTCTGTGTTTTATGTGGTTCTTTTTTGAATTCTGCACAGATGGTTTTTGTAGAGAAGACTCATTTGTTGAATCATGTTCACAAACCAAGGACATTGTACATTGCTTCTTGTACTATGGTTTAACTTACTACGTACAAATACTTGGTAAAAAGCTTCTAGTGAATTAAAACAGCTCAAATGTGTTAAACATACATTTTATAACCATTGTCGGCTATTTATAACAAAAATGGTTTGATGTTAGTGAAATAAGTAGCTATATAAGGTTATTTATATTTGGTTTCCCCATTTGCTGATCTGTTTCAGTTCCATTCATGACATAATGATCTCTTGAACAGCTTCAAGGGATAGTTCACCCAAAAAGGAAAATTCAGTCATTATTTACTCACCCTCAAGATTCATTCAAGAATTTTCATTTTTGGATGAACAATCCCTTTAAGTGTTGTTAACTCTTTCATGAGCCTGCAGAGGGCAGCACAGGCTGAACAACTCAGTGAACTTACACATTAAATACATAATATGTATGGATGTCAAAAGAACAGAAAAATGTGGATAGAAGTATAATTTAAACATTATTATAGTCCATTAAAGTCTATTTGTCCACACAACCATTTGTTAGTTATCCATACACAGAAAAACATGTACGCCTTCACTTTATGTTTCTATGGTAGGCTACTCTACGCAAAGTCCAGGTTCAGGTTGCTCATTATTACCCAAATAGATCTGAAATAGAGTAATGCAGGGATGACGTCAAAACCCGGAAGACTAATTCGCATCTAGTTTCCTCAAGGTTTTCCTATAGGGTTTTATAACAGGGTTTTTCAATTTATGAGTAAAATATAACCTGTGGTAAACATTACTTGATGATACTTTGACTTTTTTTTTTCAATGACGTAAATTACACACACCCCTAACAAAAACGCAAATTTTGAAGCTGAATTTTTGAAAACGTAACTAGATAAGACAGTTTGGGGTGTGAGTGTGTGCAGTTTATGTTGTAAAACATAACCTCAAATGATCTTCAAGTTATGGCTTTATTTTACTCATAAATTGAAAAACCCCATTATAAAACCTATAGGAAAATCTCCTTTCGTTTTGATGTCCTCCCTTCAGCAGTCTATACTGGGTGTCTCTTTACCAAAGATTTCAGTAACAATATTGTAAAAATTAGAGTGTTCACTTTGACCTACTGAGTTGACAGAAAAGTAAAGTCAAAGTCATACAACAGTGAAGTCAAACAAAATCCTCAATAGCAGTGTTAAGGAAGGCTGACCTTTCTGTTGTCCATGACAAAGAGAATTTCAAGGTTTTATACTTCTATGGATAAACCACCTGATGCCAAACAAAGAACACACCTTCCTTTTTTAAAAGTTATTAGCAATAACTTATGCTTATGGTTTGTGTTATTTGCTATTTAGCTGATACTTTTCATCCAAAGCAATACTTGAGTGAATATTCATTCAATTAAGTGTTGTACTCAATTAATGCACACAACGAACAATCCAGTTCATTGCTCACACAAACTTTGGGCTGAACATGCAACTAAATGTAATAATGATACATTAAATATTTTATTAACTTTTATTTAATTGTATTCACTGTAGTTTCACTTGATGCTAGTGATATATACATAATTAAATAATCCATTTGACAAGTGCAATACAGAAATTAATATAAATCAGTAAAGTAATTGTTGTACAGGTGAAGATATTTAATTGTTTTGTAATTATAAATTACATATTACATTAAAGGTTGACAACAACATTATTATTATTATGAGTTGTATTATTTGGTTTTATTAATGCCCAGTGGTCTGTAGAGTCACTTTGGATAGACAGGAAGGGTGTGGCGTTTGCTTGGATGTGATCGGTCTTCATACATTGACTGTGGACGAATAATGGTATTCAACTTTGCCAGTTGCACAACAGCTCTAAAGTGAGCGCACTTACATGTGGCACAACCAGCAAAACTCCTGGAGCGGCGCCACCAAAGTAAACAGAACATGATTGCAACTTCAAAAAGTTTTGTCATTTTTTCGGTTCATGCAGTCTGCGACCGAACAGCGATTGAATGAGACGGTCTGAATATCGTAATCGAGAAAAGAGCTGGATTAATACCCTGTCGGCTATTTGTTTCTTCTAAGTTTTATTGCTGAGAACTTTGGACTGCTTACAATGATTTCTGTGTTCTGATTTCGGTACACTGCTTGAAAAAAAAGAAGAAAAACAAACAAACAAAAAAAAAGAGACACAGACTCACCATCAGTTGGATAAAATGGTAAGATATTTTGTTTAAAACAGATCAAACGTTAATGGAAAGTAGTTGTGTTTGTTTTCGGGGTTTTATCGTGTCTGGAGTTTTTGACTGTCTTACACATTGAGCTGCCTACCTAGACAGCATGTTGTGTGTTCTCACATGCGCGGTAACGTTAATTATTATTTCCCCCGGTTCTTAGGTCGCTCTGAGCTGAATCGGAACACTCTTATAATGCCCAAATACTGTGTAGGTAGACAGTCACAACACTCGGTTTTGAGACACCGCCTTTGTCCTAGTTTAGGATAGTTACAGTGATCCTGCGAATCACTTTTCGTTCGTTCAAGAGCCGCTTTAAAATAAATAAATTATTCTTTACGCCATGGCGTGGTATTGCTGCGTGCTATCAAGTTCATATATATGTTTAGTTAGGCTATGTTTCCCGCAAGTTCTGTCAATAGCTCAATTAAACTTGCGACCATAGTTGGCGATGCTTGTGGGAAAAGCACCCCAGACCTATTTATGAAGTAACGTTAATCGTTGTATCCTGTTTTGTGAACTGAATCATTAAAAGGTATCGACTCCAAGGAATGATTCGTTTATGAATCGGACGTTAGTAGGTGGAGGTAAAAACAAGGAGGTACATGTTTCAGAGGACTGCTCTGTAGAGGAAAAGATCATATATTATTAACGGGGAATTGGCAAGGTATGAGGTTAGTCATTTCACCTCGGGTGCTCAGAACTTTTTATATGTAGATTTTTTTTTTTTTTTTTTTCATAACGTATAACTGCCGCGGGAGTCTGGAATTTATGTTCTTGTCAACGTGGCGCTGCTAATATTTATGTTTATGTATCTGAAAGATGGATATGTCCCCCAAACTTATTTACTTATAAATTAAGTACTTGAGTTTATCTATCAAATGTATTTTATGATTCCGTTTAAATATATATATATATATATATATTCTATTCATTTAAAATGTAATATTTTTAGTTTTACATAAGTATTAAAACCGACTGAACCGATGTCAGTGGCAACACCAAGGTACCACATTTTTAAGTAACAATAATAACTGTAAATATAGTATTTTGTTGGAGGATGTTTGGTTAGGGTTCTGTGCTGACTTGAATGTTCTGTTGATGTGCTTCCTCTTGTCCCCGGGTGACTGTTCTTGCACATCACTCATTTTAGAGTGCCCGCCAAGGCTGGGTTGGTCTCATGTTCAGAATTTGAAGACCATGGATTGTAAAGTGGAGGTTTTGGGACTTGTCTCAAGTCCCACTTGTCTTTTCTGGAGACATTTTACATATTTTTTCTAATGATTGTGTGTGGCTATCTTGTTGAATTCCTTTATACTATAACGAAGGTTTTATGCATTTATGGAAGAGTGTAATCGTGAATAATTGATTTTGAAGCAATATGGTACAATAAGCTGTGCTCTTGATAGAGTCATCAAGGAAGAAGACAGCTCGCAGGTTGGGGAAAACAAATACCAGTTACCATAGTTACCTATGCTTTTCTATGTGGGAAATAATACCGGTATGTATCCAATAGATTTGCAATAGGGGTTTTTACGCTCCAGCAAATGGAATAAATAAGCTAAAACAAGATTTCTGGGAATACAAACAATGCAATGACTCTTTACTTTGCATATTTTGAATAAGTAAATTGTAAATCAGTAAATGTCAGAACTCAGATTACTATTTGCCAATGGAACACAGAAATACACAGTATCATTGGTGTTATTTTGTCAAGATCATTTATCATAATTTAGTAATTGGAACTAAAATTGCTAATAATGTTCAAAATCTGTAACCCCCTCAGCACAGTCGCAAGTACTCAAGTTTAAGTAAGGGATAATGTAGAGCGAGGCGGTTGTTATAGCGAATACAACCCCGACAGGCTGATCAGGACCCTGACGCGAAGCGGAGCATGTAATAAGCAGAGATAATAAGCATTATCCTGCTTATTAGATGACTACCTACCAAATAAATCAATAATTTGACACAAAATATTGATTTAAAAAGGAGTTTATTGATTTAAAAACGATTGTATTGCTTCCGCTAAAGAAAATAGTCCGTTCCGTCTCTACGGTTAGAATCCTGCGTCCTTAGCAACGCTCTGTTTTTCATGGCAACGGTGTGTTATACTTAGCAGCGGTCTGTTATCAAGAAATAACAGACCGCATTCTACATTAGAATTCAGCCACACCATGTAATAATAATAATAGTTATTTGAGATTGTATTTTATTTGATTTAGGCTAGGTGTTCTTACTTGTCTTTCCCGTTTTGTTCTCCTAGAGTTCTGAGGAGAAGAGTGGAGTTTTCAATCGTATTGGAAGCTTTTTCACTCGGAAGAAAAAAAGCAGAACCACATCGGATGACAGTGATGAAAATTTGTCGCCAGAGGCAAACAGCCCAACCAAGTACTCAGGATCAGAACAACTGAGACAGACTCAACACAGAGAGATTGATGATAATTCAGAGTTTGGTCCAGAGAACAGAAGTCCCAGCGTGTGTAGCGTTGCCTCCATTGTCGCATATGGAGGAGACTTGCCTTTTGCTGACAGTGGCAGTAGTGGACGAGGGAGCTTAAAAGAGGTAGAAGTGATCAAAGTGAGCAGGGTCGAGACCTCCTGTGACAAGAAGACCGAGCATCTGGTGCAGGAAGTGAACAGGAAGCTCAAGGTGTACCAGGAGGAGACAACAGACACAACAATAAAGAAATGTGCAGACGTCCCTGTACACACTCCTGACACGCCAAAGTATTCTGCGGCCTCAGGAGGGACTGAGAGTAAAAAAACTGTTTTGAAACCCACCATCACAGGCGGCGGGAATTACACGGCGCTGGTCGGGGTGACTCTGGGATCACATTCTAGAAACTCATCGTCCTCCGACATTCAGCCTGGAGAACAGACGATAACTGAAAGCATGGGGAAGAAAAACAGCTGCAAGCGAAAATCACGCAAACTAAGCAGTCAAGAAGGCAATAATGAGCTTCCCACCCCAACAAACACAACTTCCCCTGAGGCAGAGGAGAGTTCAGCTCAATCTTCTCCCTCACCTGGTCAAGTACACAGAGCCGTGTGGGCGGAAACTCACCTGACAGAGGAGGAGAGTGAGAGCTCCATTACTGACTCACTTTCTCCTGCAGAACCTGCTCTGGCCAGCCCAACTGAGAGCTACTCTATCCTCGGTGCAGTTGCCAGCAACACTCCTGGTCCTTCTCGAGCTCCAGAGCCAGCCAACTTCACCTTACAAGACAGCACTGAACCACCAGAGGAGGAAACTCGAGAGAGACTTATTCCTAAACACCTACATGCTGACAATAATGAAGAGAAACGCAGAAGCTTGAAACTGTCAAAGAGTGAAAAAGTCTTTGCTAAAAGAGTGTTAGTTGGTTCTCAATCAAGCCTAGACGGGGAAGAACAAGCTGAAAGTGAGACTAACTTGGATATAACGCAGAATGTACAGCAGGTTAGGGTGAAAATGTAAGTACTCTTGTGTTGTGTTTGTGTGTCTGTGTTGGGTTACTGAGCAGTGAGGCCTTTGTTAAGACTGTACAGTGCAGAGGACTGTGTGCAATATGATACTTGGGTTCCCATGATTTTGAGTATGAGATGAACAATGACTCTCAGATCTTTCCATAGATTTAGGTTTCTGTGTATGTGTATATATATATATATACACTCTACCGTTCAAAAGTTTGGGGTCGGTAAGATGTTTTAAATGCTTTTGAAATAAGTATTGCATGCACACAATGCATACAATAAAACAGTAATGTTGTGCAATATTATTACAATTTAAAATGTTTTTATTTTAATGTATTTTAAAATGTAATTTATTAATGTGATGGCAAAGCTTAACTTTCAGCAGCCATTACTCCAGTTTTCAGTGTTGAATGATCTTTCAGTAATCATTCTAAAATTGTGATTTGCTGCTCAAGAAACATTTCTTATTATTATCAGTTGAATGCAGTTGTGCTGCTTAATATTTTTTGAGGAAACCATGATGAAAGTTCAAAAGAACTGCATCTTTTTAAAATAGAAATAGTTGTATAACATTATAGATGTTTTTGCTGCCACTTTTGATCAATTTAATGCGTCCTCACTGAATAAATATATTTATTTCTTTAAAAAAAATAATACTCACCCTAAACTTTTAAACTTTTTTTTTTTTAAACTATATTAGTTTTGTTGTGGACTTTCTTTAGGGAGGAATAGATCTAACCACAATGAGTGTTACTGTTGTCTAATGTTTAAAAACTGCTGTTTCTATGTAATTTGATTTGATTATCTCATTATTTATCATATCTTCATGTACAGCTGAGTAAATTAACACCCGTACAATGGAAATTAAGTGCAAGTGATTCACTGTCAAGATAGGGATCGCTTGGGTTTCTACTGCAGCTATTGTTTGATTTGATCTGATCTTTAATTCACACAACAGAAATTTACCTGAATAATTCTGTGCAAATTCACCTCTGATTTATCAGCCCTTTTCAGCTGAGTAATCTTAAAAGTCTACACAATTAATTGATATTCTATGTCATGGTTAAAAGTTTAAGCTGTTTAAGTTGTGTTCAATGATGCCAAGGTTAAAAATGCGGTCAATCAAGTTCATAAAAAATGTTCTGAAATAATTTAAGCTCTTTAACACTACAAGTTTTTACACGGTTGAAGAAATCAAATTATTTCTCATCAATGTGATGCATGCTGTTGAAAGCATATGAATGCATGGATCCTCCCATACCTGTCTCTTAACATTGCTGTTGCCTTTGTCTTTCCACAGATTACCAAACCCCAAAAGTGTGAATGTCAATCAGTCCAACCAACAGACAAATGAGTCGGTAGAAGATTGTGCTGTTTTCATTCAAGAGCAGCCTCTCAATGAGGATGTAGAGAGCCCCTTTGAACTTTCAACAGAGAATAGAGACACCACTGATTTCCCAGAAATGCCAATTAATAAAGTACCATTTAATAGTGTGATGAGCAGTCATCAGAACTCATCTGTGCCATCCAAGCGTACGGACAGAGCTGCAAGTGGAACAAATGGGGGAATTAAAGCGAAGAGCTCTCCACCACAAGTTGCCCCTAAAACAAAAGCTGTAATGTCTCGCATTAAAAGCCTCTCTGAGGCATCAACGATAGAAGTGCCTCCAGTACGGAGATTTTCGCAGAAGCAGACAGACCAAAAAGAGATCCGGTCTCCAACAGAAAAAGACCAATCTGTTACACTTAGTAAACCAATTGACACTAAGACCAGAATTCCTAAGAAAACCGGACCAGAGGTTCAAACAAAACCAAAGAAAGTGGTGGAGGTTGTCACAGTGTATAGTGTGTCTACTGAAGCTGAAAGACAGATGTCCACCAAACGTCAGAATGGGGCAGGATTAATAAGCCCAGAGCAGAAAATGTCACAGACAAAGAGAGTGGAAGAGAGGGATGTTTTGGATGCCTCACTAATGACAAAAACTTCTCAACCCACTAAAGAACAGGTCACTGTTTCAAACCCTAAAAGAGAAAGAAGTCTAAAAAATTCACTTTCTGATGATAAATCCCCATCCTCCCCATCTTCACTGGAGAATTCTGGTTCAACAAAGCTTAACATTGAATTCAAAGCATGTAAAGATATCCAAAAATCAAAAACACAACCAACAATTGTCAGTGACAGAAGTCCAACATCAAAGAGTAGTTTTCATTATTCAAAGAGTAAAGTCAAATCAGGTGACACTGGCAACAAAACCCAGGTAAAACTTTCTTCCTCAGCGCCTGGCATTGACCAATCAGAGCAGAACATTGAAAAGGAGAAGTCAGCGAACGAAACCCAGCTAAGCGGGCCAAAGAGTCCAAGAAAAGTCGTGACTGATGTGTCACCAACAGGAAGAAAGCTGCCTCAAATGTCACCAACGAGCCCTCTTAAAAAGCCCTCAGATGAAGAAGTTGCCCGCGGAGAGAGTGAGTCATATAAACCCGCTACTCTGCCACTTACCAAGCCAGAGAGAAATGAGTCATCACTGGTTAACGGTCCTGAAAGTAATAGCAAATCTTCCAAATGTGATCAAGCCACTGGGAATGCTGCGGCCAGGGTATCACCAGAGCTCAAATTGAAAAGCCCTGTTAAGGACATGGGTGATTTACAGTCAGCAACACCACGTCTCAAAAGTCCCACTAAACTTAAACCCAAGAAAGATTTTAGGAAGGCAGAGGCAACTGCAGCTTCAGATTCAAAAATAGACGAATGTGAGAAGATGATGACAAATTTGCCTGTCACAGCCACCGCTGCTCTGAAATCTGACACAGTTAAAAATATTTGTACTCAATCAAAAGCCATTTCTGAAACGGAGAGTGAAAATTGTGATACTGCTGAGACCAAAGTCACACCGGATGTGTCACTTTCAGTAAATGATTGTCAAACCAATCGACAGACAGAATCAAATCTGTCAATTTTATCAGACCCACATGTGGAAGTTGCATTAGATAAACAGTCAGATATTGCCAAAGAAAAGGATATTGTTGGGTTTGGGGAAAAGACATGTGCTTTTGCTACGGCAGATGAAATTTCCACAATATCTAAGAAGGCTAAACAATCAAAAGCCACTTCTAAAACAAAGGGTGAAAAATCTGGTGCTGCTGACACCAGAGTCAAACTGGATGTGTCGCTTTCAGAAAACAACAATTTGCAAACCATAAAATGTCAGACCGAATCAAATCTTCCAGATTTATCAGAGTCACATGTCCAGATTATGCCAGATATGCAGTCGGATGTTGTCAAAGAGAAGTTTCTTGGATTCAAAGAAGACAAATGTGCCCTTACTAAGAAAGATGAAATTTCCACAATACCCAAGACAGCTAAACAACCAAGAGCTTCCTCTGAAATGAAAGATGAAAAATCTGGTGCTGCTGAAACCAAAGTCAAACTGGATGTGTCGCTTTCAGAAAACAACAAAATGCAAACCATAAAACTTCAGACCAAATCAAATCTACCAGATTCATCAGAGTCACATGTCCAGATTATGCCAGATATGCAGGCAGATGTTGTCAAAGAGAAGTTTCTTGGATTGAAAGAAGAGACATGTGCCCTTACTAAGACAGATGAAATTTCCACAATACCCAAGACAGCTAAACAATCAAAAGCTTCTTCTGAAGTGAAGGATGAAAAATCTGGTGCTGCTGAAATCAAGGTCAAACTGGATGTGTCGGATTCAGAAAACAATTTACAATTCATAAAACGACAGACAGATTCGAACTTACCAGTTTCAACAGAATCACATGTGCAGGTTGCATCTGATGAGCTGCCAGATGTTGTCAAAGAGAAGTCTCTTGTTGGGTTTGAGAAAGAGCCAACCAGTAATCTGAGTGCTCAAGGTATGGAGAAGTCTTGCCCTTCTCAGGATCAAATCATTCCAGTCATTTCAAAGAATTCATCAAAGATAGTCCAGAAGATGGAGACCAAAGAGCACAGTGTGAAAAATGCTCTAAATTCAGATTTGAAACGACCAAAAACAACTATACAGCTAGATGAAAAGGTTAAAAATAAAGAAGAAAGTGGTAAATGCAAAGTTTCAGAGAAGCAACCGGTTCAGTCTGAAGACTCAAGTAAAACAAACCCAGAGTGTGTCAAACAGAATGAATCCAATATATCAAAGCAAGTTGATGAGACGGCAGTAGCAGTGTTCACGGCTCCAGAGGCTGCTTCTAAACCAGAACCTGTTCAAAAAGGTGATCAGACTTTAGAGCAGCAACTTCCATCAGTAAAAAAAATACCAGATAAACGGCCTCTCAAAGTGGACAGGAAGAGTGAGTTCCAAATTAAAAATACAGAGTCTAACCTGAACATCAAGGATTTTACAAAGACTAAAGATAAACTACCAGCTATTAACTTGCAAAAGCTGAAACCACCATCCGACCAAAGTGTTCAACAATTTACATCTCAGAATCTTCCTTTAGACCCCAAAAGCCTCTCACAAATTAGCAAGGCACCATCTAGTTGGTTAGACGTGGACCAAAGTTTTGAGAAAAAGAAAACAGAGAGACGTTTGGATTGTTCTGCAAGTGATGACAATCAGCATGACACTTCGGGTGACTTTGATGATTTCATTCGTAACATTAAAGAAAACTGCTCCCCTTTCTCTTTGCCACCAAGAAAACATGGGCAGAACAAGATGCCTTCGCCACCTTTTGCCATGCCGGCCATTAAAGAAGATCACTTTGAAAAGATTCTTGACCCAGAACAGTTCCAGTTTGGGACAAGAAAAAACGCCGGACCAAAAGACCCCTCTCCAGCCATGATTATTAAGAAGAACAATGAAGGGGCAAAAACCAACCCATTGTCCAAACGTGCTGAGGACAGCCTGCTTTATAAAGGTCTTTCATCTAGACGGGAACAAGACAAAGCTAAAAAGCTCACAGTTACTGAGGAGAAAAATGATGGAGAAAAACAAATCACAGAAGGCTCTGGAAAAATGTCCTCAAGATTGGAAAGAATGTCAATAATTTCAAACCTTGTGAACTACCCAAACACATCAAGAAAAGCCAGATCTGAACCAAGCTCTCTCATTAATGGCATTCAGTCCCCCATTACGCCACCACCAGAGGTGGTGCCAACCTCAGGAGAGCAGAAGGGTATACCACTGTCCCATGCTGTCACAGCTCCAAAAGAGGGGCTTGGTGATTTGCCAGATCATGGCAATGTAAAGGGTGGATCTGGTGATTCAGTAAAGAGCCCATTGACACCTCCTCCTCTTCCAACTTTCTCAGAAGTCAAACTGCCTGACTTATTGGAGAAATACATGAATAAAGGCAAAGAATCCAACACAATTAACCAGCAAAGGCCTGACACTAGCTCTCTCCCTGCATTGGATATTGGTCTCACCTCCAACACATTCAATTCAAACATGGGACTGCAAGGCATATCAGGATTAACATCTCCATCCAACAGCACTCAACAGATTCCACTGCTCACACCCACCAGCCTCTCACCAACATATGCAGAGGTAAGAAATATTCTTAATACAGAATGCCTACTGTTTAAAAAAATCTCCTTTTGAGTAAAGCCCAAAAAGTCCTAATTTTAAGTTCTTGCTTGTATAGTATAGTATAGTATAGTATAGTGTAGTGAACAGCATGTGCTATATACTCTAGTGCATAATGTGTATAAAGCCTTTGTTTATAGTTTATTCGCTGCAGGGATGTGGGGAAGTCTTGCTTCACTGTTGAAACTGCTTGGGTTGTCTGTACCTGCCTAGTCTTTTATTAGTGGAACTTATGTTGTTCAGTGTCTAAGGGGAATGTTATGCCCTCTAGGCTTCAGTTTGTTTTTATAGGTACCACTGACCACAGTGCCTTAGTGAGCAGTACTACTTTTAAACCAAAGGTCCAGTCAATCTCTCAAAGTAGTTTTAAAAATGTAATAAATGTCATGTCATAATTTTCTTATGATTATATTGGAAATAATGTTTAAATATCAGCTAATTTGTTTTTGATTTCTAGACAAAAGGTGTCAGGGGCTTCCACAGACGCCCTGGAAAGGTATTGCAAAACTGAACTGATCTATACAAAATTGATCATAAATTATAATATTTATAGTACTATATTTGAAGACTGATGCAAAAGCCACCTCTGTCAAAAATTAGATAATAATATTGAGTGAATGCTCTCCGCACATAGTATACATTCATCAAATACTTTCACTTCAAACTCACTGCCTCAGCCCATTCAGAAATGCCGGTACTTGGGTAGAAACCTATACATAGGAGCCTGATAAAAATGTTAATATTAAACAAAAACTTTAGACGGACTTAGAGGCTTTTGCATCTGAAGTCTTTGTTTATTTAGTAGGTATTTTAGTACAACTAATTTATTGCTACTTTCCAGTTCATTTTCCACTCATACAGTGCTTCAATTAAGCAAGAAGAAACCATGTGACTAATTTATGGAGAGTGTTTAAATATTCTTGCTTGCAGATTGTTATATACCAACAACCTCATTCTGGAGGAGAGGCATACGAGGTGTTCAGAGACGTAGAGGATGCCACTTCTCTGACACTTTCTCCACTCATCTCCGTAAAAGTCGTCAGAGGATGGTAGGAACAATCACTTCCTCCTGTGACAAAGAATGTGACAAATCTTGTGACACTTTAAAATGCAAGTTTGCTAATGTTTCCTGTTTTGTCCTGTTAGCTGGCTGCTGTATGAAAAGCCAGGCTTCCAGGGCCGATCCATCGCACTGGAGGAGGGGTCAGTTGACTTAGCAAATGAGTGGGCGGAGACAGAGCCCAGTGGGGAGATGGGGCCAGACAGCCTGCCACTCCCAACTACACCCATGGTCATTGGCTCCATTAGACTTGCATTAAGGGTAAGTCTAAAATCATGAGTCACATGCATCAACACTTGACCTCAGTACTCTTATTAATCAGTACAATTACCCAAAGAATCTCTTAAAAAAAAAGTGTAATATGCATTGAAAAATGCAAATGAAGCACTGACGTGCATCCTTTGATCTTTGATTTGCATTGATATTTTCCTCTCAGGACTACAGCACACCAAAAATAGACTTGTTCACAGAGCTGAATGGGATGGGCCGAATGTCTTCATTCTGCGATGACACCATAGAAACCTGTTCATTTGGTATTCCTCAGAGTACTGGGTCCATTAAGGTCCACAGTGGAGTGTAAGTGAGCTTCTGATCTTAAATAAATGCCAAAATGCCTGCTTATATGGGATGCTTATGTTTACAAAGGCTGCATTTAAAAATACAGTAAAAATAGTAATATTGTTTACACAATTATTGTGAAGTTTTCAATTTTCATATATTTTAAAGCTGAATTTTCAGCAGCCTTTACTCCAGTCACATGATTTTTCAGAAATAATTATAATACGCTGATTTTTTGTTCAAGAAACACTATTATTATTATTATTATTATTATTATTATTATTATTATTATTTTTATTATTATTATATTATTATCAATGTTGAAAACTGTTGTGCTATTCAATATTTATGTGGATTCTTTGATGAATGGAAAGTAAAAAAAAAAACTGCATTCATTTGAAATAGTAAAGACATTTATAAGATTCCTGTCACTTTTGATCAATTTAATGCTTCCTTTCTGAATAAAAGTATGAATTTCTTTCTTTCAAAAATAATCTTGCGTATGGGATCAAAATTTTGATCTCTCAAAGCTAAAATTAGAGATTAAGGACACAAGCTTCATATTTGGCCTCGCTGCATGATCTAGTGGAAAGTTTTGAGGTTAAAGCATGTGACCGATGATTGGAGTTGTGAGACTTTTCGAGAGGAGACTGTGTGTGTGAATGGAATGTTGCTTTCTTGTCGTTGCGTGTTGGTTGGAGATGACATTTTCAAAATATTTTTTTATGCATTGGCATGTTTGTTCTTTGCCAAAGCTTCAAAAGGCACAGGTACCACAATACTTAAAACTATTTAAAAAAAACTTTTTTTTTCCCTGTAAAAAACCTGTTAGATCGATTCTTACTGAAGTTGTGTGTTTGTAGATGGCTGGTCTTTAGTGACCCAGGTTTCCAGGGTCTTTTGGCTGTTTTGGAGGAAGGAGTATATCCCTGCCCTCAGGACTGGGGTTTTCCCACCCCATTTGTCGGATCACTGCGGCCCTTGAAAATGGTAATTACATACCACCACTCACTTTCACACACTTATTTTATCTTTATCATTAATAAATGAGATATATGAACAGAGATTCGAATAAAAATTTTCCTTATGATGTTCACAGGGTGAAATTAAGGTGGAAAATCCCAATGAAGTTAAGGTGAGCTGTACATGTTAAATCTCATTGAACACTGATTGTGCCAATAGGTGTAGTTCACTGAGAAAATTGTAATGACTAAAGACTAATTTTTGCACATTTATTGGGTGAAAGACTTTCTGTACAGCCTGGAATTAAAGGTACCTGTTGATGCAGGTAGTCTGGACCAGACTGAGCATGCCCAGATGTGGGATTTGTGTTATTTGCTTTCTCAGTCCGTGCCAGCATTTGTTTTTTTTTTCTGAGCCGTGAAAGAGCAGCAGCATTGTGTCTGACTTTGAAACTACAGTTAGATGCAGTAAAAACTTTGGCTGTACATGTATCTCACAGCAGAGGCGTGTAATCCCATAATGATTTAATTACATCTATATATTACGTATAAGAAGCAATAAAATGTTATGGCAGAGGATATGATGGACTAAGGAAGCTGGGTTAGTTTGCGTGAACTGTGCCTCTAAGGTTTCTGACATTCCTGAACTAATGTCTGGCTGGGCTCTGAGTGCTGTATACAGGCCTTGAGTCGGCTTTGCCAGAGCCTCACCAACTCTGGAGGAAGAATTCCCAGAATTCAGAATATTCTGCCTACAAATGTATGCACACACATAAACACACCCCAGTCAAACATTGAACATGTCATGGATTTTGCTGTATGAAAATAAATGATCTCTAAGACCTCTGTAGCATTTCATTTGGTCATATTCTGGGATGTTGTGTTCAGGCCTGTTCACACAGGATGCGTTATTGCATCTGTATGTGCTATTTAATTGTTTATCTGACTAAAAAAGCTCTAAACAGATATCTTGAACTGCTTCAACTTGCTTAAATTGTTCATGTTGCTTCATGTTTTTGACTGAAAGTTATTTTGCAGGAAGCTGTAAAGTGTTTTTCTCTGTCTGAAATTAGGCAGTACTCTTTGAAAATCCAATGTTCCAAGGGGAGTACATAGAGATCGAAAGGGACATTTACAACTTTGATGAAGGAGAGGAAGAGGAGAAGAAAAATGAAGAAGAGGAGACTGAGAGTCCAGACAACACCAGGAGAAAGAGACTCTGTTCTGTCGGTTCATTGAAGATCCTGAGTGGCCTGTGAGTGTACTCCTTTTTTGACAGTGAGACTGACGTTGTAGGATTTGGTTTTGTTGGTCGCAGTTCTTGCTGGTTTATTGCCTTTAGCTGGCTCAGACAGTGATTCATGTTTTTGTTCATACATAGCTGGGTAGGATACTCTGCTCCAGGATTCGAGGGGCGCCAGTATCTTCTGGAGGAAGGAGAGTATGCAGACTTCACTGACTGGGGTGGACTGGAAGACAGGCTCCAATCTATACGTCCTGTGTTAGCAGTATGTACACGGAGACCATTTCTGAAACAAAAGAGCTCAAGATTAATATACAATAAACAATTTACAGCATAATGTAGCCTTGTGTTTTTCTGACTTGCACTGATGTTTTCTTGGAATAAGGAGGTTGTAAGTCATTTCATGGTTTTGTGTCCTTCTGTAGGATTTTATTACTCCTCACGTGAGAATGTTCAGCGAGCGTGATTTCGCTGAGAGAGGGATGAATGTGGACCTGCTGGAACCTGTCATCAACATGGAAGCCACTGGCTTTGGCATAAAGACGCAATCAGTGGAAGTCCTTTCTGGAGTGTAAGTGTTTGTTTGTCCTTTTAGTTCCATCTATATCCAAACTCCCTCCTTCAGACATCACTCTCTCGTTTTCTTCCTTTCTTTCAAAACCTTAGTATGGCTGTAAATCTGTGAGTGAAATGTTTATTAGCTCTTATGGGCAACTGCTTACAGAGATAAAATCAGGAGTAGTTCAGTCAAAAATTATAATTCTTTCATTATTTAACTCATTATTCAAGAGTGTAACAGTCACCACTCACATTTTTAGAAGTCTTGGTTCTAATTCAGAGTCATTAACCAAACTAACAAACTTTAAGATGAATCAAAACATTACAAACTTTGCTTTGAAGCAAAAGATATTTGAGAATCAGACAAATATACACTAATGTTCAAAAGTTTTGGGTCAGTATGATTTTTTTTTTCTTCTTCTTCTTTTATTCAGCAAGGATGCATTATATTAATAAAAAGTGACAGCAAAGACATTTATCATTTAAAAATGTTTTCTATAAGAAAAAAGTTCTTTTGAACTCTCTATTTATCAAAGAATCCTGAAAAAAAGTATCATGGTTTCCAAAAATTAATATTAAGCAGCACAACTGTTTTCAACCTTGATGATAATAAGAAATGTTTCTTGAGCAGCAAATCAGCATATTAGAATAATTTGTGAAGGATCAGGTGACACTGAAGAGTAATAAATGCTGAAAATTCAGCTTTGCCATCATAGGAACAAATTACATATAAAATATATTCAAAATAGAAAACAATTATTTTTACTTATAATAATATTTCACAATATTACTGTTTTTTTTTTATATATTTTTGAAAAATACCAACCCCAAACTTTTGAACAGTAGTGCATACCTGTCAACCCTCCCGTTTTTCCCGGGATTCTCCCGTATTTTACCTTGCTATCCCTCTATCATCCCGTTTAAAAATTTTCCCGTATTTCTCTCGTATTTTTAATCTTTCTATAAAAAAAATCCCACTGGGCGCAAACCAGTTAAGCAGAAATATTTTGGTATCCAAATGTTGACAGGTATGGTAGTGTGTGTGTGTGTGTGTGTGTGTGTGTGTGTGTCTATATATATTATTTTATGATTAATGGAGGATGATTTTGTCAGTTAATCCATCAACTAGTTCTGTAAGATCTATAAACTAGATTTAAAACGAATGTGTTAAAATGCAGCAGTCTTAATTCACTCTGTAACTCTGATAAATGGTATGTTACAAAGCTGTTTCATGGTTTAAGTTCATACCTGCTCTTTTAGGTATGTTCATACCTGCTCTTGTTAATGAAAGGAGTGGCACATGAGTGTGAGGTGTCATATATCCTGAGGCAGACTCATACTCTAGTTATCTTAAAAAAATAAATAATGATTTTAGTCATGGTGTGACAAACACACCCACATTCCCCCATCTCTATCTTCTCTTGTTCACATACAAACAGACACATAAAACTCAAGAACACACGTGTCACTGTAGCTCTGCATCATTGGCAAGGGTGTGACTTTGATATGATACTGAAATGAATAAATTATGAGATAAGTAAAACAATAGTGTTCATATTTAACACAGATACATAAAAAGACAATGACATTGTGATTCAGTCACACATATTTCTGTATATTTAATGCCTGTGGTTTATTTTATAAGATTAGTAAGTGACATTTTGCCTACTGTCTGAGACTGATTCATTCAACTGTCCATATTTTCCTTATTGGATGTGAAATTTGTGGCAAATTGTGAGTTTTGTGGATGTGAATGTGGTCCATATTACAGATATCAGGGGCCTCATGTATATAAACTTTACGTAGCTTTCATCCTAAAAGTGTGCTTGCGCACAAAAGCTAGATTTTTAGTCCAGCAGAACCTGCACAAAATTCCCTTTATAAAACCCAGTCAGCAGAAGATGCGTGTATGCATGTGCGTATATGCATCTCCACCCTGTTTCCTCCCCGAAATAACCATGTATGGAGCTTACGATGCCTAGTTTTACAATGCATATCCTTATCTGCATATAATTTCCGTATGCATATTCCAATCCACGTTAAACCATGTTTAACAGTGCAAGACATTAAGAAAATATGCCATTTCTGTCATCACATTACATTGCTAAAAATCATTTAGTATTCTTGTCTTGTTTTATAAAAAAATATCCGTTAAAGCTAAATTATATAAAATACTTTTCAGAGAAGAGTTATTTTCATTCTTTTCCACTGGACAAATAGTATTTGTTTTAAACAAATCAAATTTATGCAATTTTGCCTATAAGGTAAACATATTTTTAGGATGTTTATACAGTATATTTGTAATGGAAACAGATAGGCCCGTTTATTTTTTCAGTGTAAATACAATTGTCTGTCTCAGTGCGTCATTTAAAAAAAAAAAAACATTCAAATCTTACCGTTTCCTTCAAATTCTATCCTTCGAATACAATTGTTTTTGCCTGCACACAACATCAACAGCACACCTCCGTGCAGCAGTGGTTGTACAGTATTGTCATCGGACCTTTTTAAACCGACCAATGGACCTTTCTACCACCAAACGAAAATATGCATCAATAATTGTTCTCGCGAGAAATATTTTCTCAGAACATGAGTTCTGCAATTTAGTTTAAAGAGGAATTATCATGCGCCTAGCACTCTTCGCTGTCATTAAAGAGTGTATACGCATGGTCTAGACTAGAGTGTGTGGACAGTGCGCACATATTTACGCTAAGTTTCTTTTTTTAAATCCTGATATGTGCATGAAGAATTGCATACGCACATTTCAATGCCTTTTTTGTGCGTACGCAATGTTTTTGCATCAGGCCCCAGGTCTGGTGGGATACAAAGTAAGCCTGTCAGTGAATTTCTCTAACATCTGACTGAACAGGTGGATAGCATTCGAGAAGGAACACTTCTCAGGCGAGCTGTATGTTTTAGAGAAGGGTCTCTATGGCAGTCCAGAGGATTGGGGAGCACGCAACTTCAAGATCTTGTCTCTTCAGCATGTGGTTTTGGTAATAATTTTCTGCAATATCTGCCCTATTTGTTCAATGTTACAGTTACATTGTTACTTAATAAAACCATGCTGGTGTTTGTATTCCCATGGCATCTTATATTTTATTTTTCTGTCTCAGAATCAGGCTGAAGGACTGTCCAGATATAAGGTGAGTTTAATGGACATCCACAAATTGTTATTGTTCCACATGGAATCTGCACACACTATACATGTGAATCTGAATGAATTAATCAGATATGAATTAATTGGAGCTGACATTAAACTCTTATTGGCCAATGAAAAAATGATCAAATTAGAATATTTTTTAAATGAACATGCAGCAAGATGCTTTGTGAATGACAGGCATTGACATTCTGTGGAGTTCTGCGGACAGATTCCAGGCAGGCCTAATTTGAACTGTGTGAAGATCTTGTTATTCTAGTCAGCTAGATTTATTTTTAGTTTAGATTAAAAAGCAACTTCTTTGAAGCATCATTAATGTGATGTTTTGATTAAACTCTCTGCCTCTTGTTGGTTCTCAGGTGCAGTTGTTCACTGAGCTGGGGTTCCAGGGAACAGTACAGGCCTTAGATGAAAGTGTGGCATTCCTGACAGAGGGCTTCCAGCCCATGTCCTGCAAGGTTTTGGCTGGGAGGTATGAACCCAGTTCAGTGCTATCAAAGAAAATCCAAAAGGACTTTTCTCAAAATAATCAACAGGATAGGATAGTGTTTCAAAATAATGATACATTTCTCTGTGCATGTCTGTGCTTGAAGCTGGGTGGTGTTCGACGGCCCACAGTTCACTGATAACATGTATATACTGGAGGAAGGAGAATACCCCAATCCTGAGGCTATGGGTTTACTCAACTCAGATTGCAAAATCAGCTCTCTCCACAGTGTAGGACATGTGAGTACTGGAAAGATGACAGGAGTCCCTAGGCTTGTCAGATTAATACTCAATTTGGTCCAACTGAAAATGAGGCTGTGAGGATGTGCCAGGCAAGAAACTGTCACTTGCTCTATCAGACGAGGGCTGTCTTACAACAACAAATTACTTTCATTGGTCATGTACATGTATTTTTGACCCTTGCCAAAATTTAGATTTAAACATTAAACATTTATCTGTCTAAAAGAGATGTGAATTTGTTGTAATAACAAGAACAATGCTCTTGGAAACAATATCTACAATGAATTTGAAAAAACAATTGCACCATATGCTATAGAAAAGTCTCATGTCAAAAACATATATAAAATATGTATCATGTTTGTAGTGAAGCAAAATTAAAATGTTGACAGGAAATATTTCTGGAGAATTTGTGATACAGTATAGTCAGTGTTTTAGCTGAAAGATCTAAACCCAGGTACACAACAGTACAACATATTCAATTCCAGGGACAGCCTTGTTTTCAGTCATGTCATATTAAATACAGTCTCACCACCTAATCTGACCAAGGTTTCTGTGACTAAATCATTGGATTTTTATTTAATAATAAACACATTCTGTGTTTCTCTGTTTACCTCAGGAGTTTTCTATACCCTCCATCACACTCTTCTGTAAATCCGGCTTCAGAGGGCGTAAAATAGTTCTGACAGAGGGCGTTTTGAACCTTTCTCTGGCTGGCATTGATGGGCGGGTCAACTCTCTGTTAGTCAATGGAGGAATGTGAGTGGTTTCTGGCCCATTTAAAGCTCAGACTCAATCTGATGTGAAAATAATGTAAAAGTAATTGATTTACCTTTGTTGTCAGCTGGGTGTTGTATGAATACAGCAACTTCCGTGGTCGTCAGGTCCTGCTCCATCCCAGCGAGATCGGTGATTGGCAGAAGTTCAGCGGCTGGGAGCAGATTGGCTCTCTTCGTCCATTACTACAGGTATAAAACACCAGCACATCTCTACTAGAGATCATCTTATAGAGTTGGAGATGGCAAACTATGACCATCTAGTTGGTCAGACAACCCAACAAGTAATTTAGCACATTGCTAGTTCTCAGAAGCATCTCAAAGCATTATTACTTATGATTTACTATGTATGTGTTCAAACGGGATAGTTTTGCTCTTAGGCGTGAGAGTTAATAATTTGGGAACAGCACATATGAAGGCAGGGCAAACCGAACACATTTACAACGTGCACATATTCCAGTAAATCCAGAACAAGATCAGTAATCCTCATAATGGCTTAATAAAACATAGTTTAGTGGAGTTGATGAAAGAAGATTTAGTCAATCTTTATCAACAGTAGTTCTCTTGTAGTTAATTTAATCATTCAAACACAACCATGTATCTTCTGTCTTTCTCAATAGAAACGTGTTTATTTCCGGCTGCGTTGTGCAGAGACAGGCTGCTTGATGTCTCTGTCTGGACCCCTGGATGATATAAAGCTGCTCCGGGTTCAAGTGCTGGAGGAATCTGGTGGTCCAGAGCAGATTTGGGTCTATGAGAACGGACTACTGCGCTGCAAGGTACTCGAGACTTTGATCAACACTGTTCCACCTGAACTTGAGTACACGTGTGATCTCTGTTATGGCTCTGTTTACCGATCATGACCAGCATCTTTCTCTCTTGCTCTTCAGATGGTAGAGGACTGTTGTGTGGAGACGTCTGGAGGTGTGGTGATGGCAGGTTGCAGGTTGAATGTCTCACCTGAACCAGGCAAAGACAATCAGTTCTGGAGCATCACGGGAGACGGAATAATTCGCAACAACCTCAAGCCTGACCTTGTGCTGGAGGTCAAAGGTCAGTACTTGCATATGCTTGAAAGAAGAAAGACAGAATAAAAAGAAATGAAACAGAAAGGTTGGAATGAAACAAACAGAGAAACATTCACATGCACATAGGGCGTGTGTGTGTGTGTATCTGTCAGTAATACAACTGCACCCTCCACTGATGAGCTCATAATCTCTTACTGATGACACATTCTAATGTCACATCATACCTGTGTGATATTTCTATTAGCAACTGTGCTCGATCTGCTTGGGCAACTACACTGACCCTCTCATACATACCACAACATCCTGTCAGAGGCAAAGAATCTGTGCAATCTAAATGCTTTAAATATTCCCGAAAAGTATTATAGTAAAATATGAATATAATTAAAATACATATATTGTTATAATATATAATAAAAAATATATAATTCATAAAGTTTAAAAGGTTTTATGGTCAATGTGAGTTGCCTAGTATACAGTCACTAAATTATTTCTTCGGCTAGAAATGTGTGCCATCTTTACTCTTATCTATAATTTTTTTTTTTTTTAATCCTTATTCAGCCATCACAATTAATTAGAAAAGTCATTGATCAAAAATGTGTATGTATGTATTTAAAGGAAACAATTTGTAAAATTATTTTTTTACATGTAAAGCATAAGGAGATCAGGACATCAAACAAGAAGTAAGATGAGGGTAAATTATTTATTTGGACTGAGACGGGAGTCTCTGATGAAAGATCACTGCTGTATGGCTCCTTTTGTTTGTCTGAATCCAGAATGAGGCTGTTTGTGATTCAAATTACTGTAACCTGAGCTCCACCCTGACTTCAGTCAGCTCAGCAGTAGCCGTGCTGCCATCTAGTGGTCACTTAATGTGGAACACGTTAAATCACTCATCAGTCTTGAATTAACACTGAAATGGCCAAGGCAAAAGTATATATTATATATTCACACAAACACACATTTATAGAAAACACACACACACACACATATACATATATACACACATATAACACTTAGTTCTGGTTCTCGAATCTGATTGGCTGAGAACCTTATTTAATAATAATGAGAACCTTATTATTACCTTATTGAGAACCCATTTCACAATTTGTATCACCTTGCATTTCTCACAGCAATAATGTAAATGTAAAGCATCTATAAAATACACGTACACTACTGTTCAACAGTTTGGGGTCAGTAAGACGTTTTAAAATACAGTTTTCTATTATTGAATATATATATATATATATATATATATATATATATATATATATATATATATATATATACACACACACACACACACTACTGGTCAAAAGTTTTAGATCGGTAAGATTTTTTATGTTTTTAAAAGAAGTCTCTTCTGCTCACCAAGGCTGCATTTATTTGATTAAAAACTATAAAAAAAACAGTATTATTGTGAAATATTATAACAATTTAAAATGACTGTTTTCTATTTTAATATATTTTAAAATGTAATTTATTCCTCAGATTAAAGCTGAATTTTCAGCATCATTACTCCAGTCTTCAGTGTCACATGATCCTTCAGAAATAATTCTAATATGATGATTTTATACTCAAAAAACATTAATTATTATTTTCAATGTTGTTGTTTTTTAATTCTTTGATAATAGAAAGTTCAAAAGAACAGCATTTAAAATAGAATGTTTTCTAATATCATACATGTCTTTACTGTAACTTTTGATCAGTTTAACTCATCCTTGATGAATAAAAGTATTGATTTATTTTATTTCTTTCCCCCAAAAATAAAATTAAAATTCTTACTGACCCCAGACTTTTGAAGGGTAGTGTTTAATGTTACAAAAGCTTTAGATTTCAGATAAATGCTGTTCTTTTGAACTTTCTATTCATCATAGCATCATGAAATAAAAATGTACACAACTGTTTTCAACATTGATAATAATCAGAAATGTTTCTTGATCATCAAATCATCATATTAGAGTGATTTCTGAAGGATCATGTGACACTGAAGACTGGAGTAATGATGCTGAAAATTCAGCTTTGATCACAGGAATAAATTACACTTTACTGTATATTCACATAGAAAACAGCTGTTTTAAATTGTAATAATATTTCGCAATATGACTCTTTTTGTTTGTATTTTTAATCAAATAAATGCAGCCTTGGTGAGCAGAAGATACTTCTTTTAAAAACATTAAAAATCTTACCGATCTAAAGCTTTTGACCGGTAGTGTATATATATATAATTGTTTTTTATTATTATTATTCCAGTAATGGCAACGCTGAATTTTCGGCAGACATTAATCCACTCTTCAGTCACATGATCCTTTTGAAATCATTCTAATATGCTGATTTGGTGCTCAAAAAAACATCTTCTTATTATCAATGTTGAAAACAGTTGTGCTGCTTAATATTTTTGTGTGTACTATGATAACTATGTTTTTATCAAGATTTTTTTTGTGTACTATGATAACTATATGTTTTTATCAAGATTTTTTTTTAAAGTAAAGTTAGTAATTGTTAAAATCTTGAAGTATTTGACCTTCTTAATCTATTCTTCATCCAGGTGGCCAACAGTATGATAAAAACCAGGTGATTCTTAACACCTTTGATGAGCAGAAAAACAACCAGAGATGGACAGTGGAAATCCTTTAGTGCTCGAGTCACACAGAGACCAATTCTGTTACTCCTGATGTTCAGCAGAACCCCTAAAATATCTGAGGCTGTTCTGAGTCTTCAAGATGATGGGAATCTTAACCCCCAAAAATTACTCTGACGAGTCTCTCTTACTGATGGATTGTTATCCCAAGGTGAGAATGTGTTGGGGACTGAATCTTTTGTAATCATCCATCTACATTACAGTCTCTAAATGAGTGATGTGTCTTTGGACATTCAACGAAGTTCATCGACTACGTCAAGGCCATTAAAAAGACCTGCCACAGTTTCACTGGATGCGTCTCAATCAGCTCCCTAGTTCAGTAGTTAGGGCACTGATCAGGGAGTCAGTCATTTTAAAAGCTGTCTCAATAGCAAAATCCTTACAGTGCACTGAAACGTTCGCTCCCTAAAACGTCCCACAATGCATCATGAAAACCAGGGAGCATCGATGCTCACTAACAGAAGCTCTGAAGCGCAAAACATAAATCATGCGAGCCAACTCACTACACATAATGACACGAGATAGATGTTTTTAAAGATACAAACCATTATTTAATTATATTTCAGCATAAATTACATCGCTAGACAGGTAATGAACATAATTTAGCTAATGTTTGTAATCTACGGCTGAAATGGTGCACGTATATGTAACAAGTAAAGAATTTATAAGACTGTACTTGAAATAACATTAAAAAAAGATATCAGATTAAGATATCAGTTCTGCTGTTGTTCATAAATACCAGTAGTGATGTTGTACAATGAGGATGTTGTCATGTCACAGGCAATAGTCATTAATGTCCCAATGTGTAGTGAGCCAGGGTCCTTACTGTCTTTACCAGTGCCCGAATTTGTGTACACGATATACTGATTCATGACCTCGGATGCTGAATGAGACACACCCACTGTCTTTTGTGCTAGTACTTTTTAGTTGTTGACCCGGCAACACAAATAACTGACCTGCTTGCAATGCAATGATATTACCAAAGGGGGTGCAATAGCATTAAGATTTGTATGTAGCTGCACTTTAGGTGGCCTTGTTCATTTTTTTGTATTCGCAAAGAATCAAGGTTTGGCTAGTTAGTTTGACGCAGTTTACCCCTTGCTTAATGGGGCAAAAAGCTTCCTCCAAGTCTTGAGTTGCTGTGTATTGACTAAATTATTTTTTGTAAGAATTACATAAATCGTTGATATTTCATTATAGTATAGTAGATATTTTACTAGTGCCTTATTTTTGAGGACTCTAAAATAGACTCTTTTTTTTTTAACATCTCAACTTCGTCACATCTCAGGATGTTCACTAGGTAAAGGGCTTGTTCATGTGCTATCAGCAGTCATGACATCATTTTCTTGCGGATAGTGGATACAGAGTGATTAATCACATTTATTGGTTCAAAACAACCTGGCTGCAGAACTAATCTCTCATGAGTAAAATTAGCGCATTTTAAATGACATATATTCAAGGGCTCCTGCACCAGATGAGCCACTTCTGTTGAGAGGAATCAGAATACAAATGGATAGTTTTCTCCAGGTATTACAGACTTCACTGAATGTAAGGCAACATTTATATGCCATTCAAAGTCACTGAATGTTTACTCACACTATTTTACAGTTGCTGACTGTACAGTGTTTAACATGTGAGACTATTCTGCTAAATCAGCAAAAAGAAACAAAAAAAGAAAAAAAGAAACACCATTGCACATATTAGAAAATTCTACAACATTTCCTTCTGTTCGTGCTGATCTGGCATCAGTTCAATCCTGTTCACATACTCACATTTATTGGAAAGGCAGCTGATCCTTGATCATCTGTTCTGCTCTCAGAGTATTTTCTGTCTCTCTCCATTTTTAAGTTTGAGTTTTTTGATAGTTGGTTTTGTGTGTGTACATTTTCTATATATCTATGTTTAGTCATCTGTTTTAGCGTTTTTATGTTCATGATTTCTGAAATATACTGTTACATATAGAATAAAACATTTTTATTGTTTGTTTGGCTTTTCAAGTTGTTTATGAAAAAGACAGCAATGTATATATTTGAAATAATGAACAAGAGAATTACCTTATATATACTAATATATTTTTTATATACTATATATACACAATACTAATTTTGTAATGCAAAATAAAGACACTAGCCATTAGATAAATGTTTTTAATTCAACGGACATTAAAAAAAGTGCCAGGTTTAACAGCTTTTAAGTAGGTTTTTGGTTGCCATAGTCACTCTTTCTGGTCCTCAGTGATGGACACCACAGTTTTGCCACGAGCATGACCCTGCTCTACTTTCTGAAAGGCTTGAGGCACCTTAGCAAATGAGAACACTTCTTCCACCACGGGACGGACCTACAACGACACAACAGATCACAAAAGTTAAAACTAAAAGTAACTTTACATAACACCTACAGGTTCACTGAAAATTCATATAAAAGCCTGAAAATCAACATTTAAAGTGTGCTTGTACTGCATTAGTTGATGCTAGAGTCATAGTGAGTGTTGTAGTTTAGTTGTGGGTGCGATGTGGTGTAGAGATTAGTATTCTGAGCAGGTAAACAGGAAGTTGCTGGTTTGGCAGCAACTTTCACACAAGATTAAAGTTCTTGTCTTCACCATCATGCCCTTGAGCACGATTTGCTACCAGAACTGTCATTCTGTATACCGGAAATATATGATCTGCTGAACTCATTATCAAAAGTCAAGTGATTCATTATAATTACAATAAGAATAACCACTAAAAAGAACAAATAAATAAATTAAACTTCCAACACGGGTAACTTACAAATCAGACCAAAAGTCAGGCCAAGTATTGTTTTGTATTAAACATTTTATATATATATATATATATATCATTGTATTCTCATATCTTATCTAAACTAACCCTCACTGACCACAATCTTGTTAGTTGAGAGTGAAAATATAAACGTCTGGTCACCAAACAAACAGAACATGCAGGCACAACACCACAATGCTCTAAAGGAAATAAGATAAGATACATTTCCTGTCTGTTGTTCTCTGTATCACTTTGTATTTTTACTTAGATGTGACAAGTTTCTAACTTAAAAAAAAATGTTTTTATGCTTTCCAATAGAAAAAGCTCCCTTAAATGCTGATTAACATTAAAGTTTAAAGGATATATTCAAATAATGGTAACTTTAATAATGTTCTTTTTGGTTTCTTTCTCTTCTTTAATATCTGATATTAAATTCATAAATCCCAGAGCTCCATAACTTCTCTTTCAATGACGCGTCTGTCTTGTGTTTATGTCTGGTACAGTGTTTGCTATATCTGACATCTATCGTGAGGGTAGTGGCCCTTCATACTGTTGTTCCCGCCATGGAACAATCAAGTTGTCATAACACGAGCGCATAATGACAGTTCTGTCTCATTTCTGTGTTCAAGCAAACCGCAAAAGACTTACCGAGTCAAAGGTAAATATGCAACTGTGATTACAGATGTATTGCAGGTAAAGTTAAGATGTCATTCTATTTTGACATGGAATCATTTTTCTTCCTGCTAAAAGTTCAAATCTGCAGGGGAAAGTAGATGCTATTTATTTTATTTATATGTTTAGTTGAGTTACAGTTGCTGCTAATCACCGTCAGTGCGAACAAAGTGCCACAACTGAGAATCACGTATACAAGCCGACAGTTAAGAGAACTGACTGAAGATATGGGAAGGAGAAAGCTTAGGCGGCTGACTTGTTGCCTCGCTACCCTATTAGGCAATGACTTTTCAGGCCGTGTGAATGTGCGTATGCAGATTGAGGAAGCGTAAGGGCTTAATGAACTACAGCAAAATAGAGAGCTTTGGAGATAGCTAAGCAAATATGTAATTACTGCAATACTAATTTCTCACTAGAAATAACATCAAAAGTGGAAAGTGTTGGTCAAAAACAACTGACCACTGCAACTGTCAGATGCCATCTTTATTTTTTTAACTCAACTGTCACGGAATAGAAAGCACAGGATAGTGGGATATCAAAGGCAGCGAAGGATACATCTATGCTGCCTTCAAAAATCAATCAGATGACGGTATTGCCGTGAGTAGACAGGATGTGATGTGATCATTGGATTCAAACATGGCTTGTTGCCCTCCTACCTGCAGTGCGGAGGCAGCATTTTTCAGTCTCACACACATCAAATACACTCAGTCTGATGTACCTTTCCAGAATCAACCATTTCGCTGATCTCATCCAGCGTTGAGCCACTTGGAGCAAAGAAACCCCAGCGATAGTGCACTCCTTTCCTGAGGTGCTGAGAAAGAGAGAGAGAATTAGTACCGAGCAATCTTCTACCTCCACATTTATAATTAACGATTATTACTAACGAATGAAATGATGTCAGGTAATCAGGTTTAGGTTCCTGACACTTCTACACTCCTTCATTCTGGATCAGTATATTTTCATTCATTAAATCACTTCTTTCCCCACGCCACAGGACAAGGTGGTGTAAAGCAATAATGGGTCATTAGCAGTGAAATGAAAGTGTATTTGATAATGAAATGCTAATAATAATTTCTAGATCAATATTCGATCAAGTAGATTTGTGACATTGATCATATGACTGTGTAGAGATGTTCTTGCTTCCACTGAATATTTTCTGTGGGTTAAATGCCAGAAAAGCAGAACAGGGGTGTCGATTTCCTGCTGTAATTCAGTGGTGTGGATTTCCTGAAACATGAACATCTGCAAGAACAGTGTTCAGACTAACCACAAAAAAAATCTACATACTGCAGTATACAAAATGTTTTGAAAGAACACTTTTATTCACCAAGGATGCATTAAATTGTTTAAAAAAACACTAAAATATATATATTATGTTACAAAAGCTTTCTATTTCAAATGAATACTGTTCTTTTGTACTTTCTATTCATCAAAAATATTAAAGACAGCATAACTGTTTTCAACATTGATACTAAGAAATGTTTCTTGAGCACTAAATCAGCATATTAGAATGATTTCAGAAGGATCATGTGACTCTGAAGACTGGAGTAATGATGCTGAAAATTCAGCCTTGCCATCACAGGAATAAATGACATTTTAAAATAGAAAACAGTTATTTTAATTTGTAATAATATTTCACAATATTACTGTTTTACTGTATTTATGAACGCATTAATGCAGCCTTGATGAGCATAAGAGATGAAGTCTCTCGATGTTTTTATGAAAATTAAGTGATTCATACAAGCTACTAATTCACCCACACATACATCTGTTTGAAAGGTCATGGTTATAAACTGATAAACCATACAAAATAAGAGAAGTTCAAACATCTGTGCCAGAAGAAACTAGATTTCTAGATGTTTTTCACCAGCACATGGACAGGAAGTCTCTACCTTCAGCACTTTGCATCCTATGGTGACTCCAGACTGCATCATCCCGTCTGCTAGGCCCAGTTGGTCCGTGTTATGCAGGAACGGTGTTAATAGAGTAACATATTTAGCACCATTCCAGGGTTTCAGAAGATCTAGTGCCCATTTCTCAGTTTCACCACCAATATTGTCTAAAATCAAATCAAACCTAAAAGAGAGAAAGAGACAAAAGATATAAACTCAACTTCCATCACAAGTTCCATAAAAATAAAAAAAAGTCACTGACTGGTTGCCCAAAAACGAACTTTTCTAAAGTCTGTAGTTGCTTTTCAACCGGTCCAGCAGTGTAGTCCACGACATCATCAGCACCCAGATCTCTCACCAGCCGCTCTGCATTCTGGGAACATGTTACAGTCACATGGGCGCCCCAGGCCTTTATCATCTGTAGAGAAGTAAAAACCAACATCTTAATCAAAATGTCAATTATACAGTGGTGTTACACACAAATGATTATGTGTTTTATTACTTATTAACTCATTTGAAATTGTTTCCAAAAAAAGTTTTAAATTATGCAAAATGCTAAAAAAATCTTACATGCAAAGAATTATCATCATCACCTGTATAGCAAAGGTCCCCACTCCTCCTGATCCTCCCAGGATCAGAACGCTGTATGAGGAAAGGATAGTTCCATTACAGCCAGTCTAAAACAACTGCACATCTATTATGATTCATCTAAGCTTCTAACATGGGTATGAATTATTTGAAATCACCGTTGTTGTGTTCAAGTGTTGCTGAGATCACAGGGTCGAAAGCAAAGAAGAACTTTCAGCATATAAAGTACAGTTGTCTTTAAATAAGAATGATCTGCTAAATAATGTTGCAAATTTGTAAATACGAGCTTCAATGTGGTAATTAATGTCATTATGTAATTTGTTTTGAGATGCCTAATCTAATTTTGGTACATGCTAATTCAGTTAATACTATGAGGGCATTATTAACAGAAAAAAATAAGACCAATTGGAGGCTGGAAATTAAACTAGATACAGAACAAGACAAAGCAAAAAGCAGAAAGGAACAACAAGTATTTTTAGTTTAAAGGAGTCATGATATATATACATATATAATTTTTCACCATAAATCATCTTTTCACAACAAGGAAATATCAAAAATATGATTCTATGTGAGATGAGCCTATTAACTGGACGAAACAAAGACCTACTCCCACTCGACTCAACAGGAGCAACGGACAATGTGTTACAATCACTGAAAGATGAACCTGAACAAACAAGTACTTGCCGTTTCTTAGCACAGTTGTCTTTGTTCAGGCCACCGGTGTTGACGATGGCAGACCAGGCCGTTGCAGCCACATACGGGATGGATGCTGCTTCAACATGCCTGAGTGATTTGGGTTTATGGGACACCTAAATCACAGTGATGAACAATGAACTTCTCTACGTAGGAGTAATTTAATTATCTAAAGGACAACAATTGTCATGTGACGTGTCAAAACTACTGTACTGTTCTCTACATGTGAATGGATACTTTTATCCGTTTATACAACAAAACATGAAATTAAATATTACCTCATTGGCACTAAGCACTACAAACTCTGCCAGGCCACCCTGCTTCCATGGAGGGACAGCGGCCCACACCTAACAGAGAAAAACAGACTTTAGGGTAATTATTGGACATTGTGTATATAATATCATACAGTTATGATATTATATAGAATAATAACTGAATAGAGCACCTGATCTCCTGGTTTAAAGTAGTTTACATCCAGGCCACATTCCATGATCTCTCCAGATACATCCCGCCCCAGGATTAGAGGAAACTCACTGCCTGCCTGGTTTATGTTCAGTGGATCACGTTTCATGGCCATAGTAGCTGCTCCATAACCACCTATGGGAAACATAAAAGACTTTATTTAGTACACTATAAACTCTTACCAGAAAATATTTTAATTTATTTATTGAACATTTTAAAATGAAATACATGTTTATTGTTTAATTTATGACGTTAAAGACCCAGTCAGGCTGGTCCCAACAGGCCTTGTGACTCATCCTTTCACAATAACACAATAAAGTGGTGTGTTTTTGACTTTGCATATAGGCAAGCTGGTGTAAACCTGAGGATGTTGAAGTGCTAACATTACTAAAACTATGTACATGTATACATGATGTATGTATATAAATCATTTAAAATATCAAATAACACATATAAAATACTAATTCTAACTGACTGTAACATGGTGATATTTAGCAGGCACCACTAATGACAGCTCATAATGACTAAGCAATTCACAATTATGATATTGCATGCTCCAGTTCAAAGTCAAACATTTTCTTCATGAAATATGGTGGTCATTTGTCCCTCACATACTTATGTCATATCTGAAAGTGACAAACTATTCTGAACCATATAAGATGCCTACAATCATTCTACACACTATAAATGGCACATGCTATAAACACAATGATATCATTAAGTGATGTGATCGTCACATACCCCTCATATTGATGTCGATGGGGTTTATACCCGCAGCGTGCACCTTCACGATCACTTCATTGGGATAGTGGATGATCGGAAGCGCCGCGTTCTTAGTGAACCGCAACACCTCGTTTTTCCCGTATTTGTCGATGACCCATGCGGGCATCACAGTCCTGCGGGAGGCTGAGAAACTGAAGCTCCTATACTGACCCCTCAGCGAGCACACCAACCACCGTCTACACATGAGCATGATTGATCAATCATAAAAAAAATATTCCAGGGCTCTCCTCCCGAGGATATTTCTTACAGTCTCATAAGCCCTTCATCGATTAGGAATAAAACCTATTGCTTAGTTACACACTTACAAGTTCAGCGAAAGCGCGTCTCTTGTCCTGCAAAGTCAAAACAATCCGGTGAACTTTCACACGACGCAGTGAACCAATCACAAGACACATTGCTTTTCGATTGACCAATCAGAGAGTAGAGGTGATGGAACGTCAGCGGGGTCAACAGAAAGTGTCATGTCAGCCTCCAGTGCGGCAACAGCGATGCTCGGCCTGTCCATTAGAGAGGTCTGTGCTTACTTTAACCTTAAATTAATTTATATCGCTTAATTGTAGCCAAGAATTGAACTTTATAAGGATTCACCGCGCTGTTTTTCTTGGCAATGTGTTACTTAATGTTTTAACTCAAAACCCTTCTAAATTCAGCCTATAAAACAGTCTGACATAGCTGGTAGACCTTCTAGGACCAGCAAAGCAGTAGCTATAAGCTGTTTTACAGCAGGGTGTAATGAGCTTTTAGGTTAATATTCAGATACTTGGATACATTTATATAATTACCTACTAAAATAGAAAGCCACAATGTCTGCCTACTACAGGTGTCCCAGGCACTGAGGGATGGAAGGGTGTCTGCCACCGAGCTCTGCAAAAAGTGCATCAACCAAATACAAAGGACACGTTACCTGAATGCTTATATCACCATTACAGAGGAGACGGCAATGGAACAAGCACAGAGAGCAGACATTAGGCTCAGAACAGGTATGTATGTCACATAAAATGTATATTTAATTCATGGCTGAATAATAATTTCCATGTGCTCTATGTTTTTTCTTGTAAGGCAAACCTCTTGGTCCTCTGGACGGCATTCCCTTCTCTGTAAAAGACAACTTCTGCACGGAAAACATCGAGACCACCTGTGCTTCAAACATGCTTAAAGGTCAGCTAAAATACAATAACAATATTGAAGCATAGACACCTTTACGGTGTCACTGGTGATTTGTGAGCGGTTTACATTTAGTCTGTTTGGATTTGTAGGTTACGTTCCTCCATTCAATGCTACAGTTGTGCAGAAGCTGCTGGATCAAGGAGCAGTTCTTGTTGGAAAAACTAATTTAGATGAGTTCGCAATGGGGTAAGATCAAAGTGTGCACCTACACTGCTTTTCAAAAGTTTGGGCTCAGTAAGATATATTAATGTTTTGTTTTTTCAGCAATGATACTGTACATAGTTGAATAGATTGAACAGATTGTGTCTGCTCTGCAAGTCTGAGCATTTCCTCTGTCTCTCTCTCTCTTAAGATGTGGCAGTGCGGATGGGGTGTTCGGTCCAGTTCGTAACCCATGGAGCTATGCAACCCTGTACCGTGAACACAGCAAAGAAGATCCAGATTCTGATTGGGCAATCACAGGAGGAAGTTCAGGAGGTAGTGCAGCGGCAGTGGCTTCTCTCAGCAGCTTCCTGTGAGTGTAAAACTCTCCATATAATTCTGCATACTACAGCATTCACCAGTCAAAATATACACCTGGACTTTCGCTTCAATACAAGCATGTCCATAAAGCCCAGTTCACATATTTGAGCAGGTGCTCCCAGATGAAAGCAGAGGAATAGTTCTCTGTATATCTGAAACAATATATTATATTATCTAATATTTTAGCATTCATTCCAGAACAGATGTAGACATAACTCATTTACTCTTTTGATCTTTCTGACACTTTATAAGTGACTAATTGATCATAATGTATTTATTTAGCAGTTTAATACTCTGCATTTAATTAGTTAGGTAATAGATGTTCATGTGCATGGGGTGAGTGTACCAAAAACACATTATTACATAAGGCTTCATTTACAATGTGTATGGGCCTAAAACTATCTCTTTGCCACACCTGCCAATGGCCGGTAACTTCAGAAAATTTATCAGCCATAAATATGTTTTACTGGCCATTAAACTGTTTTTGCAAAAACAGGCAGTAATGACACCAAAACTTTAGATATTAGTGAAAATTCACAATTTTCGATTCCAATTTCAATACCACAACTAAAACTACTAGCTATAATTAATATAAATTTAAAACATTAAAGACAAGTAAACAGTCAGTAGTAAAATTAAAAACAAATAATCAAATTACAAGCAAAAGCACAAAATAAATTAAAAATAACAAAGATACTGTGAAACTGCTTTTCAGGTTTTTCAGGTAGGGCTGACAGTAGTTTTCAGTAGGGCTGCACGATATTGAGGAAAAATGCGATATGCGATAACTCATTAAATAATGCGATATTCGATATGCGATACGATAATGCTTAAAGTGTGTAAAATTAACTTAAATTATTTTTAAAATATATTTAAAATTAAATAACCTACATACGTGTTTCACATTCTTTTTTTGACAAGAAAACATCCCTACAACTTCTGAAAGTGAACAGCAGTGTTTTACTGTAGCATAACATCAGTGTAAACCACAGGGTTCAGGGTTTCAGGTTATCCTACATTAAGATTATTTAACAACAGAAACTGAATAATCAAATGTAAAAATAAACACTGCTTAGTTTTCACTGTATGAATTAAATATATACTGATTCTTATTAAAGCTACAAAAATTATTCAGCCAAGAGCAGTAAGTGATTTTCAGTTTGTCTTTTGTTCATTACCCAGATTATTGCAAGCTGTTGCGATATGCATATCGCGATATACACATTTGCGATATTTCGATAATTTCGATATATTGTGCAGCCCTGGTTTTCAGGTACAGAAATTCAATAAAGTAAGCAAATGTAAAATAACACTGCATAGTCTTCACTGTACAAATTAAACTTAAACATCCTTATTAAAGTTACAAAAGTTATTTAGTCAAGACCAGTGAGTGATTTTTTTTTTCTTTGTCCTTTGTTGTTTGATTAAGATTAAAAACGGACAAAAGGAATATTAGGCTGCTGTCACTTTAAGACTAATGCATGGATCTAATATACTGATACACATGCGTTTACTTTCTCAACTGTTTACGTATGGGTCACTTAAGACATAACCAACTATGTTTACTTTCTTGCTTTTTTTTTTACATACAAATTTGAATTTGTCTGCTCAAGTGAAAGACAGTGTGCAAAAACTAAACTGAGCTCTCTAAGACACGGCTTACATGGCGCGTGCTACGGATGTTTGCGCACACAAAACTTTCCACACAGCATGCAGGGAGCTCATTTTCTTTTCGCATCATCTTGAATATTGTCAAGGCTTAAACTTTTGTGACAATGCAACACTGACCCGTCAACTGTCCTGAGCCTGTTTCACATTTGTTCATGTTCATGCATTGTTAGAATTCATAAAAAATCAAATTTCTCTTAGAGCCTTGGGATCTGATACAGGAGGCTCTACACGAAACCCTGGTTCTCTCTGTGGGGTCGTGGCTCTGAAACCCTCTTACGGCCTACTCTCTCGTCACGGCCTCATCCCTCTGGTCAACTCAATGGACGTGCCGGGAATCATGACCAGGAGTGTCCATGATGCTGCCACTGTCTTGAGTAGGAGAGCTTTCGTTCATTAACATATGAGAATCACTGATTTAAATTTGTACTTTACGTTTTTGGGTGGTTTTGTTTTTCAGGGATTCTGCAGGGCCGAGATGAGAGAGACTCAACAACTGTCCAGGCACCCGACACCCCACCTAGCCTTCCTGAACACTTTGACATTAGAGACATATGTGTTGGCATACCAAAGGTAAAGCTGCCTTCAGACCATTCGCTGGGTGACAGCAGCTCAGTGTGGTTAACAGCAGAAGGGTCGAGTCTGGTAACTCAAATATTCAAACAAGCATTGTTTATAAAGTTGGACAAATTATCTTACCATATCCAAAAAATATTATATTTAGATAATGATTAATTTAATATGTAATGCAGCATTTGAGAGAAACTCACTGTCAAGTGGAAAAAAGAAGTCAATAAATTTTAGGTTAATATTTAATTTCAATAATTATTATATTTTTTATAAAGTATTAATTATGTTTTTTCCATAAAGAAGTTTAACCTATTTAATATGTAACTGTAAAGTATTTATCACAATAGTAATTATTTCATTTAAATAAAATTTATGCTGCTTTAAATAAAAACATAATTGTGTCCAGGAAGGATTACTGTAATACAATAATGAAATGGACTTTACTGCATTATGTTTATTTCTTACGACTGTAATGAGAATATGGGACAAAATATGCTTAACTGTCATAATACTATCACAATGCAAAATGGTCTTCATTTTCTTTTTTTCAGATTTTTGGGGTGAAATAAATTTGATTGTAAAGATTCAGTTATGTTTCTATGATATTGTAATAGAGTTTCTATGATGTTAGGAATATCATGCTCCGGGTCTGTCTAAGGACACTCTGGCCCAGTGGAGTCGAGTCGCAGCCATGTTTGAGCAGGCAGGGGCGCGGGTACAAGAAGTATCTCTTCCACACACGCAGCACTCCATCGTCTGTTACCACGTCCTATGTCACTGTGAGGTTGCATCAAACATGGCACGTTTCGATGGGCTTGAATACGGTATTTAAAGCCTAAACATTTCCAAAACCATCACATAACAATTAGACCTACATGATGGGTTTAAAATGTAGGTGTTACTTTTAAAGCTACAATTACAAAAAAAAAAAAATGTACATCTCCATTTGAGTTTTGAAAAGTTTTTTTTTTTTTTTAATTGTCCCTTTTTCTCTTCAGGCCATCGCAGTGCAGTTGACAGCTCCACAGATGCCATGTACGCCACCACACGACATGAAGGCTTCAACAGTGTGGTCCGTGGAAGAATCCTCTCAGGGAACTACTTCCTACTGAAATCGTGAGGGCCTCAAAAACAGAACCACAATTGTCTCAGATCCGTTTAACACTGTATCTTTATTCATAGTTTGTATAGCCCCTCTCATGCACACTCTATTTAAAGATGCACAAATTTGCTCACTTGCTTAGTTTCTACTAATGCATCGGTACTACATTATCATTGACATTATAGTTAGACAGATGTTTAAAAGTTTGGGATCAGTGTAAGGCCCGTGAAATTGGTCCAATCTGCCGGTCCGCCAATACACGGGGAAGGTTATCACGTGCTCTGTCCTCACTCATGCAAAGTATTGGTTGGTTAAATTTACAATACATTTAGTTATGTATTGTCTCGTTTATTTCATCTGACTCCATAAATGAAAAGGTTTTAATGATATCTGTGGATCATTAATCATGAGTAAATGTTTGACTATTCCGTTTAACTCTTCAATGAAAATAATATCAAAGTCAGTTAGAATAATCAAATGTAACAATTTATTATGTCAGGTAAATGTATCATGCCAATTTCATAATCAATTCAAAGATAATCGATACAAAACATCAAATGCTCTGGAATAGAAAGAAGATGCAAACCCAACATTAAGAAATACGTGAGGCTGAGAGATCTATATCTCTCAGCCTAACGGACCGATCTGAAGTACAGAAAAGGCCCTGAACTCTCTGCTGCATCTCATTAAATAGTCAGACCTCTTTCACATGGAAACATGTGCTAACAAAAGAAATTTGCATGCAGTGGTCGCACCTTCATGGGGGTGGGTGACCATTTGCTTGAGAGACCACCTTCCTTTGTAAGTCAGTTATCCATAAACTCTTAAAACCTTATTACCTTTTATTTGATCTATCTGGATATGAGATATCTGTACCACTCACTTTGAGACATTTCAAATGACACCAAAAACATAACAGTCAATGATAAACATTCACATTAAACCATATTCTTGTGTGAGTTCTTAGTAGTTTGCGGAAGTGAGGTCGTATGGGGGAGGTCAAATGGTAATTAGCCCTTTGTTTCAGACCAGGGCCTCAACCAGTATTTTCAGTCTTACATCAATACGATTTTTTTTTTTTTTTTAAAGAAATTAATAATTTTATTCAGAAAAGATGCATTAAACTAATCAAAAATTACAATTTCAAATAATTCTATTTAGTAATGTTTCCTGAAATTAAACTGTTTTCACAGTTTCCACAAAAATATTAAACAGCACATCTGTTTTCAACATTGATAAGAATGTTAATGACAAAAAGAAACGTTTCTTAAGCACCAAATCAGCATATTAGAATTATTTCCGTAGGATCATGTGACACTGAAGACTGGAGTAATGGCTGCTTAAAATTCAGCTTTGCCATTGCAGGAATAAATTACATTTTAAAATATATTAAAACAGAGAACAGTTATTTTCAATTGTACAAATATTTCACACTCTTACTGTTTTTTTATGGAGCCCCTAAAGGGACATGGTGGTGGAAAAAATATGAGATGAGAGGAAAAATTATGTCAATGCTTTTGCAATGCTCTCGCAAAATGTTTGCGTTCCCCCAATAAACTTTGTGTTCGCTTGCAAAACATTTGAATTCTTTGTGAGCAAGTGCAAAGTTTCTCAGGACCAAGTCCCTTTAGAGGCTCTGTAGTTTTTACTGTATTTTTGATCAAATAAATGCAGTCTTGGTGAGCACAAGAGACTTCTTTCAAAATCTTACCGATGCCAAACTATTGAACAGTAGTGTACATTAGTTCCCAATTTGAGTCTTAGCTACCTGCAGAAGTTATTCTTATTAACACATGGCCTGCACTTGTTTTGTTAGGAAATTGTATGCCAAAAAAGAAATGTTAATCACTTATACAGAATTTTTCAATATGCAGAACATTGCAGGTTTTCCAAAATGTTACCATGGTGCAATTTTGATTTGCAAAAAAATAATAATCATTTGTATCAATCCACCCTACTGTGCTGTAGTGTGTTTTAATGCAGATTTGCCTTGTGTTTGTTCTCATAGAGTGGTTACAGATATCAGCGTTTCAAATCTTCACACCCTGTCTTCGCAGGAATTATGAGCATTACTTTGTGAAGGCTCAGCAAACCCGTCGTCTTATCACTGAAGATTTTAAAACCGTGTTCCGCTCTGGCATAGACGTTCTCCTCACACCCACAACGCTGAGCGATGCAGCCCGCTACTCTGACTTCATACAGGAAGACAACCGAACACGCAGTGCTCAGGAGGATGTCTTCACCCAGCCTGTCAACATAGCAGGTATGCACAGGAAGTGGATATGAGAGAGAAATTACTCCTCTCAATGGAGCGAGATTTTCCATAGAGGTGCTGCATGTCCATATCTGGCTTTACCTGTGCAGATGTGGTTTGTTTATCACCTGTTTTGAGGTCAATCAGGGAGTTTTGCGTGATCACAACAATCGTCAAGGACGTGTGAACTCCAGCTAAATGACCTCTGAGTACAGCAGGGTTGTCTCCTGAAGCAGTATAAACAAACTCACAGCTGAGTTTAATGGGTCAATGAACTAACAAATCCAAAGTCCATCCATCTTCTTGTGATCTTTTTCTAAGCCAAAATGTATGTATTTCCTCCACAGGCGTGCCTGCTGTGACAGTGCCAACAGCCCTTTCACCCCGAGGTCTTCCCATTGGCCTGCAGCTGATTGGTCAGACACTACAGGACTGGAAGTTGTTGACAGTAGCCCACTGGATGGAGCAACAACTCAACTTCCCATTGGTCCGTTTTCATGAAGACTCAAATAAGAGAGAGCTGGACCAATCAGTCAGAGATAGGACACATACAGTGGGATTATAACCAAAACACAAAGACTGAACTGGTAGAGTTAAGAGGAAATGAAACCTATGATGGTGTAATTTAGTATGACGTGAGAATATTTGTTGTAGAATGTACAGCAAATCCTGTAACAGCACACTGGATCTATATGAGTCTCTATTTTGGACTTTGGGCTGCATCATTCATTCTCCTTTGCTTCTCAAAATTCAAAAAGTGGAGCCACTGAATTAAATTCACTACTGCTGATAAAATATAAAAATGCAAATATCTCAATATCTCTATTTTTATTTTGTAACAATATTTTATTTGTCAAACATTATGGAGACAATAAAGTGTAAGCCGTATTTGGGAAAAAGATTCCAATTTTAATAAATCGATTATATGTGATAATTTAATTGAATTAAATAGCATTGTGTTATAAACATATAAACTCACATACACACAACACATAGTTTTTTGCCACGCTGTATTTTTAAATCTATATGAGATTAAAAACAGCTGTTTTAAGCTAGTTCTTTTTTTCTTTATAAATGAGGAATATCGTCATCAGGAAACGTGTCACATTTTGGCAAAATTTCACTGGCAAAAAATGTCTTGTCAGTAGTGTAGCGACGTATAGACCAGATCTCACACATAATTCACTCAAAGAAAGCAGCTTTCTGTTGGTCAACCCGACAAAATAGTGTGAACAACTTGAGCTGGTTGCGAAACGTGCCTTTGGGAGTCTTTCATCTTCACGGCATTCGATTATATGTGATATCATTTATTTTTAACAATTAAATATAGCATTGTGTTATAAACTTACTGTGATCTTAAAAATTACCTATTGCAATCCTTATATTGCAGCTTTTGCTGCAGCAGTGGTTACTTTTCAGATATTGTGAAAGCATAAAAATAAATCAGTTAGGAAAAACTTGAGTGAAGGTAAAATAATTCTCATTTATACAATCAGACAATATGGGCAAACTTGTAAAACAACTTGTATTCAAAGAGAATGGTCGCAGGTCTCCAACAGAACCACATCACTTCAGTTTGTACCACAACCTTAAAGCAGAAGTTTGCAAGCAAACCGCAGGTGGAGTGCTGTTTAACCATTCCATGTGCACACATCCTGTTTCTAACGTATGACAATACTTCGGTACTTAGGCCGGAAATGAGCTTCAGTTATGTCTTGAGTATGAAGTCGTTATTTATAATTTCTTTTTATGGCTAAGGTTATTAACTGAATAAAGGGAGCTGGCCATGAATTATTGTCTCTCCAGCACATCACAAATTGTGTTGTGAAACATTTTTTGTTCTGTTCTTACATTAAGATGGTTATGTTAACAAAATAGTGTGTTGAATTGTATAATCAAAATCATATTCATCACTGATAAACAACATCTTCACACAAATGAAAGAATGTGAATTATAGATTTATCCTTGGACAAAGCTTAATGTTGTGTATTGTATGAAGAAGCTGGAATCATTCATTCTTGTTTAGTGGTATCTTTTGACTAGTGCTGGAAGTGTGCTCTTTATTTCATTAAAACTTAATGTGATTATCTCATCAGCACCACAGGAAGCTGGTGTATCTAATTTAGTCAATGAAGAAGTGCACTTATTTCCATTTAACCATTTCATTCCACAAGAAAAATACTGACCATCTGTGACCACACACACAACAGAAGTCACTTGCAAAGAAAGGAGCTTTCTGTCGGTCAGTGCAGTGAATTTAATTGAACAACTTGAACCAATTGTGAAAAGTGCCTGTGGGAATCTTTCACCTTCACATGAAATTCTAGATGACATGGATTTCAATTGAAATGACTGGATTTTGCCCCTTCAAAATTCAACGAACAACAGAAAATGTGATGTCACCGCTGTTGGAAAGTTTTCTTTTATCGAAGCAGAGACCAGGAGACAGTTGGGATCGCGTTCAACGGAAGTTATTCTTTATTGAGAACTCCGCTGTACGTTGCTGTAGTACTTCCAACATGATCTAACTCTAATACAGTATGCATTGTAGTTATATACATTCCAAGGGGGAGGGATTACATAGAGGTGGAGATTCTGAACAAAGCATGCAAATGAAGTATACAGGTTAAGGTAACACCCTAGACTGAGGGTCTGGCCCATCCTAATTCAATCAGCATAAGGCTCCAAGAGCCATTTGGGTCCGAAAGCCATTTTGCAGAACAAAAGGTGAGATTCTCAGTGAATCATTCGTGTGCTAATCCCATCAGTCTGACAATAAGGAGAGAACAGAAATTGCAACTTTGCTGAGATCTTAACCTTAAAAGATTCTTTACCATGATGTTATGTACAGAAGCATATTTGAAATAGATTCTTAAATTTGTAACCCTTCACCGCACATTATTTAGTCAGGGTAGACCCATATTAAATTTTACATGGATGAACACAAGGACTTTCAGTCTTTTTAATGGCACAGACTATATAAAGGTCCTAGATCATGTCATTTTCACAACGTGAAACGTGACCTATTGTGACATATGTCTGAGTGTAAACGCTTCTCAAACAAGAAACAATGTAGGGCAGGACTTTTTCCATTTAGAATTGATTGGATTGTTGTGGTTTGCAGTTGTCATGATGTCATGTGAGTGACAGGTTGTCCCGCCCTTGTGCCAAAAAACGTGTTATCAAAGAAGAGAAGAGGGGAATTTATTTTGATTAAAGGTTATGGGGGCAAAACATTATGTGTACAGTTAAATCATTTAGAATAAATACTGCAATATTCCATTAAAAAAATAATTTTAAATTTTCATTTAATTGTGACTTTAAGCAACTCTCTTTGACAGTTTTACCATGTCTCGCTGCTTTTTTGCACTTCTTTTCTCAAACAGTCTCAAATTAGATCCTAAGTTTCAATAGGCTGAAACAAAAATAACTTCCATCAATGACATCAAGGTCAAGGTCAAGGTCACTTTTATTTATATAGCACCTTAAAACAGCATTTCTGCTGACCAAGGTGCTTCACAGAAACACAATAAAAACACAAAAAACACAATAAAAACAAAAGTCGTACAAATTACATAGTAAAAAATGTAACTCACTAAGGCTAGATATCCACAATTATGAATAGGCCTGAGAGAAAAGATGCATTTTCAGTGCTGACTTGAAAACATATAAAGAAGAAGACAACCTGACAGATTGAGGTAACGAATTCCACAGTCTAGGACCAAGAACGGAGAACGCTCTGTCACCTTTGAGATGAAGGCATGAATTACTGTCTCTAGGTCACCAAAAGATAAAATAGATTTCAATTTCCGTAAGCCTCTAAGCTGGAAGAAACTGCCTCTGACAACAGAGTTTATTTGCTTGTCAAATTTTAACTCTGAGTCGACAACAACACCCAGGTTTTTTACATGAGTGCGGATATTCGCCTTTCAGCGGTCCTAAACCAGAGGTCAGGCCATCTACCAAATGGGGGGGGGCAAATAAAATAACTTCAGTCTTCTTTTCATTCAACTGTAGAAAATTTTCACCCATCCAATTTTTAATGTCATTTACACAGGCTAATAAGTCAGATACAGACTTAGAACCAGGCTTTTTGACATATACAACTGGGTATCATCCGCATAAATATGATAAGGAACCTGATGAGATTCAAAGATGTAACGAAGGGGGAGCATATATAAAGAAAATAAAATCGGTCCCAAAATGGAGCCTTGCGGTACTCCACCCGTGACAGGAACAGGTGATGAATGAGACTGACCTATCTCCTCTCTGAGAAATAGGATCTAAACCACTCTACAGCCGAATCACAGATACCAGCCTCAGTTTTTAACCTGTTTAAAAGAATGCAGTGATCCACTGTATCAAAAGCTGCACTTAAATCCAACAATACAAGAACTGCACAGTTTCCGGAATCCACAAATAACAACAGGTCGTTTACCACTCTCAGCAAGGCTGATTCAGTGCTATGCTTGGATCTAAACCCAGACTGAAACGGATCAAGTATATTATTCTCAATTAAGTAAGGGGATAACTGATTTAAAACAGCTTTCTCCAATACTTTCGATAAGAAAGGCAGTTTTGAAATAGGTCTATAGTTATTTAGATCAGATGGATCCAAATTTGCCTTTTTGAGCAGCGGATGAACTACTGCATGTTTGAAACAAGATGGAACGGAGCTCGTCTGTAAAGAACTGTTAATGACAGAAATAATATTTGGTGCAACTGAGTCCAGGACTTCCTTTAACAATGTAGTTGGTATAACGTCAAGTGAACAAGTGGTCGATCTTAAACTGGACACTATATTCGATAGTTCCGCATGTGAGATTGGATTGAAGTGAGAAAATTTAGCTCTATTCAAAGGCAGATGTCAGACCTTCTGGGATGGATTCGGGACAATCTGGGATTTGATGCAAAGGATTTTGTTAATGAAGAAGCTGCAAAACTTCTCACACAACTCTGGGCTCTGAGCAACACCAATCTCAGTAGAAGAATTTAATACTGAATTTATAGTAGCGAACAAAAACTTTGGACAGTGGGAATTTTGAGAAATCAAGTTAGAAAAATATTTAGATCTTTGCAAAGCGGCCTCCTCTTGAAATTTAACTAAGGGATGTTGCAATAGCTGATAAGAGATTTGTAATTTGTCCTTCCTCCATTTTCTTTCTGCCCTTCTACACTCTTTCCTTAAAGAACGAACTTTGTTCATCCAAGGCTGTTTTTTAGGTTTTCGTATCCTGACTTTACGGGGGGCAATTTCATTTAAAATCCCAGTACATGATGTATTAAAACTAAGCACCAAGTCATCAACATCAGGATACTGTGTAGTGACACTTACAGGGAGTTCTGTGAAAGCCTCAATAAACTGTGCAGCAGTAGAATGATTAATAACTCTAGACAGGTAAGTGGAGGACTTGTGTTCAGATTTTAAAGTAGGGATAGAACAATCAAATATTATTGATCAGACAAACCAGCATCACGAATGTCAATGTTTGTTATAGGAAAGCCTGAAGTCATAACAAGGTCAAGTGTGTGACCCTGCATATGTGTAGGATCGGAAATCAGTGTTGTAATATCTCTAGTCATCACTTCAGTGCGTGTGTCTTGCCTAATAATATGTCCAAATAATATGTCAGTTATGGAAATATGAAAACAGCGTACCTGGTCAGAACACCATGGTGACCCTAGGGAGCTTTAACAGAACCGAAAAGCTCTGCTTCCTCTCCAGGAAAGGTGCAGTGCAGTCACGTTTCGCTGCTTGGTCAAATTTTGCAGGCAAAATCTGTACATATGGGCTTCATACATTGCTACGCTATAGATAATGGACCATTTTTTGCTAACAAAATTTCACTAAATGTTTGCATTTAATTTTATCTGTAAAAGACTGTAAAAATGCTACAGTACTGATGCTAAAAATGTAAAAATTACAGTAAAAACCTGTTAGTTGGTTAACAGTTATTTCCCTTTTAGTTTACGGGGGAAAACAAATAGATCTAACCTTAAATCTGTACCATTTTTGGAAGTAAAACTTATGATTTACATTGAAATGCTGTAAAGTGACATTCCTAGAATTCCCTGTGTGACAATTCACATTTGATGGCTTTTCATTTAAATAATTATTTCTTCTTAGTTTCTGTTATCAGTTTTGTACATTAGGGTTGTTTAGTATGTCTATTTTGTTTAGTATGTTAGTATTTACCTGAGCTTGTGGATAAGCTGCTTGTGATGAACTTTAGTTCATCATGTGGCTTTCTCTTTACCACTTGTGTTGATATAGTGTTTGTCAGACTTCAGTAGCAGCTTGGCCAATTCAGAAGAAAAAGGCTGTTGGAATAACCCATTTAACACATTATTATTATTATTATTATTTTTGTTATGAAAGTGATTCCAATGATATCGCTCCTCTGTGTCGTTAACTTTACAGCTCTGATAGAACCAGAGTGATTATTAGTGAAGTTCACAATGTAATTTCGGGAGGAGTGAACCCATCTAATCTTTCAGTTAACTGCTGGAGCATATAAGCAGCCGCTCACCTTGCTCTGGCATCAGCTGTTTTGGCATCCCTCCACCTCCCCAACTCCACCAACATAATTTAGGCATCTTGCTACCTTACTCATCATCCAAGCGTTGGTAGTCCCACTGAAGCTCGAGTTGAAGCTGCTTCCTCGAGCCCCTCCACTCCGGACAGCAAGCCAAATACGCTTAACCTTATAAGCTTAAAGATTATATGGGTAAAGGAACTCGTGAAAAACTTTATAGTTTTAGTTATTAGTTATCATGCTTGGTGTAAACAGACCTTAACTGAGACATTCTGTCACTGTAGGGTGTTATGAGCCACTGCTGTGGGTTTTTGTACAGCCACACACACAAATCATCTAACAATGGGTGGGTTTCTGTTTCCAATTATACTAACCACAGATCAACCATAACTTTTCACCTTTTTTTTTCAGATATTTTGATTGGTAGATTATACAAAAAGAGAAAGAGGGAATCTCTGCAAGAAAAGAAATAAGATGGACTGTCCTATCCTAGGGCAATATGAGGTGACCTATAGGGCCGATGTGGCAGGGGGTCTCGTGAGTCAAAGCAGCCAACAGCAGAACTACTGGTGTAATGACACTCTGACTTGAATAAAGGCCCATTATTGATAGCTTCAGTCAACACAAACAGTGTTCCACCTTAATGTTTACACAACAGACTGAAAGATATCAGAGAGACAGAGGGAGGGTTACAGACGCTCTCATTCATGGCATCTCGATCTGTTGAGGTACAGGATGTTTAGCTGCTTGTCTGTGCTCTCACCTCAGGGACAAAACACCCTTATTGTTCTGATTCATCAGAAATAGCGTTTCAGAACGTGGTGCTCTGACTTCAGTGTTTTTGAAGAAAAGTAAAAGATTGTTTTTCCTTGAACACATAACCATATCAATTCTAGAATATAGGCAAGGCAAGTTTATATATATTTCACATTTCATACACTTTGGCAATTCAAAGTGCTTTACGTAGAGAGGAATAAAAATAATCACACTATAGCAATTCATAGAGCTTTGCAAATTAATTCACTGCAAATAGTCACATTGAAGGCTCTATAGCTGTTGTTTGTTTCTGCTCTACATGACCAAATCAGGGGTCAAAAACACTGCAAATTATCCCACATTCTCTCTTGTTTATGAGCAGCACATATGTGTGATGTTAACTGTAAATATTCAACACAGCTTAGTCATTCTGTTCACCATCACTTTGGCCCCTATATATGGGATCGTTATGAGGAACAATACAGTCTTTAATTGAAATGGCCCAAGGTAATTGAAACCTTAGAATAAATACTCACTTTTATTGACCAAACATCTTGAGTGCGTCTAAGAATGCCATTGAGAGGCTGTTTTAGACACTTCTAAAATACATGAGCCAAGTTCCCTGCTTGAGTTTCGGGTAAGTTCTCACTTACTCTATGCCATTACATCAGTGTCAAAAAGACATCAGCATCTCAAAAGTGACCTCATTCTCTTAAATACAGTAACAGAAACTCTTGTTTAAAATTGCTTAATTTAGCTTAAGTGTACTATAAGAAAAAAAACTGATAAGATAATAGAAGATGGAAGAGTAGTATGCTTAAATCTGGATGGAGAGAAAAAAGTATAGGAACTAACAGGGTTTTGTAACCTGCCTTTTCAGTGTGAAATAATGCACACTTGCCCCTTCTTTCCTTTAAACACAAGTTGGCCCAAAAAGTGACAGTCTGTTTCAAAAGCCAAGATCAGACTATTTTAACAATTGTTAAAATAATTATAAAATATCACTGCAATACTGGAATCTAAATGCATGAATAAAACTCTTTTTATAGCATTTTTAAAAACACACTAATATGAAATTGGATAAAAGATGACACGCAAACATATACAATGATCCACTTTAATTGTGCATATAGACAATTAATAGCTCATCACAATCATTACAAAAACATTGTGGAGGAAATGCATTACAGTGGTCAGATTACAAGAGAAGTGAGCCCTATCTAAAACTGTGACTTGATGGGGACAAAACACAACTGAGAGCCCAACTGTGTGGTTTTGTTGGGGTTTGGAGGACCCTCGGTACAGTATGCAATGGCAAATTTCCTTTCAATAAAAAAATCAATTACAAGTTGTTGTGGCATCTTTCTCTCTTCTGTGTGTCTTCTATATTCACGAATTGTGGAAAAGTTGACTCTTCATGTGACTGGCTGTTCATCGTGGTCATCTCAACATTCTCCAGCCAGTTTAGGATCTACTGTGGATGAAGGCCAGAATGGCTGGTGGGATCAGCAGGCACAGCGTGGTGGGCCACGGACCTAATCCTGCAGCGCTGGCCACAGGGGGATCAGGATTTTTAGGGGTGGGGTTGGTTGAATTCTACACCAACATGAAAGAAAAATCAGTATATGCAAGCTGATTATTGTACATTACTTTAATGTACACTGTTAAAAGTAAAAATGTGCAGTTGTTAACTTAAAGAACAATTTCTGCCTGATCTGACCCTTATAAATAATGTTTGCTGCTGTAACCAAGTTTTAGCCTTTTTTTTTCTTCTTTTTTTTGTAGCAGTGTATGTTATATTAATGTTTATTTGGAGTAGCTGCTTGAAAATTCACTTTGTATGGTAGGCCTATTATTATTATTGTTGTTGGTATATTTGTAACCAATATTATTGACACTTGTTGAATTAACAGACACTATAACGTGTATAAGTAGTAAAAAGTAAATCCAGTCCGGTAAAAGACCCAAGCTTCTGCTTTTACACATTATAAAGAGAAGTGGTGACACCTTTCTATAATCTACATTTTGCATGCACATACAACAAATGATTACCAAATGTATCAAAGGTTATTAAAAATTAATTAACAAAATGATCAAAGATAAAAGAGAAAGATGGGAAAAATGCTAGAAAAACTTCTAATGCAAGAGATGAACAAATCATATTGCCTACCTTCTCAGTTGAACAAGGTAAGGTTATAATCAATATCCCAAGGCACAATATCAATATTTTATTCATTTTTATGCCTTCTTCTTCCGGAGACCTTTACTGTGAGGCAGAGAGTCTGTGTTCAGTGATGCGGGATGGGAGGGGAGTTTTATTCTCACAGAGATTAACGATTGATGTGTTTAAAAACCTGCCCACCAGTTTCTGGAGGAGGATCACATCCTCTGTACATGATGTCTGAGGAAATCTCAAAATAAAAGTTGTGCTTTCAAAATGTCAAATACACTAAATTCTCTAATACATTTTGATCTATACTCCTTTTTTTATAGTCAACATAGCTATAATCTAAAGCATTACTAATACTCTGTGTGAAGAGAACACACATTAACACCAAATTGAATAAAAGATGACATACAAGACATATACAATCATCCACTTTAATTGTGCATACAGTACAGACACATTCTGAGATGGATTACATTGATTCATATAGTAAAATTTGTAGTACACAATATCATTATAGAAATGGAAATTGGTCTGTTATTTTAAATGCACAGTGATTACTGATTTAAGTAATTGAGTTATTTAACCTACTTGACCTCAATCACATATACTGAGCATAGGAGAAACAAACTCTTCTAAGAGAAGTTGCCAATGAGTGTGTGAGCCTTCACTAAAACAGTGACTTTGAGACAAAACATAACAAAGAGCCCAAGGGTGAGGTTCTGTATGGGGTTCCAGGCAGCAGATGTATTCATTTTCATTAGTTAAAAATCCATTTTAAAATGAGCTGTTGTGCGTTATATCTTTATGAATTGGGGAAAAAACTGCTCTTTGGGTTGAACGCTGTCCATTTCACCACTGTCTCAGTTTGGTCATCTATGGCGAACTCTCTCCATCCATCAGGATCTACTGTGGATGAAGCCCAGGGTGGCTGCTGGGATCAGCATGTACAGTGTGGTGGGCACAGGACCCAATCCTACAGCGCTGGAATTTGTGGAAGGATTAGGGGACGCGCTGCCTGAGCCTGTGGACTTCTGATCAGAGCTCTCCTGAACCAAACATGAAGAAAGTCAGAAAAAAGAGCTCACATGTTACAGTGTGACTTCAGAAGTGATAACCTATTTTTGGAGCTACTTGAAGATGCACTTTGCTATCATCATTATTGTAATTAATTATATAGATGCTTACTATGAAAAACATGAACACAAACAATTAGTGAATAAATCCTTCCATCCTCTTCTAAAAACCTAAGACAATAAATGGGGGGGGGGGGGGAAATCATAGTGCCTACCTGAGTTGAAAATGGTATGGTTATGATCAGCACCGCAAAGCACAATATCCAAATTTTATTCATTTTTGTGCCTGTGTTGTCTTCTTCCAGAGAAGTTTGCTGCTGGACCAAGGGTCTTTGCTCAGTGAGGGGGCAGGCCAGAAACCTTTATTCTCAAAGTGACGTCAAAAACACCCGCCCATGACGAGGCAGGAGATGTCCCATATCTAGATTTAGCTGCAGGTGAGATATCCAAAAGGGGGAGGAGAACTCGCCCCTCCTCGCAAAGTACATTGACAAAACATAAACAGCAGGCCTACACTACTCAGCACAAGAGAATAACAAAAACTGTAGTGTTTTGTTTAAAACATATCACACAAAAAGCTTACGTTTAGCTAACTACGGACCACGGAATTAATAAGATATTAATAAGATACAGTTTAATAGCTGTTTATGCAACTGGCCCCCAGGTTGTGGTGTAGGCTACACGTCTTTTCCCTGTCAAATCTTTGACTTATAGCATTTTCTATTATAACAGCTACCTCAAAATGAGCATTTCCTGGACTGAAGGAACTTGGTTTTACATACATTTATACATTGGCAGATGCGTATCTTTTTATCAGTTCATAATATACATTCCCCGGGAATCGAACCTTGCTCTGTTTGAGCTACAGAATGGGTTTACAGTAGGGTTTACTCAATTATTCATACATCATTTATGTTAAAAATCATGTTAAAAATGTGTGTATCGAACATGACTCTGAATAAAACCTAATGCTTCCTTCAAGCTCAAGCTCCACGTTAGTGACCCTACAACGCCCTCTTCCGTTTCAAATACGCAGTCACAACATGAAAAAAAGCGTTTTCGTTTTATGTGAATGGTTAAGAGAATGTCTCTTCCTGGCTTCCGTAGTTCCGTCGTTTCTATCATTCCGGTTAAGATCGAGTTCCGCCCATGCGGAGGAGGAGGTCACATCCCATAACAAACTCTCACCCTGGTCGGAAACTCACCTGTCAGAGTCCCTCATGCTGCTGGTTCGGCGTTCGGCAGTAGGTTTCGGCGGTGTGGCTCGATGGGGACTCCGCTGTCTGTGCTCCGGAGACGCAGCGGGGCGGTACCGGGACACTGTGTTGCTGCCCCGCACTGACTTCCCCATGAAAGTGAACGGGCCAAACCTTCTGGAGCGAGAGATCCAGATCCAGCAGGTGAGAGTGTCAGATCCAGGACCTGACACATGCTGTTAAAACTGCCCGGTTCTGTTTTGTTACGTTCCTAAATCACCCTGAATGATTAAGATGACAGTATCCGTTGCACTTCTATAAAGCCACAACTCTCTGGTTTGTCTTGTGATGGTGTTTGAACTTTGTTGTGTTGTTCTACAGAAATGTGGTTTCGACCAGCTGTACACATGGCAGAGAGAGAAAAAAGCTAAGAAGGTGTACTGCCTTCATGATGGACCACCGTATGCCAACGGGGACCCGCATGTTGGGCACGCTCTCAATAAGGTAAGTTACCTCCTGTCAGTTCATAGGCACACAAGTAGATGTTCCTGGATCTGCATCCTTCACTTGTCCTTTTAATGACATCATACAATATTATGCCTAAACCTATATGAATGGAGATACACTCTCATGAGCTTCATAATATGCCATCAGCATCTTTGTTTAATCTCTCCTGCAGATCCTCAAAGACATCCGCAACCGTTTCGAGGTGCTGAAAGGCAGGCTGGTGCACTATGTGCCCGGCTGGGACTGCCATGGGCTGCCCATTGAGCTCAAAGCACTGGGAGACCTGGGAACCAGTGGGCTGACTCCTCTACAGATCAGACAGAAAGGTCAGGAAGTCACATATAATGAATGTTCTGGCGAAAGAGTCATTTGTTTTAATATTAAAAGCTTATGTGCTATTCTGCTTCTGGTTAATCAAAAACTGCCTTTGTGTCTCTCCGTTCAGCGCGGGAGTTTGCAGAGAGGGCCATCTCTCGGCAACGTGCTGCATTCCAGCGCTGGGGCGTGATGGCTGACTGGGACAATTGTTATTACACTTTTGATGGGAAATATGAAGCGGCCCAGCTGAAAGTCTTCCTGGAGATGCACAACAAGGTGAGAGAAGCTCTTTCTGTTCAACACAGCTTGACTCATTGACTTTTTTCACCACCCAAAAAAGAAATTCGGAAATTATTTACACTACTGTTCAGAAGTTTAGTTAAATTTAAGATTAAGCGTTAAGAGCAAGAGCAAGATGTTTAATTTTTTTTTTTTAAGAAGTCTGGCTGCATTTACCCGATAAAAAAAACAATATTGTGAAATATTTATACAATTTAAAACTAGATTTATATTCTATTTTTAAACTAAAGTTGGCATGAAACTGAGGTTGCAGTAGTCTTTTCTTTCCCTGTTGTAACATATATCCTTGTGAAAAGATTTTTTGTACAAGAAACACTTGATTGGGACTTGATTTTGTCCATTGGGTATTGATTGGAACGTCGGATGGTTGTGGTTTGCTTTTGCTGTAATCTCATGTGAGTGACAGGTTGTCTCGCCCTCACGCCAGTAAACGCGTCATCAGAGAAGAGAATAGATGTCGCTGCAAGAGGGAGGAGAAGTTATTTTGATTAAAGATTATGAGGACACTTGAAAAAAAAAAAAAAAGGATAAATTCTTTGTAATAAATAATGCAATTATGGGTGGGCGATGTGACCAAAATCTTATATGACGATATGAGTCATTTTATTTCATGATAACGATATCACTATATATATATATATATATATATATATATAGTTAGCTTTAAATAAGGTTTTTATGATATACTATATTTTTTTTTAATACTAACCTAAGTAAAAGCTTATTGAAGACAAGTAAATAGTCAGTGATAAAATAAGAAAAAGCAATAGGCCAAAACATCAATAGAACAAAGAAACAAATGAAATAGACCTACCTGAAAAACTTCAAGCATTAAGAAATACTACATAGTGTATAAAGTAATTAAATGTACAAAAACACTGCATAGTCTTCACTGTGTAAATTAAATATAAATGTATTCTTATTAAAGTTACAAAAGTGATTCAGTCAGGAGCAGTGAGTTATTTTCCCTGTGTTTTGTTGTGGCTGATTAACATAAGTGACAGATTTATTAGGCTGCTGTCACTTTAAGACCGAATGCACTGATCTAATATACTGATACACTCAACTGTTTACGTTCACTTAAGACATAAATGACAGTGGATACTTGAAAAGCCAGGCATTTTGAGACATAAGTGTGTGTGTGTATTTGACCTGTTCAAGCCCAATAAGGCAGCAAAAATAACTCCGTTCAGTTCTCACGGGCTCTGAGTAGCGGCTTCATGGACAGCGCACATATACCGAAATGAGTTCTCTTTCGCTGCTTATTGCGCTTCAACAGTTTAAAATCACTTGTTTTTAAACAGCAATGCTTAAAAACGCATACAATACCATTGACTTTAATGATCAAGTGTCGAATGATAAAAAGTTCATCCTTGCTGGCTGAGAGTATTAATTTCTTTAAAAATATATATTTTACTGACCCCAAACTTGTTTGTGTACTCACCCTCATGTCATTGAAAAGATTCTCACTTTCCCCTTCTCTTCCTATCTTTGTGTACAGGGTTTCATTTATCAGGACTATAAGCCTGTTTTCTGGTCACCATCATCCAGGTAGTAGAAGCTCAGTATTTGCAGCCTTACATAAAGACCTTTAATAAAGCTTAACAGAAAGCCCATGATTTTGAGGTTTTATATGTTAATGTCAGTATATTTTTCTGCTGTACCTGCCTCTGTAAAGGACTGCGCTTGCAGAAGCTGAGCTGGAGTATAATCCAGAACACGTGAGCCGTGCTTTGTACATCACTTTCCCCCTGCTCACCCTGCCAGCCAAACTTGCTTTGATAGCAGGTGTGTATATGCTGTCTATACCTGTGCCATGTGCTTTATACAGGTCACATACACAGAGTTAAAGTTACGTTGCTATTTCTGATGTCAGAATCTTCATCTGCGATTTAGAAAGTTGGGGTCGTGTGTCTGTTCTGATATGGACAACCCAGCCATGGACTATTCCAGCCAATCAGGCAGTGTGTTACATGCCCAAAGTACAGTAAGTCACACACCTATGAATCTGTGGGATGAACATGATATGATTTCATGGAGACATTCATGATCACATACTTGTCCTCTTCTCAGGTACTCTGTAGTGAAGCGAGCTGATAATGAGCAGCTACTCCTAGTGGCCACAGAGCGCATGAACAACCTCGCCTCTATACTGGGGACAAATCTGGAGAGTTTGGCTACATTTGCAGGTAGATCCACTGTTATTGGCCAAAATGATGCTTTCTGAACTGGCCTAAGCATTTATCTGCCTCTCTTTCACTCATCTCCAGGGTCAGATCTTGAAGGTGGAGTTTGTCAGCATCCCACAATTCCTTCAAAAGAAGTGCCTTTGTTGCCGGCTAATCATGTGACCATGACTAAGGGAACTGGATTGGTCCACACTGCTCCTGCTCATGGCATGGAGGACTACAGTGTTGCAACGCACTTTAATCTGCCAGTAGTACGTCACCCACACCTGTACAGTATATGCTGGAATAGTAAGAATCTTGGGTTGTTGTTGATTTTAAACTTGCTGTCTCTCTCTCTCTTTCTAGGAGTGCATGGTGGATGAAGAGGGCAGGTTTACAGAACTTGCTGGGGCTGAACTGCAGAATAAATCTGTAATGACTGAAGGCAGTGCCACAGGTGAGAGAGAAAGAGATGGATAGATGGAGGAAAGAGAGAATATATATATGTATATGATAAAAGAAAATGCATGTTAGTAACTAATGTTGTGTGTGTGGGCAGTAATCTCAATGTTGCAGGCAGCGGGTGCAGTTGTGAAGGAGGAGGACTGTGTCCACAGTTACCCGTATGACTGGAGGACCAAACAGCCAGTCATTACCAGAGCCAGTAAACAGTGGTTTATCAACACAGGCAGCCTCAAAGACAAAGCTAAGGTGAGCCAATATACTCTGCAGCATCAGCTGGATGAAACCCATCAAAATATGTCTGGGTCATATTTATCCTTCAATTTTTGCAGAATAATGCAGAAAAAAAAAAATCTCATTCCCATTACTGTAATGTGAAAAAACAAAAACAAATCAAGAATGTATTCCTAATGGTGTTTTTGTACTGCCTTAATGGGTCATAATTCACCCCCAAATATTTATTTTTATATTTGTTTCAAGTAAATAATTCATGTTTTAGGACTTTTTTTTTTACACAGTGAAATTTTTTTTTAAATGTATTATTATTATTATTATTATGATTTTTTTGCATAGCTAGTAAATTCTCATTACCATGATGCAGAAAAAAATATCATTCTCATTACTGTAATGTGGGAAAAATAGGAGGACTGACATTTTCTGCATGCAAGTGAAGCTCTTAGAAATAATATACAAATTGTCATGGAAACAATGTGACAATGCAAAAAATGTCATGATCCTCCTAAAATAGTATTAATTGTGTTAAGTGCGTTAAAAGTAACTTTTTTTATTTGTGAGTGAGAGAAGTGAGCGTATATTTTACACACACATGTATGTATGTGTATATATATATATATATATATATATATATATATATATATATATATATATATGTGTGTGTGTGTGTGTGTGTGTGTGTGTGTGTGTGTGTGAAATATGCGCACACAGCTTACGCTCACAAATAAATGGTCAAGTTACTTAACGCGTGTTCTTTTTCTTGCTCTGGACATGTTTTTGTGAGTGCACATTCTGCATTTATTTGACTTTTTTTAGTTACTTTTGTTAGAAGTATTAGAGATTAAACAGACTTCCTTGTAAGTTTCCAGTTATATGTTTTCTGCAGAAAATAAACTGTGAGTGTGTTTGCGTAGGACGCCCTGCAGAAGGTGCGTGTGATACCCGAATCAGCTAGGTCCAGTTTGTTGGCGATGTTGGACAGAAGAACATACTGGTGTATATCTCGGCAGAGGAGCTGGGGCGTCCCCATCCCAGTGTTCTACCATAAAGAGACCGGAGAGCCACTCTTAAACAAGTATATACTTGCACTGTCATAGACATACTCAAGAAATAACTACAAGTTTAAGAATTCCCTCTTTCTTTCTCAGACATTCAGTTACACACATCGCTAAAGTTTTCTCTGAGAAAGGAAGTGACAGCTGGTGGGCAGAGCCAGTGGAGACATTTCTGACTCCAGAGGTTCTTCAGAAGGTACTTTTTTCCTAAATTTTCATTCAAAAGTTTGGGGTCGGTAGGAAGTCTCTAATGCTTACAAAGTCTGCATTTATTTGATCAAAAATACTGTAAAACAGTAATATTGTAAAATATTATAATTTAAAATAACTACTGTTTTCTATTTTAATATATTTTAAAATGTCATTAAATTATTCCTGTGATGGCAAAGCTGAGTTTTCAGTGTCACATGACCCTTAAGAAATCATTCTAATATGCTGATTTGCAACACAGGAAACATTTCTTATTATTATCAATGATGAAAATTGATTTTTTTCATGGAAACTGATAAAAAATTTTTTAGCATTCTTCAAAAAAACATTTTAAAATCTCTTTACTATTACTTTTGATCAATTTAATGTGTCATTTCTAATTATTATTACTATTATTATTATTATTTAAATCTGACCCCAAACTTTTGAACGGTAGTGTATGTTTATGCCACAAATACTCTTTAGTGCAAAATGAAATGTAAAGTAGTGAAATAAAATTCTAGTATAAGTTATAAATTGTTTGTGTGTTTTGTCAGAGTAAAGCAGGTGCACTATCTGATTATGTGCGGGGTGAAGATGTCCTGGATATCTGGTTTGACAGCGGTGTCTCATGGGCCGCTGTACTACAGGGTGAGTCATCAAAGTGGTCCTTATCAATACATGTATTTCTGGTTATTTAAGCAATCAATAAGTATATTGTTGATTGCTTGTCTGGGGTCCTTTGGTATGGTTTGTTGCATTGTAGTGTTATGTCACTTCTCTCTCACTCTCTTTCTTTCAGAATCAGACCCGCGTGCAGACTCGTATGTGGAGGGGAAAGATCAAATCGGCGGTTGGTTTCAGTCGTCGCTCCTCACCAGTGTGGCTGTACGAAATAAAGCCCCTTACAAGTGAGTAATAAAAATGCATTTCTATCGTCACAAAAGAGTTTAGCATTGTAATGGATATGGCAATGTTAATGTATCTATAGTTTCATGACTGAACTTTGTATGTGTACGTGACAAATACATATGTTAAAACATATGCCAATCACCTTCTGTGTGTGTTTCAGAGCTCTAGTGGTCCATGGATTTGCTGTGAGTGAGAGAGGAGAAAAAATGTCCAAGTCTATAGGCAACGTGGTCGACCCAGATGTTGTTATTAATGGAGGGAAGGTGAGATACGATCAGCCAATGGTAGAATTAAATGATGTCATCCAGTCAGTGTTTTCAAACATCAATTTCTCTCTCTCAGGACTTGTCTGTCTGTCCTCCTTATGGTGCTGATGTTTTGAGATGGTGGGTTGCAGAGTCGAACGTGTTTTCTGAAGTTCAGATCGGACCGAACACACTGAACGCTGCTAAAGACAGCATCAACAAGGTCTGGCACATATCAAAGCAGATAAATTGTTGCAGTAATTTGCTAAAGGTCAATGCTAATTTTGAATTCACTTTGAGATTCTTCTAAAATGAATCATTTTATTCAGCAAGGATGCATCAAATTGATCAAAAGTTATAGTAAAGACATTTATGATGTTACAAACAATTTCTTTCTTTCTTTCACAGTTCTGTTTTATCTTTCTGTTTATCAAAGAATCCTGGAAAAAAAAAATCACTGTTTACACAAAAAATATTAAGCAACACAACTGTTTAACATTGTTAATAATAAGAAATAAGCACCAAATCAGCATATTAGAATGATTTCTGGAGGATCATGTGACACTGAAGACTGGAGTAATGGCTACTATAACTTTAACTATATTCAAATAGAAAAGTCATTTTACATTGTAGTGTTTCACAAAAGTATGTTTTTACTGTTTTAATCTAAAACAAATGCAGCCTTTGTAAGTTTAAAATACATTTTCCCAAAACATCTTACTGACCACAAATTTTTGAACAGTAAGTATAGATCAAAGTGTTTATGAGCGAATGACCTCATAAACCTGCTATTCTCTGTCCCCAGCTGAGGAACACACTGAAGTTTCTCTTGGGGAATCTCCAGGGTTTTGATCCTCGTTCCCAGGCTGTGGACACTAAACAAATGCACTACATAGATCAGTACATGCTACACCTGCTCAGAGAGTTCAGCATGAAGGCGAGTCTAAATGTTAACAGGTTACAATGTTTGTATGGGCTGGGCTTAAACCAGCTGTGCATTGCTGTCGGTCACGTGACACGTGTTTGTGTGTGCTGTAGGTAACTGATGCCTACAATGAGTTTGACAGCAGCCGCGTCATCCGCCTGCTGCAAGCCTTCATCACTAGAGAATTATCCAACTTCTATTTCAGCATCATTAAAGATCGGTAACCACTCATCTAATTATGTAACGTTCTGTTCGAAAATTAAGCTATTTTTAATGCTCCGTAGCAAAACGTCTCACTCACTGTCTCTCTCTCAGGCTTTATTGTGACCCTGAGGACTCCCTTGGTCGGAGGTCATGTCAAACAGTTCTAGAAGAGATTCTGGATGGAGTGAGTCGCTCTATCGCTCCTGTCCTCCCTCACCTCGCTGAGGAGGTGTACCTGCACTCTCCTGGACATGAGGGTACTCACCCAATTTTCGTGCAACTGATGCTGCATGGCTACAGACTGGCTACCTCACTGTAATGCTTCTCACCTCTCTCTTTGTCCGTAGAGGGGGACACTTTGTTTCGTAGCGGCTGGATTAAGACCGATTCAGTGTGGCGGAAGCCAGGACTAGAGGAAGCAGTAGAGGGCACATGTGCTATCAGAGATTCCTTCCTGTCGTCTATTCCGGGACGTAACGCTGCTGAGTATGACCTCATCATTGCCATTGAACCCGGCCTGTTCTTTGAAATCATGGAGGTACATCATGGATTTTAAAGCCTGTTCATAACAACACAAATGTTCGGCACTGAAATTCATTCCGATTTTTGCTTGCGATTTGTCTGTTTAGAGCAGGAGTGTCAAGCTCGGTTCCTGAAGGGCCACTGTCCTTCAGAGTGAGCTCCAACCCACTTGAATGAGCTAATCAATGTCTTCAGGATTACTAGAAACTTCTTGGCAGCTGTTTTAGAGCCGGTTGGCACTAATTTCTGCAGGACAGTGGCCCTCCAGGAACTGAGTTTGAGACCCCTGGTTTAGACCAAATCATAACAAATGGCAGACAGGCTGAATGAACATGCAAATTCTTTTTCTGATAGTATGTGGCACTTATATAGATGCAGAAATAACTTTCCGATTCTGACACCCAATTTTCACAAAGAAGGAAAGAAATTAAACAGCATTTACATGTTTTTAAACAGCCGTTGAGATTTCTGTATTTACCAGTTTTATGTAACAGCAGTGGCTCTGGGTATGTGACAAAAAGCACAAATCTTATTGGATGGGGCGTTTTCTTCACAGTGTAATGGAAAAGAAATTAGAACACCTGCGAATTCTGTCGCATTGACCACATGCAAATGTTTCAAATTTAAATATTTATTGCACTTAATAACAAACATTTGTATTGGTATGAATAGAGATAATAGATACTTTAAAGAGATAATAATTTGTGCTTCATTTGCTTGCGACAACATTTTATACGCCCCCCCCCCCCCCCCCATCCCCCATCCTTTTCTGCCAGTCTCTTCAAGAGGAGCCCACTTCCACCGGCTCTCAGCTGACAGAGCTCATGATGGCCTCACGCACGACTCTGACAAACTCTCTCCCACGGGATTTGCCATCGGATTCTGTCACAAGCACAGGAAACTTCCTCATCAACCTGGAGGGTGAGATGCTTTTCTTCTGATATAAATTATTACCCTGTGTTTCTATCACAAAAACTAACACCACCTACTCATTACTACCCCTTTTGTAGCAGTTAGTTTAGACCAGTGGTTTGTCATGGAAATTCTAAATAAAACTTTACGAAAACTAATCTCAGAGTTTTCGTCCAAAACTTTCAGTGCCTTAAATCTTTAGCACTTCTAGTTCCAACCTGCAGCATATGACACCACTTCCAAGTTGCCCTTTGCAGGATTAACAAATTTATACATCTTCTTAAAACACCTTCTTTGCCTCTCTTTTAAGTAAACATTTCATTCTCCATCAAACATTTTCCAACACAAGTTCTTAATAAACTTCAAATGACTTAAAATTAAAAATAAATAATAAATCATTATATTTATATCTTGCCTTATATTGGGTAGGTGCTTTGAATGTTGTGTTGGACTATGCTGGGCATTAAAGTCATGAAAGTTGAGAACCACAGGTTTAGACAGAATTGGCAACATTTGGTTTTAATTTAGAAGCGGTTAAACTAAACTTGCCTTTATTTCAGAAACAGATAAAGAAAATTCATAAAAAATATTACTGAACTCTTAAGTAATTGGGTATTGATCTGCTCATCTGTGTGTTCTGTAGGGGGAATGATCCGTGAAGAGAGTTCATACAGCGTAGCCGCGATGCCCACCTCTCTCTCACGCTGTCCGAGATGTCGGCGATACACTGCAGATGAGCCAGACTGCCTCTGCCCACGATGCCAAACCGTGCTGGAAAATACAAAGTAATCACCTTGACTGTTGCCATGACGACTGTCCACCCACTGGCCCTCCTCCTCCTCTGTTGAAAAAGGCTGCAAGGGCTACCATGGACCAGTATGAAGCTGCTATTGTAACAGACAGAAAGTTGTCTGAAGCTGTGGGAGAGGGGGTATCGTGTTACTCAGGGGTTGGACAGGAGACAAACTGTTATAAATGAATAAAGCAAAAATTTTGAAGGAAAAACCAAACAGGAAATTCTCAACTGAGAAAACATACACAAAAACCCGTTTCAGATCATGCTTACAATATTAGCACTGACCTGGGATCTGTGTTAAGTTGACAAATTTAACAGTGCAGTTCTCTGCTACATGTTTAAGCCAACTTATTGTCAGTACACTGAAAAGAGTGTTTGTATATGTCAATTTGAGCTTGTTTGCGGTGGGTGGAAGGTTTGGTTGAACACGTCTAACTGTACTTTCTGTATATTCAAGTCATGAGGGGGTATATTTTATTGTGACATTTTGCATTGAAGATGTACTTAACATGCAGAAGCAATTTGTGAAACCATTCTTTAATTGTGACGTTGATTGAACGTGGCAGTTTTATCAAAGAATGGGTTTTCAAAATGTAGACATTCATTCTGCTATTTTCATTAATGAGGCTCAGTGAGAGGAGAGTTTGTCAATTTTAGTTTCTCTGTTTACCTGTAAAGTATGCTTTATGACGTAAGTTTTATTGCTAAGCCAATAAACAGTGCATACAGAAAAAGAAAATGTCTCTTAATGTGAATTTTCATGGGTTCACTGTCATGAAAATTAAAATCTCAAGTTTACAGGTATTTTAATGTTTACTTAGCCCTAAAATATCTATTTTAATAAATTGTGTGAGAACTAATAATTTTCTAAAGCAAGCCTGTTTAAGCTTCAGTGTTCCCCATATTTGATGAACTCTGTGTGCATTGATCAATGTTTACATGGGGTTAAAAGCGACTGTATCTGTCTTGAATTTAACCGTTTGAATCATGTTTTTGATCCATGAAAAGTTTGGCTGATTGGACTTTCAATGAACAGACAAAAATTATGAAAGAATATTAAAATCTGACTTGCACTCATTTAATTTGCTCGTAAGGTAGTTTTCATAAAAGAATTACATTTATTCAAATATAAATTAACAAGTTAAGTAAATGTTTTATATCTGTAGTTATTTTTTTGTAGTTCATGTTAAAGGCAACATTATAATAATTTCCTACATGGAAACTCAGTTTATCCTTGTAGGAAACTTTTTTTTCTACAGTCCTAGGAAATTTCCTACTGGGAAATCTGAGTGTCCTAGTAGGAAACTCTAGTAGTTTCTTAGTAGGAAATATGATTTGAGAGGGAGTTCCATGTCAAATTTCTTTAGTAAAGTCAACATTTTAATTTCCAATTAGGAAACTCATATTTTCCTACTATGAAATCTGAGTTTCCAACTGGGAATTCTGATCGTCTTAGTAGGAAATTTAGAGTTTCTTAGTAGAAAATATGATTTGAGAAGGAGTTCATGACCAATTTTGTGAGCAAAGACAATAAATGATAATTTCCTACTGGGAAATCTTGAGTAGGAAACTCGTCCAGTAGGAACTGATTGTCCTAGTTGGAAATTGATTTGAGAGGGAGTTCATGAGTAAAGACAATAAATTATAATAATTTTCTACTAGGAAACTCTTGAGTTTCCTACTAAGAATAGTTTCCTAGAAGGAAGTTATAGTAATTTTTTGCCTTTACTCATGAACTCCTTCTCAAATCATATTTCCTACTAGGTGTTCCTACAACTTCCCACATTAAGGACATGTTGCTGATAATTTAATTCTCCCGTTTCATTTTCAAGACAATGAGCTGCACAACAGTTCTCGGAAATTGTCTTTAATTTTGGTATCACGTATTATATGAGCAGCCAGGCACAGCTGGTACAGGACTGCATAAGAGGTCAGCACTACAGAAGAGGTCTTTCTTTTCTCTCACCTTGCAACCACACCTAAAGTTGTACATTTAAAATAAACACAAACATTAACAGATGACATTTTAGTGCTTGTTCACTAATAAACAGCATCAGATATTACAGACACATTTAATTGGCAGAATAAATGAACGAGAACATCTAGAATTTGAAATAGAAAATATACCCCTCATGGTGTTAATATACTCTAATGTTTTGATTATACTGATTAAAGCACAATATTATTTTAAAGCTTCCTTGTAAAGAATGTCCCTCTTCTTTAATTACAGGACTACTGTACATGAATAACACTAATAACACTCTAGACACTAGAGACTCCAGGCCCTGTGTTCGTGACACGTTCAGTGTGCACAGGCATTGTGGGGTAGCACATCCTCTAGAAGTGCTAGTGTTCTTGATATGTTATTTTAGTGATAGTTGGGAAAAGAGATTAAAGCCTGCTAAATTAAGCAGATTACTGATGATAATGATGATGATGCATTAATTTAGGCTGCTGACTGGATGGTTTTCCAGGTCTTTGGGCTCCTGGGAAAGTTTTTGAGTCTGGAATTTAAAAAAAAACATGATTCTCATTCTCTCTCCTCCAATGCATTTCTCTATATCAGGGCTCTTCGTGTAAAGAGTCCACAGCCTCCAGCAGGTGGAGGGCAAGGCTATACTGGGCGTGGTTTTCGGGGAGCATCTCGATGACTTTGTTGATCAGTTGACAGCTCTGAGACAGAGGTACTGAAGGACAGCGCAGCTCACTGGGATCCTAAAAACACACAAACCATGATACAGGTGAGTGTAAGACAGTAAGAGACTGGCCAACTGTGCAGCCCGTGTATTCTTACCATAGCCTTCAGCCAGGTGCAGAGGGTCGGTGGCAGACGGGCCAGCAGCTCCATGTTGGGTTTGGTCTGTGACTGGGAGTGGAGTAGGGAGAAAGAGAGTCTCTGACCAGTCAACACCAGCAGCTGAGAACCCAAAACATCCTTGTCCTGCACCTCCATCATCACCTGAGAGATTACGATAGAAAGAAAAAGTGGAAAAAGAAAAAAGATAGAAGACGAAAGAAAAATCACAAAAAAGATATATACAGAGGATAAAGAATAAGGAAAGGACAAAGAAAAATCATAAAAACAACGAAAGAAAAAAAAAATACGAAAAGACAAAAAAAAGATTAAATATATATACACAAAAAAACAAACATTTAAAAAGAATATAAATAAATAAAAATGACAAAAAGAAAACAAAAGAGAATGAAAAATGACAAAAAAGATATATACCAAAAGAAAAACAATAAAGCAAAAGATAAGTTTAGAAAAACAAAAATTACAAAAAGAAAAACAAACGAAAAAAGCATGATCTTTTACTCCTGCATGTATGCTCAGGAGGTTTAACAATGTGTGTGTGTGCGTTACCTCCTCTGCCCGCAGGTCCAGGCCCTGGTTATAGAGCTCACAAACAAGGTGTCTGCGTAGTATGTCAGTATTGACTTGCAGTAGAGAAGAGAGCTCCATACACACGGACGGCCACATGTCTTCAGCACCACTGTGTTTCACACCGTTCTCCTCAGCTTCAGCTAGAACCTTCACCCAGCCTGTTAACACGTTCATCAGAAACTACACACACAGTAATACAGTTAGACTGGTTGGTTTCAGAGGTGAGCTATAAACATCTTACGACCTGTTATCCGAGAATCTTTTTGTTAATATGTGGTCAACATTTCACTGTCACTGTACAAGATGCATGTTAGACTGACTATAAAATAAAAATGTTAATACTTATTTTAGTTGGGGGCATTCTTGTTGAGAGCAGTTCTGACTCACTTCTTGTCTCACAGCCACCAGGTTGGGGTCCATATCTCCACTGGGCAGCAACTGAATGGACGCCAAATCTCTAAAAAACGCATTCTTGCCCTGTAGATGACAGAAAAAACAACATGAATTAAAGGCAAAAGAACTGAGATGGTCCTCCCTGCAGAACACAAAATCCAGGAGGAGGAGTTGGATCCAGATCCAACTCCTCCCACCTTACATATACCTAAACCTACCCATCTCCACCCCCTGATCCCTAAACCCACCCCTAAACCTACCAATCTCCACCCCTTATATCTGGATCCAACTCCGCCCCCTGGATCTCGTGTACTGCAGTGAGGTGCTACTGAAAGAACTTGTAGTCGATGTGAAAAGTAAATTGCGATAATCTTTTTTTCCTTGGAGTGATGTATATCTGAGAGAAATGGAAAATCGAACGAGAAAAAAACAATTAGCTCGTTGTAGTTTGCAAATTGCAGCGATTTCATATGAGTGACAGACTGCTGGAGGAGTCTGGTGACTGCTGGATTATCGTTCAGTCCTTGCGCTGGTGAGCACATCATCAGAGAACAGATGCAATTGCAAGAGGGAGGGGAATTTATAATGACTAAAAAAACAGCAACATTCCAAAAAAAAAGAAAATGTAAATTTTGATTTCATGGTGACAGATACATAGTTAAGTGTGACGTAATTGTGTTTTTGTTGTCCTGTTTTTACCTTGCTGTCGAACAGACTGAGCGGTTTCAGGCGCAGGGAGAAGGTCATGGCGGCGTGCAGCAGTGAAGCTAACACACAATGATGCTGAACGAGGGGATAGTGTATGGATCTCTGATCCAAAGCTAACTCCACAATAGACACTGGACCCTCAGCACCGCCCCAAACTTCCTCCACGCTCACATCTGGAACAGACACTTCCTCCACCTCTGAATCCGCCTGAGAGAGAAAAGACGTTTATAATATATTTCACGCTTTTATTTCAAGCCATAATTTGTTAACCATTCTTGAAAAATCCACGATAACTTAAGACATGCTTCCACCCATGCATCCACTGTTTGATCAGTCCTTACTCTGGAGAAAAAAGGATAGGAAGGGAGAAAAGAGGAAGATGAGACCTCCATCAGAGCCTGCAGTAACTGCACGCAGGAGCCCAGGAAACTCTTCACGGCTGCGTCTCCCATTCCGACATCCTAAACACACACACACGCACGCACACAAGTTAATTAAAATGAAAAAGATCTAAATTGAATTAATTCTTTGTGTCTTCTCTTACCCGTCTGCACAGCCGGTCTTTAGGTGCCTTTCCCACCTAGACCAACACATGCATCGTCAATTATTTAATATTAGTCACAGCACACAAAGAGAAAGAGCCAAAGTACACAGACACACAAACCTTTTCCATTAGGAAGGCAGCAGCTGAAAACCGCTTGACTATGAAGGTCTGCCACATCATTGCAGAGACACCTGAGGGAAGAGCAGTTGAGGGAGAGAGAGTTATCATGGAAATCTTTCTGTTGTGAAGAAATATGTTGTGGCAACTTGTTCAGGCAACAGAAATCAGCTTTCACTTAGTCAATATATGTCATTTTTTATTAGTGACTCTTACCCAACTGAATGTAAGGACTGGAGATCATCTTCAAAAACTCCACTGACCACTCTAAGTACTGCCCCACCTGAACAGAAAGAGAGAGATGAAGTGTCCTCTTGTGATTGGCTGATATTTTATATCAGTATTAGGAATATCAGTATATATTATATTATATTATATTATATCAGTACTCAGTATATATCAGTTCAGTATTACTGAACAGCGAATAGCAAGGATTCGTGGGTGGTTGCCCTGCATGCTTAATAAACAGCAATCGTAATAAATAAACTCCAGCTGGTCCAAAACACAGCAGCTAGAGTTCTTACTAGAACCAGGATGTATGACCATATTAGCCCAGTTCTGTCAACACTGCACTGGCTCCCTATTAAACATCGCATACATTTTAAAATTTTGCTAATTAATTACAAAGCACTAAATGGTTTAGCTCCTCAGTACTTGAGCGAGCTCTGAACGCATTTTAGTCCTTCAAGTCTATTGCGATCTCAAAATTCAGGCCAAAATTCAGGCCAGTTGATAATACCTAGAATATCAAAATCAATCACAGGCAGTAGATCCTAGAACCCAAACTGTGGAATAGTCATCCTAGCCTTGTTCGGGAAGCAGACACACTCTGTCAGTTTAAATCTAGACTAAAAAACACATAACTTAAACCTGGCATACACATAACACATAATCTATTTCTATTATTCAAATCAGTTAAATGATTGTTAGGCTGCATAAATAAGGTCAACCGGAACCAGGAACACTTCCTATAACACCCGATGTACTTCGTAAGAAGAATGGCATCTACACTAATATTAGTCAGTCTGTCTCATCCTCATCCCGAGGTTACCGTAGTCAGCCATATCCGGATCAGATGGTGGACCTGCACCTAGACACGACCAAAACACAGCCCTGAATGTCAGCAGAGACCTTGTCTACTAGACAATCCCCTGTGAAGACCTCGTCAACTTGACAGCCATCGGCACAGACCACAAGAACCAGACAGGTCCTCTGCACAGACCCTATGGCCAGCTTCGGCGTGATGAATTCAATCTTCAAGCAAAAGGAACTGGGTGAATATTTGAATCCTACCGATCCCGATCTGAATTCTGACTTGTGATGCAGCCTGAATAATAATGACACCGTGTTCATTCTGACTGAACCTGGTTTCTCCCAAGGTTTTTTTTCTCCATTTTGTCACCTGATGGAGTTTGGGTTCCTTGCCACTGTCACCTCTGGCTTGCTTAGTTGGGGACACTTAATATTCAACAATATTATTGATCTGACTGTACTGACGCTGTTGTATGATAACTGAACTGAGCTGGACGATGACATAATTTTTTGCAGAAGTACTTCATAGAAGAAATTAACTGATTTAATCATTCATGACCTTTACAACGGAACTGAATCAACACTGAAAAAAAATAAATACAATTCTTTTGCTAAATTAATGTAAATTAACAAAAACAAGTAATTTGGTTCCAGTATTTATTTTTAAGTTCTAAATAAGAACTGGCAATTGGTTCCCAACCTTATTATAAGAAAGCTTTGAGACTTTTTAAAGTCTTTACCTCTGGGTCTTTGTTCCACTGGACCACATTTTCCCAGCTACAGTGAGCAAACAGCACATCAGGAGACAGAGAGCTTGGGAACCGCTGACAGACACACTCCAGCAGCTCTGAGACAACCCACACACATGCTTTAGTCAAACATAGAACACACACAGATGGTTAAAAGAAACCACCATGGAATAATTTTGATGTATCATCTAAGTCACATGATCAAGAATCTCCACGGTTACCCTCCAGTTTCTCCTCCCTGCCTGGCTGTTCTGTGGGCTCATTCTCTCCCCTCTGTTGAAAGATCTTACTCAAGAGATCTGGAGACACACCCTGTCTGAAGATCAATTTTGAAACGCAGTCTGCTACACCACCTAAAAGACAAAAAACGAAAATATGGAAATACTATAATCATTCATTTGCCTATTACCTGGTATGAAAGCATAGATTTTAATCTTAATTTTACTGACAGCTTCAATATTCACTAGCTTTAAAAGTTGCATTTATTTGACAAAAAAACAGTAGATTCTTCGATAAACAAAGTTAAAAAGAACAGCATTTATTTGAAATAGAAATCTTTTGTAACATTATAAATATCTTTACTGACACTTTTAGTCAATTTAAGGCATGCGGAATAAAAGCATTAATTACTTAAAAAAAAAAATCTTATGACAAGTTTTATGCACCTCTGCCACTCTCTAATAGTGTTTTGACTGAGCAGCGTGTAACAGTGCCCCCTGTAGAGCCCTGAAGAGACGGCAGGCAGAGCAGCGTCTGCAGAGCAAGAACATCCTCCAACTGCTTTATACACACCACCCACTGCTCCAACTCCAGAGAAACACACACCCACTCCTCCTGAAACTGCACAGAGAGAAAGAGAGTTAAACACACTCTGTACCAATTCTACAGATGCAGAAAAAAGACACACACAGACACCTTGCTCTCTGCCAGCCTGGTGATGGCATTCTTGGCTACACGATGAGCGACTAGAGCAGCCAGTAGTGCGGAGGCCGCGCTTTCAGACTGAACACATGCTGTGCGGACCTGCTGCCACCAGGGTGAGACACACTGGCCGTCCCATGACTCATCTACTGCTCCTGATACACACACAATTGAAATATTAATATACATGATAAAATATAGAGGACACAAGGTCAGTCTCTCCTCCAGATGATGTTAAAGACCTTTCATTGAGCTGAGGGTAGACAGCAACGTGTGCAGGTGTGAGACGGCATCTGGGATCTTCAGTACTTCTTTCTCTTTGTTCAGCCAAACTGACAAGAGCAAAGACTGCCAGAGAGAGAGAGAGAGAGACAGAGAAACAGTGTGAAATCAAAAGGAGAGATTTTTATAAAGAGCAAAAATCTCAGCAAATTCACATTATTTTCTAATCAATCCATCCTTCAATCTTTTGTGTTCTTTTTACAACACTTTATCTTACCAATAGCTGCTGAGGGCTGATGCCACTTTCCTGCAGAGTCTCACACACTCTCTGTAAAGGACTCTGTCCAGACAGACAACCCCAGAACAGGAAACTACCTGAAAGCATTCAAATTCACACATCAATTAATAACTTATATAATGACAGTGGCGCACCAATATTAAAATTCTGAAGATGCAGATAATTATTTTCCTAAAAAAATATATAAAAAAACTTAAACCAATCATTTAAAATGTTACAAGTGAATTTAGGCAGTACAAAAATGGATATTCATTTTGAGATTTGCAAAAGATAACATTTTATTTTTAAAACACAATAATAACCAACTTTAAGAGAATATGCAAATTGGTCCCCGCCTCCACTCAATCACACCAGTTCGGAGTACCTGTTCCACTTGGTCAACTTTACTGTAGTAAACGCTACACAATAGGAAGTGGAAATATTGGTTTAATTCAGCCATATATGTTATAAGAAGTAGTAGAAGAGTGTTCATACAGTTGGTCTACAAGTTGATGTATCAGAATGGTAAAGGCTTATATGTATTGCTCTCTACAATGTCAGACACATGACCGTAAATTATATAATTAGCCTTTGGCTTGACTATGTTATCAAACAGCTAATAATGTGTTTTTAATGCTACACAAACCATGTAAACACATGTTCCTGTTCGCCATCTAAAAAGTTAGATGATCTGAACATCATGGAAAGTCGGTTGAGAAAAGCCCCACCTGCACGTTAATGGGATTGGTTACATGTTTGTCTAAAAGCATATTAAAAACACTACACAGAAATATAAACAATACAAAAAATGTATTTTCACCACAGGGGGTCTTTAAAACATTAAAATAATGCATAAAAATAAACACATAGCACTAGCAGGGAGCGGTTTTACCTAGTTGGGTCCAGTCGGTATCAGGTTGTTTAATCACTCTGAGCTCTCCGTTCACCCATTCCAACTGAGACAGAAATGTTCGGACAGGCAGTGGCCCACTAGAGTCTTGAGCAAATGAGACAGAGGGCCGAGAGTTCATCTCTGTGTATCGTTGTAGGATTGGGCCAACACGAGCAAGATCCTCCTCAATGCCAGAAAACGACGGCTGTACAGAGAGCAGAAGTCTTAAGTTCAAATCTTAGTGTGACAATGGTACATTAGTTTTGCTTAACTGGATAGTGTCTGTGTGCATGTGTTACTCACATGTTCTGGCTCAGTGGGTGATGAATCTGGTGTGTGCAGTAACTGAACATCTGTATAGAGCTGGAGAAGTTTGAGCTGGGATGAACAAAATTGCAGCAACGACTCATCCACTGCTTCAGGATCTAATACGAAGACACATGAAAAACAGATCTAAGTGTTTAAATATGAAAAATACACAGTGCCCAGTGAGGATTGAGGGAGTTACCTTGTTCTTTCAGGCTAGCCAATAATGCACGAGTAACATGGGTCAAACAGGACACTGGTGCATTCTTATTGGACAGCAGTGACTCCAGGGCCTGTCAATCAATCAAATATTTTATTAAAGAATTTATTAACATATATGAATTAATATGTTGCTGTGTGTGTTTTACTAACCTGTTTCTTAATAGCTGGATGTTTAATGTCCAGTAACACACTTTGTGCTTCACTCTCAAGCAGCGCTGTCAATCAAAGTTCAAAGGTCAACTCAAACATGTGGACACATCAGTGCAATAGAACTTAAACACAACACTGGGTAGTAGTAGTTCTTTAAAAAAAAAGACAACTTAAAGATGTTCTGATGTATATGCATGGTCTCTCGTGAATATAAAAGTATAATTTACTCACCCTAAAGTTGTTCCAAACCTGTATCAATTTCTTTCTTCTTCGGAACACAAAAGAAGGTATTTTGAAGAATGTCAGTAACCAAGCAGTTGATGGGCCCCTATTTACTTCCATAGTATTTTTTTCTCCATCCTATGGAAGTCAATGGGGCCCATCAACTGTGTGGTTACCCATATTCTTCAAAATATCTTCTTTTGTGTTCAGCAGAAGAGATAAAGATACATTCATACAGGTTTGGAACAACTTGAGAATGAGTAAATGATGACAGAATTTACATATTTGAGTGAACTGTGAGGTATGTCTGACCTGGTTCCACCTCCCTGGTCCTCAGTAGAGTGGTGAGTCTCCTCAGCAGGTGCATATCTTTAGCACGCTCACTCTTCTTATCACTGACCAACAAACAGAACAGATGCATCTGTGCTCACCTGCATTATGTGTGTGTTTTTTTATATTAATGTGCAATTTTTATGTATAAGTGTGTACCTGAGTGCCAGGTGGAATGGTATGGTAATGGCTCTCAGGGCTCCATTAACCGGATCAAACAGACACACCTGCTGTGTGTGTATCTGCCAACCCTGACTGGTTACACTATTCACACCCATTAACCTGTGACCTGCATACAACAGCCTTAAGAGAGAGTAATGAATTAATGAATATGCATTTTTGAATTGTAGCAATATATTTTAGTTTTTTTTAGTTAGTGTGTACCTGCAATGTTTGCCTACAGTAAAAGCCCCTACTCGAGGTCCATGCTGAGTTCCCCACACCTCTAAAATGCCCCTACGTGGGGCATAAATCACCAGAAACTGGGCGTGCCGGCGGGGCATAGAGGGAGATGTGGCTATTTCTCTCTCCCCAGGAGCCTCTGACACCTGCACCCACCCGAGCTGAGCATCACGATAACCTACACACAATACAGACATTAAGAAAATGTTTTACTGTTTATATACACTACTATTTAAAAGAAATATTACAATTTATTGCTTAAAATTAAACTGTGATACATTTTGTACAGGATTCTTTGATGAATAGCAAGTTCAAAGCCTTGATTTGAAACAGAAATCTTACGTAACATTATAAATGTCTTTGCCGCCACTTTTCACAGTTCAATTAATACAAATATTGAATTACCTCAAAAAAAAAAAAAAATACCTCAAAAACAGTTGAACAGTAGTGTAGTGTATGTATGTAATTATATAATTATATTATTGCATATAACATTTTATAAATACTAGTATTCTAAATATTAAAATAAAATGTAATTTGTTTTTTTTATATAGTTTAATTTATTTGTATAATTATAGTATTTACTTAATTAAAATGCTTTTAGTTTTTAAAACTAAAATATAATTTATTACAAAAAAATTACTTTTAACAACACATTGTCATATGGACAAGCAGTCCCTAACGATACTGATTTGCTCTGATGTTTTCAGTGTGTTTGTTCACTAAAGCATTTGTCACACTGATTCAAATCTTTTTTGTCACAAGATATTTCTGCAATTTAATAGGAACAGGCTCATAAGATGCTTGTTCACAAATCAGACTACATTAGTTGCGCTACACTGCTCACCCTTCCACATCCTAATAGCGATGCCTCGTGCCACATCCAGTAGCGTGACTCTGCCAAAGTCATCTGTGACTCCGGCCATAGTGTTACATGGAGAGAGACAGATAGACTCGCCATGTCGACGAGAATCTGGAAGACCAAACCTGATGAAAGCAGAAAAATTTAATTGTGCACTTAAATGAGTTAAATATGGTGTGTATCAGTGTTTGGTAAGTTACTCTAAAAAAAGTAATTAATTACTAGCTACTAATTACATCTTTTACAGTGTAATTCAATTATTTCATTAATTTCTCGCTCTAAAAAGTATTACATTACTTATTAATAATTACTTTCTAAATTCCATATCAACTTTGACCAATTGAACAAAACAAGGATAGACATGAAACTGCTCTTTTAATTCTTTAAAATAAATAATATAAAATTGCATAAATTATTCTTGAACTGACCAGAGTATTTGAAGGTAGAATCTTAGATTAAAACATGCATTTCACCATTAGATGTAAAATTTTGAAGTTAAATCCTATATTGTTTTATATAGAATAGTTCTACTGGTCTATACAGTCTATTACATCAGAAGTAACTGTAATTTAATTACAGAAAAATGAAGAGTAATCCCTTAACTTGACTTTTTCAGGGGAAAAGTAATTAAATTACAATAATTAATTAGTAATGTATTACACCCAACATTGGTGTGTATATGATTAAAAGAAGTTAAAAAGCAACGTTGGAAGGTAGTGTTACTGCATACAGATTTACCTAACAGGAAGTGATGTGGCCGGCTCCACCTTTGGCTTCTGTTTCTGCACTGACTCCTCTTCATTTTTACTCTTCCATCCCAACCAACCACTATGGAGGAAGAAAAGAGAGAGAGACAGAGACCAAGAATTCATAAACATGGAGTGAGCTTGAACATGACAGGCCAGTGCTAATGAGAGCCAACAGTTAAAATAACCCAGACACACAGACCTGGCAGCATTGAACAGAGCTGATGTGAGTTTGCTGGCCACAGCCAGAGCCACATGGGAGAGAAGAGGCTGAGAACTTCCCTGAGATTTGAGAGAGAAAAAATGGCCATAATCATCAAAAACAACTACAAATAAGCCACACGCACCAACAATAGAGCAAGGAAAAATGTGTGTGTGTGTACCTCTATAGCGTAGTAGAATCCAGTGTAAGGTCCTCCTCCCACTGTGATATACTGACTCATAGCAGGAGGGCTTCCTTTAACCGAAGCATGATATCCTCCCAGAATAGAGGCATTTTTCATCTGATCGAACACACTCAGCGTAGTAATACCTGAAAGAGACAGGCATCACCTTACACTACCAATCAAAAGTTTGGGGTCTCTAAGATTTTTTTTTTTTGAAAGACATTAAAAGTTTTATTCAGCGAGGATGCATCCAATTCAAAATTTCTAATATTACAAAAGAGTTCATATTTCAAATATATGCAGTTTCTTTTTGAGCTTTCTATTTATCAAATGATCCTAAACAATGCATCACATTACCACAAAAAAAAAACTGTTTTCAACATTGATAACAAGAAACTTGATCACCAAATAAGTATATTAGAATAATTTCTGAAGAGTCATGTGAAACTGAAGACTGGAGTAATGATGCTGAAAATTCAGCTTTGCCATCACAGGAATAAATTACATTTTTAAAATACATTCGAATCATAAAGTTATTTTAAATTATAGCCTAATAATATTTCACAACATTACTGTTTCTAGTGTATTTTTATAAATAAATAAAAAATGCAGCCTAGACTTTTTCAAAAACATCCTACCGTATGGAAGAAAATGAATGGCAAATGTTTTTGAAACAAAAAAGCTTGTTGAATTGCACGAGAAAATATGCATTGCATTAACAGTGCTTGTGTGATTCACCCATGTGTAGTCACAAGGTAATGTTTGTTCTATAATTAATATTTCTTTATTTTTTTCGTGTATAAATTAATTTATTTATGATGTGACAAAAAGGGGAAATTTATTGTATTGTACACTGAGTCATACTGAGTTTGAAAAGAAAGGAGGCGTATGTTGTGGGTTGCCATGGTGACGCCCACTGTGTTTACCTCAGATGCTAAGAGCTGTGACTGAGGAAAGCCACTGAAGTCTTCTTGTCATTTATTTTTCCTGATAATTCAGGCATATGTTCATAAAAAGTGAAAATGTGCGCCATTGTTAATGTAAAAACGTGCAAGTTCATATTTCCTATGACTTACAGTCATAAAACCAACTGTAAAATGTTCATGTAGGTGTCAGGCATGATGCACAACTTTTAGATTGTTGATATTAAAATAAATATGAGCTCATGCAGTAGTGAAAAAAATAGCAATATTTAAGCATGATTTGACAGTTTATTTGATTAAATATCAAGAATTTAAAAGGTGTTATGACTGTAATTCATTCTCTTCAAATGCTATTGAAGTTAGAAACGTGTATACCAATGTCGAATGTAACTTTAGAGCCGGTCCCTAAATTTGCAAACATCGAACATCCAATATCAAGTCAACTTTATGCCAGTATTTCACTGGGAAACGTTAAGCGCCAAAACTTTGCGCAAGCTCATCTGCTTGCCTGTAGCCTAAATAGTATAACCTAAGTCCCCAATGAGGTGCGAGTTTTGTCTTTTATATCACTGTATTAGTCCATTAAGCTATAATAATAATTTTATATGTCCCGACGGCAGGGGAATCCTGGAGTATGACGTATGAAGGGAAACTGTAGTACTGAAGCACAGCACCGCGTTATAAAGTTAATGACACTAAACAACCGAGAAAAATATATGTCTACCTCATATTTAACGTTTGATCTGTATATCAGCATCGGGAAATAACGTTATAGTATCGTTCACGGTAGAGAAAGCTGCTTACATGTACACAGGGAAAGTAACCGTGAAGACACTGAATTAAAAATAAATGCAGCTTTTTTGTCTTTATCAGCTTTTCCGCATATATAATGTTACTGGCCCTGATAATCATCACACATTTGTGAATGAAATGAATTACTCCCTCTAACTGTTGCTTTGGTCTTCATCGACAGCCGCTTGCACCCCCTGCTGGTGAGATAAACTAACAGCAGATGGAGATTATCAATTGGTACTCTACTGCTATTCCTGCAGTTCCCGGATGTGAAATGTTGAATTTTCTGTCGAATTTGAACCACTGAATTTGTGGAAGCGAATTTGTAAAGCGAAATAAAATGGACCGAAAATTGACAGTTGAATATTATAGGTTATGTATTTTTAATGTGAAATCTGAAAGATGAATATGGATTATTGAAGTTTTAATAATGAAAATGTGTGTGAGATGTTTTGAATTGAAATTTTCACATCTTAAGTATCCGACCATAAAAAAAAATTTCAGACCATAAAAATGCAAGCCCTAAAATTACAATGCATTAAAACGCAAGCACGGTTAATGCAATGCATATTTTTTCAAGTACTGCAATTCAACAAGCTTTTTTGTTTCGAAAAAATTTGCCATTATTTTACTTCCATACTACCGACCCCAAAGTTTTGAACGATAGTGTATATTAACAGTTTTTCTACTATGCTGTGGCTTTCTGTTCAAAAAGATAAAAAAGAAAATGTTAGAGAAATTAAATAAAAGAAATCTCTCTTACCGATGCTGGAATGGTCTGTAATTGTGTCCATATCTTGTAGGCCCCACTTCTTATAGGCCAGTGGTGGAGGCTGGATGACATCACTTCCTGCTGCTGCCGCTAAAAGGCAAAGGGATAGATACAGGGAATAAAAGGGATTAAAACAAATAACATGAAAGGCATTACTGGCCACACTATAATCTGGTGAAAGCCTGATACACATTCATACACCAGCACTCTCTATCTTACCTCTGGCAACCTGGTTTCGACAGGCACGTAAAGACTGGAAGAGACTAAAGCCATCGATGGTGACCAGGGCTGCTGGGTACAAAATACTGAGCTCCTCATGCTGATAGAGAGATCGACATTTAAACATCATCAGCGTAGTTTGGTCTGCTGTTTAAGTTAAGGTGTCATGTGTAACCATGCTAAGAATTGCTTTGTGCAGAAATGAACACATCAGTCAGTGTAAGAGTTATCGGTACCTGTTCCGTTACTCCAGGGTGACGTGGAATCTCATAGGTGCGACATTTGAGTCGCAGCACAGGATCTTCATGCAACAACTGGGCCAACAGGAGAACACCACTCTACACACACACACACAATGGATAAGACCAGTGGATTATCTGTTCTGCTGATACTGGTCTGGCTTTAATTAAAAATGACACATTACTGTTTATTATTAATGCATTAAAGAGTCCAATTCAGCTGGTGAGTTTATAGGTCAGAAAACATCACAGTACCTCTGTGTAGAAACGGACATAACCTGAGCTGAATCCAACCACAATACAGGTCCAGTCGGGTCGGCCGGTAGAACTTCTAAACAGATAATGAGCACATACATTACTGTTCAAAAGTTTGGAGATCGTAAGATTTTTTAAATGTTTTTGAAAGAAGTCTCTAATGCTAATAACCAAGTATGCATTTATTTGATCAAATATACAGTAAAAATGCTTGGAAATATTATTACAATTTAAAACAATTTATTCATGTGATTGCAAAGCTGAATTTCCAGCAGCCATTCTTTTTTTCTCTTCTTCTTCTCAAGAAACATTTATTATTGTTATCATCAACGTTAAAAGCAGTTGTGCTGCTTAATATTTTTGTGGAGATTTTCTGAATTCTTTGATGAATAGAAAGTAAAATAGGTCACATTTATTTGAAAAGTCTTTCCTGACACTTTTGATCTGTTTAATGTGTCCTTGCTAGATAAAAGTATTATATTTTTTCTATTAACAATCTTACTGACCCCAAACTTTTGAACGGCAGTTTATGTGAAAGAGTAGATCTGTTTATACAGGAGTGTGTGTGTGAGTGTGATGTTCTTACCTCTTCTGGCTGGCCAACGGAATACAGATAACACTACTGATACACTCTCTGTGAAAAGAACAGACAGAAAATTGAGAACCAATGAACAAAAATAAAACATTATCTTTATTTCTTTTTGTTCTTCTGCCTCTGAGTTTTCTATTTATTACAATCCCTCTTATTATAAACATATCTTTTTATTAAATGTTTATAAACTCCTCTACTTATAATATTGCCCTTGTTTTGTCTTGTACTCATCCTTTCTTCTTTGTGGGATTATGTTATTTCCCATAAAACCATTCAAACCTGACCCTGCCCTCTCCTATTTCATCTCTCACCCCTCTTCAACTCTCAGCGTTCCGCTCCAGGTCACAGTTAGGGCCATTTCCTCCTGCCCACTTTCAGCTGTCCGCCACTTTGCTGCCAATCAATCAATCAATCAGTCAATCAATCTACGAGTTATACCAATAAGCAATAAAGAAGAGATTAATCAGTACTGTATGTGTGTACCAGAAAGAAATGTGGCTTTATGCTCTCGAGCAATGACCAGTAGATCTGAGCAGGGCGAGAGAGACAGAACACAGTCCTGCAGCCAGGGGGCGCTTTGCTGCTGCTCCTCCTCCTCCTCAGCCTAGGAGAACACACAGGTTTGGAATGAGATTTCATTTGAGTAAATAATAACATAATTTTCATTTTTGGCTTCAAATCCTTTAATACAAACCTGAGCTCCATCCTCTTTACCGTCAGGATTCTCCCAGGAGCCCCAGTCCGAGTCATCCCACGTTAACTCATTCTCTAGAGAGAGAGAGAGAGAAAATGATGTGCTGTAAGTAATGTGGTCAGCAAGGATTAATCTTTTCACTATTAAAGTCGGCTCAATTTGCTCCTTTGCAATTTGAGCTTATTTACACAGTCTTATCCTTTTTCTTGCTATCTTTAAGTCCATGCATACTCATTTCTCCCTCGCTTCACTATAGTCAAGTGTTGACTGTATACTATACTAGTGACTACACCATAGTCAACACAAATTGCCTGTCAATCGAATGACAGAATCTTGAATGCAAGGTCCCTTCCCTTTTCTTTTCCTGTCTTTCTCTTCATTGGTCTTTCGTTCAGTCATGTGCTTCAGAATCTTTCTGCAGGATGACTCATTCACCAAGGGCAAACACACCTCCCTTCCTCTCCCTCTTTCTCTCAGCAGGGAGTGAATAACTTATTCTGCATCACAGTCAGACAATTTACTTTTTACACATTGTCTTTTTTCATATAATCACCAGCATACATTCCAGTGACTAAGCATTAGATTACTATAAAATCAGTATATTTTATATCCCGTAACTCCAAACCTACCTCTCTCAGAAGTTTTTCTGCATTTATATATTTAGTAGGTTAATTATACTGTGTTTGTCATGACTGTGTCGTTCCGCATTTAACGTTACCTCCGAACATCCAACCATCCAACAACACCCTTACTGACACCCATAAATCACTGAACAACCGCAGTGCAGGAGAACCATCATTAAACTGGACCTTACATACACATACAGACTGACTTCAGCAGTAACGTTACCTGCTTGTGTTTTCTCTTCCTCCGGGCCGGCTTTCTTGTGCTTGGGGAACAGAAACTCTCGCACCTGTCTGAGCTCCTGGACCCGGCCGAACTCCAGCAGACAGCAGGACATGATTCGGGCGGAACGAACCGGACCCAAAACCTGCAGATTCTACGACATAAACCCACCGTTCGATACACGTACCACCTCTTAGTGTGTTTATGAGCCTGTCAGTGAGGTTTGTCAGGGTGTTGACTGTTTGTTGGACCAGAGTGGGTCAGAAAATCCAGCTGAGGTGTCAGTGTGTTGTTGTGATGTGAGTTTTGGATGACACATCCACATCCGCTATAGACACGCTAATCGCGCTGCTGCCTCCTGCTGGCCTGGAGGACACGCGCACAAGATATAATATTAATCGAAGAGTGTCAGTGCAGAGAACTGTTTTCATTTAAACTGTTAAAACTGTTTCTTTCCTGATTGAGTCCTCAGAGGTGAAGATAATAGATCCTTGCATTCAGGTATGTTGGTTATTTAAGCACCCTTAGATCAGAAAAGTAAACATATACACCATGGGTTAGATGTTACACTTTATTAATTTCTTATTTTTTATATTATTTATTTATTTTTCTTTATCGATACATACCTGTAGTCTATTAGGCTTTTCATCTAAATTTAAAGAGTACTACAATTATTATATAATTATAAGTTAAGTAGCATAAAAATATTGTAATTAAAGAATTTACAGCATTTAAAACACATTTTATATATATATATATATAAAAAAAAAAATTATCCTGAGAGCATAAAGTTTTTCAGTTAAAATATACCTTAATTTTTATTGTTTATTGTTGTCTGAATGTTTGCTAGTGTGATTTAATTATTCACTTGTTTACCCATCAGCTATAGCAAAAATAAGATTTATAGTACCAGCAGCCTTAATGTGTAGAAGTGCTTAACATTATAAGAACAAATGTAAAAGAGATTTACTCACAGAATAAAATATTCTGCTCAGGATACCTGATCATGGAGAAGAGAGTTTACATAAGAACAGATCGTGCTAAGAGAACATTTTCACCAGAAGCCAATAAGGTCTCCATGAAGACATCTAACAGATCAGACCAACAGGTAATAAAGAAACATGCATTAGGAGCTGCTACTGCATGTGTGGACTGGACCTGTCACTGATCAATCTCCATCACCTCACAGAACAGGGTCAGGGACTACAGGCTGGTTCATTTGCTGAAAAACAGCCAGCTGGGCTGTTGGCTGAGTGAGATCTGTACAGGCAGAGTGGCACTCCAGCTGCTGACAGTCGGACTCTTCCTGCTGTTTGTCTGGCTCCTGGCAGAACTGCACGTGGTCCTGCCCTGCTTCCTTCTGTGTGGCTGCCTCTTTCATGGGCCATTCAGGAGGGCAGTGAACACAATCTGGGCCTGGATAACAGCTCCTGTGGTGGAGAAGGTGCCCCACACTGATGGATGCACTGGGATTTAGTGTGAAAAAGCATGGTGAAAGACAAAACCTTCCCTTTATTGCAACCTCACTGAGACTTCCATTTTTATTTTTATTTTTTGTATGGAAAACAAAGAAGGCTTGTGTTTAAATTCACTTCAAAATTAATTTTAGTGTTGATAAGAGTCTTTAGTCTTGGTGGTCATTGAAATTTTGCCAGGTATGTCCCTTGAACAGGTGACCTTTAATTGGTCCTGGAACAAGATCATAACCTTGTAATCAAACACTAATAAAGAACTAAAAGTGAATTTGATTAAATGCAACACTTAAGAATTGGCTCACCTTCTGTTGATGAGATGGAATTTGAATTTGAATTGCAGGAAATCAAATAGGGATTAAAGGGATATAGGTGCAGACACATTTACCGTTGTTTGGGTGAAATTTGACAGAATAATATGGGAGTAATGATGATGAACCAACCTCAAACAACTGCTTTCCAAAATGCCTTGTTTTTATAATATTTAAGTGTTCACATTCAAAACAAGAAAGACTTCTATCTTGGTAACTAATAAAGCTTTAATAATCATTTTGATTCTATGAATCAAGTCCACATCACAACTGTAATTATAACAGCACAGAGGAAATATGAAGTTGGAATCACAATATTACTGGAAATGTCTTTGGAAATCAATCAGGTGAAATCCTTAATTGCAGCAATGGTAGTGTGACCAAACCTCAAGATCTATAAACCTTCAAAGTTTAAAAATGTAGTTATATGAATTTCATTTATTTCCTTAATCCTTACATTCACATCTGAACAGCAAACCTGCATTGTGATTGCTTCCTCAATTCAAAGTCAGTAAAATATTATTTTTCCTAGTCCCTAAAATTTGATCGGTCAACTGAATGATCTCCCATTTGGAAACCACCATACATTTAAAACAAAGCCCAGATTAATTCAGGGGAACAGTTTTATTTGCACAAAAATAGCAGCAGAGGTAGGACTGTGATTTGATAAGATTAAATACATTTATTCAGGTCATTGAACAAATCAATCATGTGAAATTTCAGATGCTACTTCAACTGAAAACAATTTCAGCTCATTGTCTGCTTTTGGCTGCATTGAAATAGAGCCTGACCCTGCAGGGATAGAGTAGCCATGGCAACAGACCACAGATTGTCCTTGTCCACATTTTTCAGCATTGGCAAGTTACAGGGCTGCTTATTTTAATGAAACACTTGGAAAAAATCAGCTGAATAGCATCCAGAACTATGGTCTGCACCACTTTAATTAGCCTGGTATTTATACGGTTGCTGAGGGACACAAACACAGAGGAGGCAAAACGAGTTTTCTTCCATTTATTAAGTTTGAAGCCCACTTATACAAAACTCATGAACTGCTTTTAGAACACTTAGATAGCTTTCCAAACATTTGGAAAATAAATTAAGGAGAAGAAGTAAACAGCAACACAAAAATAAAAACATTAAAAAAAAGAATGAATTATGACAGGTGAATATCAACGTAAGGAAATGCAACCCTCACAGAAAGGCATTGTTTAGTCACACATGTGCTACTATTTTAGGTAATAAGTTGTTAAACAAATCCAATAGAATCAGCTTTAACCTTCTAAATGATGTTAGGGAACTTCAAACAAGTGCTAATCTGTAATATTGAATCAATATCTTCCACCTGGAGGCTCTATTTGTGTCAGCTGTCTTGTTATCCAATGAGAAAATGGCTGGTGGATCACATTGCTTCAGGCAGGTTATTACTGACGTGTACATGGGCCATGCAAAGAAGTGTTATGCCGTGACGCTTTTCTCCTCAATTATTACTATCGTAAGACATAAAAACAGCAAGTTAAACAGAGGTCTATAGAGTTTAGCTGTAAATCCCAGAGGTATTAAGAAAACAGAACATGCAATGCCATTTGTAAATGCAGCTGTGCAAATGTGTACGTGTCACGGTATCCGAGTTAAAATCCCTTTTCCAGCTTTGTCCACGCTGACCTAGTTTATCGACAATGGATTGTGTCTGCTGACCTGTGATCAAGCACCCTGACAGAGTTAAGTGTGAGTGTGTGTGTATGAAAGCCTCTGGTCTTGAAACTTCAGAGTGTAGAGAAATACACAACAACCTTCAATGCTTACAATCGTCACTCTTTCTTTATGAATCAACATTAAGGTTCAATAATCAAAGAGTACTGAAGTAAAGTTTAATAAAATGCTTATATATCAGGACACTACTGAGATCTTTGCGTAAGAGAATGAGTGTGTTTTGCTCTGGGTTCTTAGTAGATCAGTTTCTTCCCAAAGCAGTATTATTATTATTATTATGTTATTAAAATACCAATAAACAAACAAGCAGAGCAAAAGAAAAGAGAATTTAACTGGTCACAGCAAAATTTCTGTACACAAATATTAAGAAAAGAGAAAGAGGTTTGGCAGGGCGAGAAGAGAGATTTTAGAGGATATTTGGGAAAGTAAAGCTGCCCCAGATAGGGGTAGTTTGCTGACGGTGGGGGGATGGAGGGAGTTGTACTGGGTGGCAAGCCGCTCACCTCTTCTTGGGGGCTTGGGCCGTACGGGGCGGGGTCACAGGTCGCCCAGAGTTGACCCCACCGTACTGATACTTTGCCTTCTTTTCTGAAGGCTTCAGGATCTGAGAGAGAAAAGAGTGTGTGAGTGCATTGTGTGTACACAATGCATGTGTGTGTGTGTTCTTGTATATATGGTTTATGAGGACACAAATGTGTATAATGACATGGATATTACAATGTAACAATGGTTTACGAGGACACTGTCTGTGTTTTTTAAAATGTGTGTGGGGATGATGACACACCTGAAAAGAGCACATGAGTGACTCATCCACACTCATCATTCCACCAGCATTGTCAAACTCCCCGCAGTAGTTTGGCGCTGAGAACAGAGTGACCAGCTGACGCTTTGCAAAGAACTCATAACCATCTTCAACAACCTGCAAAACACGACACGCTCATTGCACTAACTAAAAACACAACCTACATATAGAAGTCATAACCCACCTCAACCACAATTATTCAAAGTTACCACATGGATAGTGGATACTGATTGGTTGAAATGAATTGGTACCTGATGTGCCCTGCAGATTAGGTCCAGATCGTGGCGGTTCAGGAATTTGCTGACTACGTCGGCACCGAAAGTGAATGAAACGCCACGATCGTTCTCCCCCCATCCTTGAACGTCCTTATCTGGGTCCGACCACAGCAAATCACACAGCAACCCTGCAAGACCAAGAGACAGAGAATATGTATCTAATAATATTTCATTCCATCATCTTGAGTTATAATAAAGTTGATTTCATCTGCAAAATCTGTTTTTTAAAATGTTTTTTAATGGCCAATGCCAGTACCAACATATAGAGCAGGGTGGCTGATGGCAGATCAGGGTTATTATCATTAACTAAAACTATTAAAAACATTTTTGTAAATTGAAATAAATTTAAAAGAAAATATAAATACTGATGAAAAACTTAAACTAAATCTTGACTTGGCACCTAACTGAAATAAAAATGAATTAAACAAATTACCATATATATAAAATATAAATATATTGTATGTCACATGCACGTCGTACACACACACCTGTATCTGGGACGTCAGTTGGTCGCATAATCCGGCGTATCTGTTCCATTGACTGCAGATCAGGAGAGAGACCTAGAAGATGGACAGATAAGAGACAAAAAGTCAGACAGAAAAAGTGTCACAAAGAGAATGCATTCATATTTTTAGACTCAGTTGCCCTATTTTATCAGGCCAAGAGTCACTTCTATAGAACTATCCATCATTTGTTCACTCATTCTCACCTCCATGGCAACAGAAAATCTTCTCATCTATGATGGCAGCGATTGGGAGGCAGTTGAAGCAGTCTGTGAACGTCTTCCAGAGTTTTATGTTGAACCTGCGCTTGCCTGCAACAGACAAATGTACACATTCATAACAATACAGCATTATGCATGACTTGAAAGTTTGTTCAGTGGGTGAGAAAATCAATAATAAGATTTCAGATTGTCTGGTGTGGGTGTGTGTTAAAGGTCCCATATTGTACACCTTTCTGAAGTTTTATTTTAGGTTTAGATGTCCTTAAGAATATATATTTGCAGTATAAGTACCAAAAACCATCCCAATAAATTTTTACAGCTCCTTTCTCAGGAGCTCTGCTAAGAACAGGTCGATTTTGGCCTTTCTAATTAATATTCATGAGCCTCTCTTCTGATTGGCCTGATGTCTTCTGAGTTAACGTTAACGCTAATTTAAACTGTCTGTAAACAAACTTAGACTTTTTTTTGTCAAATTTGATTTAAATCTCTAAAATATGTACGTTAATAGCTAGTTATACACTGATTTTGAAACACTTAACTGCTTTATAATGTAACGTTAGCAGACAGACAACGAATGCAGTAAGCTATGTAACTACTGCTTTCCTACTGATAAGTAGTAAGTTAACGTGCTACAATTTCTTTTACTATGTTACTTTTTTCTGTAAAAGGTGTACTTGTGGTAAATTGGCAAGGATGCCAACAGAACGCGAGAACATGCTGCAATTGACGGCCAAGGTAAACTTGTAAAACTAAGAACTGTAGGGACTGCAGCATCTTTGAGGAGTAGCTTCTTTGAAAAAACGGCATTGAACTGTGCCTGATTGACGAAGCAGTCACTTGTGTGAAATATGCAGAACAGATGGTTAAGGTCAAACTAAATTGCTGTGGCATTTCTGAATAAACAAACATTAGCCACTGTTCTCTTATATTAATGTTGTTCGGAAGCCTGTGCAATGATGTCGTTTCCTGACAGTGGGCAGTGCTCGGGGTTGGACTGAAGGCGGTGACTGAGTAGTTCTGACATCACATTTATACGGAAGTCACAACGGCTCGTGAAAAGGCACAGCTACTTTATGTAGGCTGTGTGCATTTGTCTGTGGATTGATTGTTTTGAAACTTATATGGTAGTTTCATAGCCCCTAGACCTCTGTTATCATGAAAAAAGCCAGGACATTTCAGTTTTGACAATATTGGACCTTTAATATTTGATGTGTTTATATATGCATCAGAGTTTCCGCTAGAAAAAAATGGTGCCGGTCAAAGTGACCGGCAGAGGTTTCGTTTTCCGGACATTTTGATGATATGCCGGTCAAATATCGCCTCTTAATTAGTCAAGTTGAGGAAAACTGGAGGAAGGCTATGTAACTTAAAAAATTACATAATCAGGCCGAATGCAACATGTTTATTAGCCTAACTTTCAAATAAAAAAACGGAAAAAAACATGAACGTCCGATTGGCGTCAATCAACAGTTTAATTAACAAACCAATCCCCCTTCCCCACATAGAATATCTGAAGCCTATTGTTTTTACTCTAACTTCCCAGTGTCTCTCCACAACCTGCAATGCGCATAAGCCGCGTAACCTTGTTAGGCGACTTCGCTGCTTCGTCTTGATCCGATTCTGCAGCGAGAACCCCCTCTCTGCAGGAACACTCGAGACCCATTTTCTACTATGGTTTTGTACGTTTCTTCATTCGGATCTATTTGCGATCCATTTCATTCTAAACAAACGACGCAGTTTATATGGTTCGTCCTTGCTTCATTATTCATTAAGATAATAATTAATAAATGCGCGCATAATTATCAGTGAACTTGATAAATGTTGCAGATATGTTTTGCTATGCATGCACAAACAAATGCCTTTCAACTTATGTGTGCAAAATTCTGAATAAAAAGAATGTGCAGCAATTTGTACAAATAGAGAGTCTAGGTCTACTATACGTGTTGTAGCCATTAAATAAGCTCATTTAGTTTAATATTTGTTAAAATATTATAATGTTATTTTTTATTTTATGTTGATTATGAAAAGTGAACCGCACGAGTAGGATAGGATGCGCAATATCGAGAGACATGGAGCGGGTCAGACATGATTTTGACCACTTAATTAAGTTTGGTTTTGTAGAAAGACTTTTTTGAAGTGAATTTCGTTTTGTATAAATTGTATCTTAATTTTAATAATTTTTTTATCAACCAATTGCCTGTATTTAATAAATAAGCAGCAAATATAGCAGACGATAGGCCTAATCATGCAGGCGCCCGCGCGGTCACTTGCATTGCTCGTGAACGGGAGCGCATCTCATCCTAATTTAACGAAACTCAGCGTAGGCCTCACAGACATGAAATATATCTTAAGAAAGCTTGAAATGTCTTTTTAACAATTTAAAACGAAAGGCTACTCTCTGATTATGTAATCCATGATGTGCATTTCTCTCTATAGGCGCGTTCATAAGGAGATGGCGATCGTCAACTTCATCTTTACAGCTGTTGTTGCTGTTAATAAACTAAAAATAATAGGCCTATAATTTTATTAAACAATAAATTAAATGAAATTGTAGTTGTATTAAAAAAGCAAAAAAAAAATCCTGTTTAAGTTTTTTTTTTTTTACGCATTAAATTCAGGTAGGCTACTGAGTCACTGTCCTCAGTGTCCAGAAAAGCGCTGAAACGGAGATGAAGGGGAACCCGTTTTTATTTATTTTTTGCCTTATTTTAACTGGCCCATCCAGTTTTCTGGAGGCCCACCTACAATCAAAATCCTGGCGCCGTTAGTGCTTCGCAGCGGTCTGTTATCAAGAAATAACAGACCGCATTCCACATTGGAATTCAACCAAGCCATGAAATAATGTTTAATAACTTTCAAACGGTAGAGCCTGTTCCTTTATAACATAGCCAAAGGTCAGTGTATTTTTGCTTTATACATTTTAGGCTTATTCTCAAATTCAGATTGTGTTAGGGTGGCGGGATTATAAGGCAATTTTAATCGGACAATTTGACCGGAGAGATTTAATTTTGTCGGACATTTCATTTTTTTTCCGGCCAATGTCCGGTAATTACCGGACAACGGAAACCCTGATATGCATGTATGTGCTCAGATGCTCACACTCATCGTAGAAGCCATAGATACGGTTGATGGAGGCGCACTCGTGATTTCCCCTCAGGAGGAAGAAATTCTCAGGGTATTTGATCTTATAGGCCAGTAGGAGGCAGATGGTCTCCAAAGACTGTTTCCCTCGGTCCACATAATCACCCAGAAAGAGATAGTTTGCCTCTGGTGGAAAACCGCCATATTCAAACAACCTCAACAGATCTGTGTACTGCCCATGGATGTCACCTAGAGACAGAGAGAGAGAGTTTATATGATTGACATCACAAATCAATAAAGTTACATGGATTTAGTTAAATTAGGCTTAAAGAAAAAAAAAGGCCTAAAGATCTTATCACCCAAAATTCAGGTTAATGACACATACGGGTCTCAGGTGTGACACAGAGAAGAGAAATGACCTCAAACCTATCCTCATTACATTCATATTTATATCCTGCTCTACTTACACACAAATTTTCAAAACCTTGAGAGATAGAGGGGAAGGAATGTAATTAAAACAGCAGAAATGTTCTCCACTCTGGAGAAGGAGAGTATCTAACCTACCACAGATTTTAAGTGGAGCCTCCAACTCCAGCAGGATGGGCTGGCTGAGGAAGATCTCTCGAGATTTAATGCAGAGTCCTCGAACTTCTGCTTCCGTCATCTGAACGATCTTCCCTGGACGACATCCTCGCACTGGAACAGTAGACATCAACATTAGTTAACATCTGGTTAACATCGTTTGTTAATCCTTAAGTGCGACAACTTTACTGCAGCCTCAATAACTGGGTCAAATGTGTGATTTTCTAATCACTCATCACAAATTGGCCCACATACCATACAGTCATTCACGGAAGCATATTGCACACATAAATAGACACTCTCAATCTGGCAAACTGATTAATCTGATTTTTGAAAAACAGATTTGTATTGCTTAGAAACAAAGGCATGTTTATAAAGTGCTGCATAAGCGCTTCTGAGGAAGAACTAGCCACTGCGGATTTGCCAAATTTTGTATTGCAACATCAAATCTTTGGAAGATATTCAGAGTTTTGCTCAGGGGACGCAACTAGATATCTATGAAAAGAACTATATATTTTGGTTTGACTGGGGAAAAAATCAGTACGTATTTAAATAAGTAAAAAAAAAAATTCACACCGGTTTATGGTAGTAACTATTTCAGATAAGCACTATAAACATTTAAAAACCATGGTTGGTAACTTCACATATTTGTCAGACAGGTCTCTTCCTGTAGTCCAGTCATTTTAAGCCAAAATGGGGGTCAACCTTGAACAAATTGCAACAGAAGCAAACTCAACTGATTTTGTATCCTCAATATGCCCCGAAGAATCCCATTAGGGGAAAGTTTCGAAAAAGACCCAAATATAGCCTATTCATACGCCTATTCATTCTTTTTCTTACGTGAATAGGGTAAAAAATTTAACCTTCAGATATCACCATGAAAATTACTGAGTTGATTACTTGCATCAAGACAAACAAAAAATGTATTACAAGTTTTTTGAAATTGTTTGTTAACATGGACAAACGGTGCATAATCTAATAGAGACAGAGCGCAACGCGTCATAATCTGAAGACCACGCCCACCGGGGGGAAAACAATCCAACGGTCTCCATTGACTTTACATTGCGAGAGGCTGCTTCCTTGTCATTTATGACTTATAACAAAAGACAGAAAAATGCCTAAAAGCTGCTGTGTGACAAAGTGTACAGCAAACAAGCTAAAAAACCCAGAAATAAATTTTTATAAGCTTCCGAACCATAAAAGCCAGCCTTTTAGGAGACAAAAGTGGATACAGGCAATAAGACGTGAAGCATCAGCAGGAAGAATGGGTATTAAATTGTGGGATCCTGACACTCAATATGTCTACGTGTGCAGTAAACATTTTGTCACTGGTAAGTCAAATATCCAAATGTCAGTTTTATATATTATATTTATGTAAGCTAAGCTGTAGCATTTTTTACAATATCATGTCGCGTTCCAGTGGGCGTAGTTCTGAGTAGTTCGAGAACTAGTTGCACTCCATCTCAATTGATCCACTTTTATGTCCTGAAACAACCGTTTTTTGGGGTCGACAGCTTATAAAAATTTATTTCTGGGTTATTTAGCTTGTTTGCTGTACACCTTGTCACATAGCAGCTTTTAGACATTGTTTTGTTTTTTGTTATAAGTCATAAATGACAAGGAGGCAGCCTCTCGCAATGCAAAGTCAATGGAGACTGTTGGATTGAACCCGTTGGATTGAACCCGTATTTAGGCGTGGCCTAAATACGCTCTGTCTCTATTACATATGTGCTAATTTGCATAAATACCACAACAGATCTAAACATTGGGTCTAGCCAGGTGAAAATGTCTTGTTGAATCTTGTTGACACATAACAGTAACATACTTAATGTTAAGGTCTGAATGGAACCCATTTAGGGTACCCATGAGCATGAATACATAGTCAGGAAGAAGTACTTTAGAAACCAGCCTTTATTAATTTTTAAGAGATTGGGTTTGGGGCTGGGTCCGTTGGACTGTTTCTGTGGGACGAGTCTGAGGGAAGAACAGGAGACAATGGTAAGGAGAATGCAGAAGACTAAAGGTAGGCAAAATAAAAAGTGAATCCCCAGAAACAGTCCCACAGACCCAGCCCCAAACCCCATCTCTGCAATAATAATTAATAAAGGCTGGTTTCTAAAGTACTTCTTCCTGACTCTATGTATTCATGCTCATGGGTAGCCTAAATAGGTTCAATTCAGACCTTAACATTAAGTATTTACTGTTTTGTATCAACAAGATTCAACAAGACATTTTCACCTGGCTAGACCCAATGTTTAGATATGTTGTGGTATTTATGCAAATTAGCACATACGTAATTAGATTATGCACCGTTTGTCCATGTTAACAAACAATTTCAAAAAACTTGTAATACATTTTTTGTTTGTCTTGATGCAAGTAATCAACTCAGTAATTTTCATGGTGATATCTAAAGGTTATAATTTTTACCCTATTCACGTAAGAAAAAGAATGAACAGGCGTATGAATAGGCTATATTTGGGTCTTTTTCGAAACTTTCCCCTAATGGGATTCTTCTGGGCTTTTTTTTCCTTACTCAGGATATATTGAGGATACAAAATCAGTTGAGTTTGCTTCTGTTGCAATTTGTTCAACCATTTTATGAAAAAAGGTTGAACAAATTGGCCAGAACAGGCTGCAAAGTGGACTTTGTCAATAGTCAAAAAAGTATTGAGCTGTACACGAAATCACCCCCTATACCCCTAAATAGGGGTCTATTTGAAGGGACAGCGATTTGTCGTGCACACACATTCAATCCCACAATCCACCACAATGAGTGTACAACCGATGTACACTCAACGCCTAGAGAATACCCAAAATGCACTGTGTAATCCATTGTGAGATTCGCACGTCTGACCAGAGGATGGCGCCTGCAGCTGAATCATCCATCCATCCATCCATCCATTTTCCAAACAGCTTGTCCAATGTGGCTACAGCGTAATATCATACAGGTATAAATTCCTTTTTAAATGATTATTAAATTGTTTAATTAAGGTTTATACATAGTTTCCATGACAGAGTTCAAGATAAATATTTGTATCTTTTTACTGGAGCTGCTAGTTTGATTTGACTTCAAATAATTATTAAACAGCAAGCACAAACGATTCAAAAGCAACAGCCCTTCCAGCACACTCAGTGTCCAAATTCACTCACTCGTTTTCATTCACTCCCTCAAATGAACTATATTAGTGGACCAATGTAGGGAATAGTGAATGAGGGTATAGGAGGCGATTTAGGACGCAGACTTGCTGTGCAAGATGTCAGGCTGACATTGACACCTGATGTCTTTATCCAATCCAAGTCTAATGGTGGATGCTGAAAAGCTTTGCTATCACAGGAGTAAATTACATTTTAAAATATATTAAAATATAAAACAGTTATTTAACAATAGTTATGTTTGACAAACTTTACTGTTTTACTGTACAAATTGATTAGATAAATGCAGCCCTAGTGAGCAAAATAAACTTTCAAAAACAATTAAAAAAATCTTACCGAACTACGAAACAGTAATGTACATAATATCATAATAAATAAACATTTTTATATGTCATGTCCTGCTCACATAATTCCAGTGAATGTTGCTGTTTATGTGAGTGGGAATCTTGAGAGTGTCTGGAATTCAGCAGGAATGTTCCCGCCTTGACAGTCGAGACTGTCTTATTGTTAAACAACCATTTTGCAGAGCGGTTTGTCCAAGAACTTAATTTGATGGAGAGAAACTATAAGTGAGAACTTACTAGCTATAATTCACTCTGAGACAGGGAGAATGACAGATTAGAAAAGTGTGTATGGGGAGAAAAAGTACAATAGCTCAAAGACAGTATATGTTACCGAAAAGGAAAAATTGTGCTCTTTTCTTAAAGCCATGATTATGGTTATATAATAGCACTAACCATTTTAGTCTTCAGGCCATCCACCCTCACAATATCCCACGCAGACCAGTGTGTTGGTCAATGTTGGAGACTTTGAAAAGAATGCTGTAACCCCAACTACTGTGCATGTATAAAGTGCAGAACACTTTATGAGATTGCAAGCATGGTGCCATTTGTGTAAAAGTCTATGAGCTGATGAAATGCCCCTGTTATTGCAGTATGACTAAACATAAGGAAAGTCTGATTGTGTGTATGTGTGTGTGTGTTTGACAAGCCACAGTCCAGACCAGTCTGAGCTAGATTAGGAGCTGGCTAGAAACAACTTGTTCAAAGTGGCAATCGACTACAATTTGAGAGGAATTTTAAATGCTCCGATTCCTTGTTCATCATGTTAGGGTCGTAATATTACATAATACATAAGAACGAAATGACACAGACAGACTAAACTGATTCACTTTCCCAATACAGCATTTTACAGCAATTCACAAGATTATCCAAGTCCTGATGGGCAGCCATCAGACGGTCCTCTCTGACCACCGTGGGTATGTCAGCAGAGAGCCTGATCTTCACAGATCGAGGAGTGTGATCAAGAGACACAGATGGAACATGAGAGAAACATACAGAGATATGTTTGTGAGACCATAAAAATCGAAGTGTGAGGAACTGAGAAGTGGGACGTTAGGGTCACAGATGGCATTGCTGAGTGAGGGTCAGCAGGAGGCTGTTGGGACAGATGGACGGGCACAAGCCATATCGGTTATCGGGATGGTGCAATAATCCATGGCGCTTTCCTTTATCAAAAGTAACTGAAAAGCAGAAGTTTGTGTAGCAACAAAAGTCACTGAGATGGACAGAAGTACCCCCATGGTAGATCCTAACCGAATTCCCCTGAGACAGCAACATTGGTCTTTCTACTACTACTCAAAAATCTCTCTAATATCTACTGTAGGATAATAAATGGTTCCAGCATCTATAAAGGCAGAAAAGTAAAAGCCATGGCACACACTAAAGCCAACAATCCAGTCTACAGTAGAGGAACAATTACAGAGCAAACAAAGCAGCCATAAACCAGATTTCAGAAGATTGTAATAAAATCCATTTAAAACTTATTCACTTCATACTGAGAAAAAAGTTAATCTTTATATTTAAGTTAAGTTACACAGTAAAGTTAATGTGTATAGTAAGAGAAAATACGGTGTAACATTCCTAAGAGAATACAGTGTAATGTTATGGAGAGAATATATAGTGTTCATTTACCATTATGATGAGTATTCAATGCAACTAAGGTGAAAGTAATAAAGGGAATGCAGCAGTAGCGGCTCCTGACTGTAAATGTAGGGAGGGCAAATTCTGGGTCTTAGTGCTAGTTTAGGATAAACAATTTGTAAGCTTTATTTTCTAATTGCTGAACACATGCAGACACACTTTTGGCAGAGGTCTAGTGTCCTTGCATAATTCAGCCTGATGGTGATGCTCTAATGATGGACTAAGTACTGCTATAAGTACGCACAGCACACATGTTGGCTGCATCTGAAATCGCATACTTCCCTACCATATAGTAGGCAAAAAACTGTATGTGACAAAAGTAGTATGTCCGAATTCACAGTACTCATAAAGGGTAGGCAAAAAGTACCAGGATGACCTACTACTACCGGCGAGATTCTGAAGTGTGCATAAAATGGACTCTTTACTATCCCATGAGGTCACAGGAGAGGATTTGTGAATGGCAGTGAAGCGACGTAACTGATGCTGGTAAGTCACATAATAATGACACCATGGCGAATTTAGCACGTCCAGATTACATTACTACTACTACACACATTCATACTAAATAGATTATAGAACCTACTTTTTAGCAGTTGTGAAGTAATTACTTATTCAAAATAAGCACTTACTCAAGAGACTATGTGATTTCGGACGCAGCCATATATTTATACTTTAATTAATTTGATATGATACTCCACATAAGTCTTGTTGAGAAAGAACAGACATGCCAACTAGTTTACTGACCTGATTCAGACTAATATACACACAGCTGAAGCGGACTGATATCGTCTTGGTCTGGAGCGAGGTTTACGAAGATATTGTAAAAAGTAAGCTGGGCTGTCTCAAATCTGCCCAATTACTCTCAATTAGACTGCGCTGCAGTTCAATTTTTCCAATGAGGTGCTGTAGAGCTGGACAGGGCTAAGGCACTTTCTGTCTGCTTAGTATCATGATACCTGACTGGCGAAGCCATGATGCGTTAAATTTTAATATCCTGCTCACTTAAAGGGATAGTTCGCCCAAAAATGAAAATTCTGTCGTCCACCCTCATGTTGTTCCAAACCAGACTTTCATTCATCATCGGAACACAAATGTAGATATTTTTTCTGTCCTTGTGTCAGCTAAAACTGTAAAACTGATGAATGTTTATATGTGAATAAAAGCCTAAAATCAATCTGTTTAGCGTATAAGCGATCGTGTCTTGTCAGAAAATGTGGACTAAACCACTCAATTCATATGAATTAGTTTTACGATCTCTTTATGAACTTTTTGAAGCGTAGCTGTCAATGGAGGGACATAAATCACTCAGATTTCATTAAAAATATCTTAATTTGTGTTCCGAAGATGAACAAAAATCTTACGGGTTTGGAATGACATGAGGGTGAGTAAATGAACGGTTTCATTTTTGGGTGAACTAACCCTTTAATGACTTAAAATAGTCTACTCTAGAAAAACAGAAAAGTATTTGTTGCATAATGCTGAAAATATTTACGATTTATTATTGATTCAGTTTATATATTTTGGTGGGGCACTGCTCCACCTGCTCATTCAGATGAGACGAGCTGGAATAAAGGGAAACATTACTAATAGTATACAGTGTAACCTTATGAAAAGAATAGTGTGGATTCAGTTATTTCCTCAGAGGACTACAATAAATCCTCTTCATAATCAAACAATAAATATTCTCTTCATAGCATAACATTGCACTTGTATTCTGTTAATAACGTTACACTGCATTCCCTTAGTGAAACTACTTTGTATTCTCCTCGCAACGTTCTTGTTACACTGTAACGCGTTACAGAATACAAAGTCATTAAGGGAATGCAGTGTAACGTTATTAAAAGAATACAAGTGCAATGCTATGAGGAGAATAATTGTTTGATTATGAGGAGGATTCATTGTAGTCCTCTGAGGAAAATGCAATATAAAAATAAGAACTGAATTTAACGTTATTGAGAGAAAAAACAGTGCGATGTTACTAAGAGAATAGCGTAACGATGTACGTTACATAGTACATGCAATAGGATTTTAGAAAACACATTTATAACATTAATAAAGAGCAGGTTAGGAGAAGTACACGGTCACGTTGTATAGGCTAAGGCTACTAAATATAGTGTGAGTTGAGTCAAATGGAGAATCAGAATTACGTCGGTTACATTCGCCTGAAGTCAACGACGCAGCGGACACTGCATCGTCCTGCCCTCTCTCTCATTTACTCGGTTTCTTTGAACAACTGATGTATAAACTGCAGGCCCTCACGTCTCGTTCCTGCTTCGCTAGATAAAGGCAAGGTTATATCTGATCTAATCTGAAACTCCCAGCACTGGTATAAAGGCTGACCAAACCCCGGGGCCACAGCCGTGTTTGTAAACAGGGCGCAGAGACGCGAAGCTAAGCTATCTTTACGCGCACAATTCCCTATTCACCAACAGAAAAACAGATTACGACACATACATAATTATCGGGTATGTTTGTGTAAACGTTAAAATGCATTCACTTTCAAAAATCTTACCTTCAAGAAGACGAGAAATGAGACTGTCGACGTTTAATTCCCCCTCCGCCATCTTCAGTGCCGAGTTCTGCATGCAGCGCTTCCAGCAACGGCCGCTAGGTGGTGGTCACAATGACGTCATTCACTTGGTTACAAGCAGTTACGTCAATATTAATGACCTTTTCATGAATATTTAATCGTTTGAAGGCAAACTTTTGACCTGTTGAAAGCAACTTAATTGTTAATGGTATTTTCTATTGTTCAACGTCTTGCTATTTGTGTATTTGGTTTCCCTTCCAGGTGGATTTTATCCTACTCTGATAAAAATCCACCTGGAAGGGAATTACACGTGGCATTTATTTATTTACTTATATTTTGTAATCAATTTATTGAGCTTGATTCGCACAAGAGTGCGTTTCTTTAGCCATATCAACGTGATTAAAACGGAATTTAATTCTTAAAATTAATTAATTCCAATTTTGTTTATTGCATGTTTTCAAGCCATTGGTTTCCCATTCCTGGGCGTCAAAATGATCATACATTTAACAATGATTTTGTTTGCTTTATTATAATATTTCAGTCATATTTATCGTAACTTTTCGTTTAGGCTTTTAGTCTAGGCTCCGTTGCGCTACTGGCGAAGCTGCCATCTATTGGTGAAAAACTGAAAGACTCAGCTGAAAGTCATGAACTGACTCGATACTGATTTCATATTTGGTCATATCAGATGAGCTTGAACAGAAAAGAAAAGGAACGAAACACAAAAGTTAAGAGAACAGAAGATTTAAAAAAAGATTAACAAAACACACACACAAAAAAGAAAATATATTCGAAGTTGTAATTCTTATTTTTCAGTAACAGTAACAAATAGTGGCAAAAATAATAGAATTACAAATATACAGTTAAACATATTACACGTGTGTATTGATATAGTCAGATACAGGCTTGGTTTAACAAAAAATGATTTTATTGCTCATGGAAACACTAAAGGGTCAAAAACAATACCCTGTAAACATTTTATAATATACATATAACACAATCAAACAACAAATAATAAAATTAAATTAAACATTTAATTTTCAATTACTTTCAAATGAAAATATAATGACTGATATACTTTTGTTTAAGTATCAAAATTATTTGTTGTATAAATAATTTACAGCAATAAATTAATTTACTGACATCTGAACACTTTCAAAAACAAACAATGTATGTGAATTTGTGAGGGTTTGAGGTCAAAAATATCCTCACCTGTTAAAACTATAAATATGAAAAATATATTTATGATATATATATATATATATATATATATATATATGCTTTTAATTAGAAAATACAAAAATATTTATTTTAGGGGAATGCTTAGGCATGGGTTTAGTCTGTTGTAAAATAATTAACTTTATATATGCAATTTAAAAAAAGTTATTAGAACTTCGTTCCGTTCATTTCATCCAGACATTTCATTTCAGTCTGGTTTCTCTTTCTGTTCCTTCGTTCTCTGTAGTAGAAGATCATCCAGGTTATGCCCAAACCAATCACCAAGCCTCCTACAGCCAGAATGGCAGCTGCCCAGGCTGGCACAGAATCGTTGGGGCAATCTGCGGGGAGAGGGGTGCCCGGGGCAACTGTGGTGGGAGTGGCAGTTGTAGGGACGTCAGAGCCACTGTTTATTTTTGTAAAAATGAAGGGATGCTCCTGGAGAAGATACGAAGGAAAATCATTATTTGAAAGACCATTTTATCATATATTGGTTATTGTTCTCTTCCAGCTTCCATTGGTTATTTACTCACCTTTGTGGGACAGTGAATCTTACTGCGGTCATATGTGAAATTATTATAGTTTTGTTTACTCCCCAAAGGCTCCAGCTTAAAACCACAATACAGGAGAAGTGCTGTTAAATGCAGGAAAGCTTCTGTGAGATTTTCATAAATGGTGTGCAAGTGTATTTACCATGTTGTTCCAGAGCGAAATAGCCATCTCTGCATGTCCATGCTCAGAGAAATGAAAACAGTCCACAGAGAAGAAAGTCAGGTCTGGTGTGCCATCCTAAAGCAGAGAGAGACATTTCATCTGTTAACATTGGCCCTGATACTGAGACTCAAGGTTTGATAGCTATTAACATATTTAAACATGTCCTAATGTGTTAATGTGATCTCATGAAACATGAGCTCTGTTAGAGATGTTTTAAGGAAGCTAACCTCGATCATCGGAACAACAGAGTTCTCGAAGAAGGGCTGTAGCACCACCGTAAAGTCCTGTCTTCCGTCATACCGTCCCCCATACACCAGCTTTTTAGTCTCCGTCTGGCACAGAAAGCAACACTTTTATTATTGAAGGTCAAGATAAACCAAAGCCCACTCAGCTGATCAGTTATAAATGAACTGACAACTTGATTGGCTACAGACCTGCAGATCTTTGTTGACCTTCTTTATTTCATTCATTTCTCGAGAGTTCTCACCGGGATTCAGAAAACATGGACACAAGTTCCTGTCACACACACAGTCATGAAAATGCTGTTAGTGTACATAAGAACATGAAATCCACACAGGTTTTCAGATGAATGTTTAATATTTCATTGATTAATTGATTTACTTTTGCAGGAGGCTGCAGCCCAGTGTGTCCCTCTTTACTAAACGCAGATCATTGATCTCTAAGATTTCCACAAAATTTACCAGCACTCTGGGAACCTACACAGACACACACAACATCATTTTAAATGTGTTAATTATACGTGTACATGTGTGTAATTGTCATGAAAATAATGTAACTTTGCAAAAAGCCTTATTTTTGTTAGGCAAAATTATTTACTAAGTAATAAGAATTACTTTTAATACTTTTTATCTCAATATTCTAACTAGTTTAGATATAGACTCAGAATTGTGAGATATTGATTCAGAATCACAAGAAATAAAGTATTTTGCGAGATATAAACTCGCAATTGCGGGAGAAAAATTGCATATTGCATATTCTGACTTCTCGCATATTCTGACTTTTTTTCTCAGAGTTGTGAGATATAAACTCATAATTATGAGTTATAAGATCCGAATTGCGAGCTGAAAAGGCAATTACCATTTTTTTTAAATTCCGTGTTGGAAACAAGCTTCTACAGTGGCCAGACATGTTTTCATGAGATTTACCCACTGAAAGAATGTGATCATCTCTCTCACCTCATTGTACAGCATGTCCAGACTGTCTCTGATGTGACCGATGTACTTAGAAGGGGACAGAGAAGCCTGGGTAGAGAAAAACACAACACAGAAAAATAAATTGAATTGTTGTTTGCTGGTCTTAAAAAACAACACAATGGCAATGACGCAATGGCACATCTCTGTTAGCTAATATCAGAATGTATTTTAGCTGCTTAAAGGTCACTGCTGAGGTTCTATGGCATAAGAAGAAACCATTTATGATGAGGAGATGAAAGCATTTATTAAGAATCATCCACTCACCCGGTCATAACAGTACTGGCAAAGGTCATTACCCCCAATAAACAGTGTCACCAGCTTCCAATCCTTCTCAAAGTCCACTTCCTGTAAAAAAAGAGTGTAGTGTGGCATAAAAACATTTATTTGAATAAATTAGGTTATTGTCTTTATTGTCACACAACAATTGGTGGAATTTGCTTTGTGCAGCAACTGGTTGGCACATACAAAATATACACTGCCCAGGTGAAAAAAAGTCGCTGTTTGGATTTGAATATGCAAATGCTTAAGAGTCTGTGATTGGATCATTTTTGCAGTGATTATTATGTTTCTAGCATGTTATATGTTTGGCAACAGTTCTTCTAACCCTAATTGATGGAGTGTGTAGTTTTTCATTTCTTAAACAACCATGTAGGAAGACACATCATGGCCATATTCCAGGATGACAAAGCCAAGATTCATTAGGCTCGAATTGTGAAAGAAGGCCTTAAATTCATTGAAAGTCTTTGGGATGTGCTGGAGTAGACTTTAAAGAGTGCTTGACTCTTGCATTGCCAATAAAAGATCTTGACCAAAAGTTGATGCTCCTCTTGATGAAAACAGCTATGATGTGTCTTCCTACTTCCTACTAGTAATTAACAACAAGAAAACCAACCTAGAAACAGACATGAACAGAACAGAAAAGGAGATCAAAAGCAAAATCTAAACATGACTAAACTCAAAAAATGGTTGTTTAAGAAATGAAAAACTACACACTCCATCAATTAGGTTAGAAGAACTGTTGCCAAACATATAACATGCTAGAAACATAATAATCACTGCAATAATGATCCAATCATGGACTCTTAAGCATTTGCCTATTTAAATTCAAACAGCAACTTGGACGGGAAGTGTATTTATATAATGACAAAAGACAACAAATATTGTCATTTGTATGTATTTTTTTATTTATTCACCACAAAATGGTTCAGAACAACTTAATAGATTAAATAAACATACTGACCATGCTCTCCTTTAAAGCTGTGATAAGATCCTTCACTTGTGCTGGAATATTACTGAACAGAGAGAAAGAATCCATTAGATGAGACGATACTGTGAATTGTGTTTGTGTGTATATGTGTATGTGTGTTCCTCACTTGGCTTTGGCACCGCTCACTGCCATATTGAAGCCATTTGGCCTTTTACTTTTTCCTTTTGAAAAGCCGAAGACACTTGGATTGAACTTCTTAAGGATGTCTGATAACAAATAATGATGCAGGGCACTGGTGATCATTATGTTATTAAACAAGAATCAAATCTGATAATAATGTTTAGAGCGATTAGAGTCTCTTTACTAAGCAACACTGCTAATAACAACCAATAAAAATGACAAAGTGTTACATAAGAAAATACTCACTTGGCAATGTCGTGACAGTTTCCAAAGTATCATCCCCACCAATGCTGTCAATCAAATTAAACATAGACACTTTATGAAAACATGCAGAGAATATAACAAAAAAAAAATCCATAAGCATAGGCTGACACAAACTCACCTCCAGGAAACTCCTCGCTCCTCATCTACCAACTGCAGAAGGTTTTTAGCTTTTGCACCAAAGCCAGCCTGACAAATGCAGAGAGAGATAGAGAGATAGAGAGAGGTGTTTACAACATGACAAAACACAGCAATATACACAAACATACACCCATACTTACTGTAAGTGAATCTCCCAGAGACGCCACCACTTTAATGTCACCTGGACGCAGCCTGTGAACTGAAAAACAAATGTGATAAGGTGAATATCCTGGATACCGGATACAACACAGCTCCATTGCAGGGTACTCGGACTTAGAAAGATAATAAACAATGCAGGGTGTCTGTACACAGTGAAAGCCTGTCTTGTCTCTATTGTCTCTATCCATAAACCTATGCACATAATTACGGTTTCTGCTTTTACTTGCATTTAGATCTACTAATCTTTATTTTATCCTCCTTAATACTTTTTTGAGATTACAGCATGGTATTTTGTAAATTCAAGCTACTTTTCATTAACAAAATATTTCAGCTCTATAGACAACATCTTTTATAATTTTACATACATTTAAATTTAGATTAAAAACCAAAAGACAACACTGATAGAAACACATCATCAGGGGAAGACCTCTCAGAATACTAATTTAATTTACTTTGCCCTTAGTTAGTTAGTTAATTAGTTATTTGATGGGAAAAAATATTTTTTTCTCTTTTACCAGAGAGGAGAGACATTTGTACTCTCTCTTACCAGATGTTGGTACAGTGTCAGAGGGTGCTGTATCCACACATGAGAAATCACTTCCCCAATTCTAAAATGATGGTGAGAAATCATTTCATAATACATTTTTATCCCTTTAAGGCAGTATTCTACTTTATGAACATAATACATTTGTGTGACTTACTGTTGTGGGTGGAGGAGTAGGAGGAGGGGTTTTGTATGTGTAATTGCTGTTATGATAGGTCTTCAAATAGGGGGAGGACTAAAGAAGATTATGAAACAGTGTTACCATGTGACAGAATTATAGAGTTTATTTTATGTTATAAAATGTAGAAGTAAACTCACCTTTTCTGGGCATTTAAGAGGGATACCTGCAGTAAAATCCTCCTTATCTGTCTTATTACCTAAAGGCTCCATCTGAGTAAAAGGGGCAAAGAGGGAGGGAATGAAACCATTTTGAGAATTATCATGCTGTAAAATGACAATATATTAAGAAAAAGTATTGACCCCCCCCCTATATTAATAATAAAATATTAGGTTAATACACTATTCTGTGTATCTAATCTTTCAGAATCAGAATTAGAATTAGCTTTATTCGCCAAGTGTGCACGAAAACACAAGGACTTTGTTGTGGTTTCCAGGAGCTCTGGGTCCATACATACATACATAACACAAGAGGATAGAAAGAACTTTTAAATAAGTAAGATTAAGAAAATAAAAAATAATAATAAATGAAGAAAAAAAACATCTATAGATTAGAAGATTTATGTACATATGGGTGCTTTATGTAGCGTATATACAACTGTATAAATAAAAATATGCATTAAAAAAAAATAAAATAAATTCTCATACTCACCAAGTTGTTCCAGAGAGCCCGAGCCATGAGCGTCTGAGCTTTTTGACTGAGATGAAAACAGTCCGGAGCGAAATAGGAACGGTCAGGTTTCCCATTCTAAAAGACCATGGAAATAATGACAGAAATAGAATGAGAACAAGTGTATCAAGAAGTAGTAACGATTAGTTAGATTTTAGGTTTGTTCAAATAAGATTGTCCAGCACCTCCAGCAAGGGGAGAAACACATTTCTGAAGAATGGCTGTAAGACCACGGTGAAGTTATCATGTGTGTCATATCGCCCAGAGTCCACCAGCTCCCTCATACCACGCTGAGAATAAAACACAACACAGCATATATTCAATATTAATAGATCATTTAACACAGTTACATTAACATTAATAATATTACTAAGTATTTACAGCTGTATAATTGCTTTATATTATAAATAATCAAAACGTTACATTCACAATAAATATACTGACGTTTTCACAAAATGAATTCATAATAAATATACAGACGTTTACATAATTTTTTTAATTCATATTCATGTAATAAGTTGTGTACCTGGTAGGCTTTGTTAAACTCCTGCAACATGTGGAATTCATAAGATTCATCTTTGGGTTTCAGAACACAGCCACACATAATTCTAAAAAAATGTAACACAAAGCAAAATAATGAAAGACAAACATGAACAGTACCAAAACTTTCAGAAATTAAGTCTTCTAACTGAGTCTAGTGGAAATCAGAAGAACCAGTTGTTTGTAGGGCAAAACTCACTTGACTATCCAGGTAGGGCAGCCTAAACTGGTGTCCTGATGGAGACGGCGCAGTGGAACTATATCCAGGAGCTCCACTAGGTTCACCAGGGCACGAGGGACCTGGAGAAGAAGACATGATTGAACTCATACAGGCAGCTGGGATTTACATTTTAAGATTGGTGTCGGTTTACTACCAATAATCTGGCATCCCTGATTAATAGAAATTGTGTGTGTTTAACTATTTTTTCAGACACTTTAGATTTGAAAAAGACATATGTATTTTTACAATTATTCTCCATTTTAAATTCCATAGTATTTTTGTTCTTACGTTTTTTTCAAAAAATCTTAAATCCTTATTTCCATGTTTACATTTTGAAGCCAAAAATGCCTCACCTCATTATGTAAAATGTCCAAAGCCTCACGAATATACTTCACAATGTTATCAGGAGAATAGTATCGCTGAGGAGAGATAGAGAAAGAGAATGATAAAGAAAAGTAGAGACACTATATAATTGTAGATCTATTGAAACTGAAACTGAAACTGATAATAAATAAACTGGCTTTATTAATATCAGCGTACACTATCAGAGCAGTGGTCGCACAGGTCATTTCCTCCAATGAAGACCGTGATAATCTTCCAATCATTCTGGAAATCAATTCGCTGAAAAGAGACAGAAATACTCAGATAGTCTAAATGAGATTCAGATTTAGCACCATGCTTGTGTGTGCAGGTCAGGTTTTGCCTACATTGTGGGGACTAAATATCTGTCACAAGAATAGTAAAACCTGATAGAAAATAGTTCAAAAAACATATAAGCAAACTAATTAATACCTTAATGAAAATCGGAGGGTTGAACATACCATTAACTCATTACATTATGACAACATTTCCAACTACAATAGAAAAGCAAATGTGTGTGAATGTATGAGATTTTGCAAATGACTTACCGAGTCTTCTTTCATTCTTTTAATGACAGCACGGACTTGACTGACCAGATCACTGCAAAATGAAAAAAATGGATTTTACTCAAAAGTTTGGGGTCTGTAAGATTTAAAATAAATAAATAATAATATATACTTTTTATTCAGCAAGGATGCCATTAATTGATCAAAAGTGACAGAAATTATATTTATAATGTTTTAAATTGTAATGATATTATTATAATAGATATTAGGGCTGTCGACGTTATAACGTGTTAACACATGCGATTAATTTGTAATTCTTACGCGTTAAAATAATTTATCGCAAATAAATTACTGAAGCAGGTGAAATTGCATCATTAGCGTAATTTACGTCACACAGTTAGATGATAATTAGAAGTCGGGAGTTTATCACATTGAGCATCTACAGTGGCACAAGCACCTGTAACACTGGTAGGTGGAAATTTCTACCCTTTGGCTTTAACCCCATTTCGCTTCTCTGTTTGCGATCAGATCATTTTAAGACTACTGATGCACAAACAAACCTTGTGTGTGTGCTCTTTTTTTGGCATCTCCATGTGGTCTTATTGTGTATGGCAACTCGACTCGTCTAAAATGTAAACAAGCTCTTGCTGTTGCATTGTACACATACAATGAATTCGGAAAAGTTTTTTTCTGTAATGTTTTTTTTTTTTTTTTCGTGTGTGCTGTGGTGTGCATAAATTTATGAATTATATGGACTCCATATATTACTTGGTTATTTGGTGTCCTTTTGGAGTCTGAAAGTGTCCTTGTGGCAAGCAGGACGGGGCCGAGAGCCGTGAAAAAATGCCGCACCTGCCTCGTATCTCTCACAGAGGAGCTACAGGGGCATAAAAGGAAGAGCGACGACAGTGAAGGAAGAGAGAGGACTAGGCCTGGATTTTATGTTATGTTTTGTTTATGTGTGTGTGGCAGTCGTCCGTGAGGGGCTGCTATCTTTTACTTTTGTTTGGTGTTTGTTTATTTTGGAATTAAAGTTTGTTAAATGTTCGCCGGTTCCCGCCTTCTCCTTCCCACAACTATTAACCTCTTTACAGTCCTTTTTTGGAAAGACACCTAAATTTACCTTGAAGAAAGCTTGCAGAAAGTAGCCTACATTTTTGTGAAAATCACCCTTCAATCTGATTATTTGCTAAATATAGCAAATGATGACAAAATAAACACGTTAAACAAGATAAACAAAGTATGCTTAATTTCATGAAAAGATTAATTAATAATGTCAATAGATTGAAAAGTTGAATCTATTGACAGACCTAATATATATAGGCCATGTGACTGTATATATATATATATATATATATATATATATATATATATATGCTTCATACTCATTCATTTATTCAGTAACTGGTTTATAAGATGAGAAACTCACTCAGCTTTGGCTCCTGGTACTGCTTGGTTCAGAAAACTTTGTGCAGAATCCTCATCTCCTTTTCCAGTGGAATAGCCAGTCAGTGAAGGGTTGAAAACTCTCAATATATCTAAATAACAAACAAACATTATCTTATATACATAATCACTCAAAATCTAATTCACTTGCCTATCGATTCCTTGAAAATGGCAAAGGTAAAGAGAATAGTAAGGGTAACACATTTGGCTTGCTCTTTGTTAAGAAGGGAATCTAGCATGACACTCAACTCAAGCTTTCACCCCTGGACTACAAGTTAGTATAAGGGTAGAGATTTAAAAAGCAGCTATTTATAAACTAATGATCAGCTATTAAGTAATTAAAACATTTCCAAAAGTTTATTACATTTCCAATCAACGATTAATCAGAAATTGACAGTAGCCTACATAATAATAAGAGCATCACAGTAATATGAGAGCTTGCACATACTTGGTAAGGTGGTTATAGTTGTAAGGTTCTCATTTCCGCCGATGCTGAGAATAAAAGAGAGGCGAACAAAATGAAACATGACTGTCTTCTGCTTCATGAGATCATTGATCATTCAGATTCTTTCCCCAATAATCATAGGGATAAAACACTTGGCATTAACATGCGATCAGTCAATCAGGACACGGCGCGTTCACATTTGTTCACATCAAGTGGTCTCTATATCTAGATATCTGATCGCATTCCATGACTGAGAGGAGAGCTCGCAGATTCAGATAATGTTGCACAATTAAAATGAAAGATGACACAGAGGATATCATAATTATCATAAATAACTAGTTTAAAATTATTGTCAAGTTGAAATACGTTTAATTTCTTGTCAAAACTGAGTGCGTCCATTATTTTCCAACAGCCTTCAGAGAGAGTTGGACAGGATTTATATGACGTCGACCTGTGAATGCAGAGATGATGGCTAGATTGCATTTACATTACACTGACCAACGATCCATGCGTCCTCGTCTACCTCTGGACCAGGGGTGCGTTTCCCGAAAGCATCGTTAGCCAACTATGGTCGCAAGTTCCCTCGTTACCAATAGAGTTCATTGGACATTGCGATGAACTTGCGACCATAGTTGGCCAACGATGCTTTCGGGAAACGCACCCCAAGGCACACTGATCAGATTACATTCCTATCAGAAACGCGTTTTTGTCTTTTCAATGTGTATGTCACAATGTGTATGTGTATGACATCGTCCGGATACAGGTCGCATGTTAATGCCAAGTGTAAACGCAGCCTAAACCAGCATCATCTGTCTGCACTAAACTGATGGTTTACATTATGATCAGGATAGACACTCACCACCATGACAGGCCGCGATACTCTGTGATCACACCCAGGAGGTTGTTTTGTGCAGCACCCACCCCATTCGCTGCCTGTTTTTGGGCAAAAGAAATGACATCATAAAACTGCACAAAACAATGTACAAAAGTAGCATTTACTCTATGGTTCAAAATTTTGGGGTCAGTAAGATTTTTTTTTAATTGTCACCAGGAAATCAATATGGACAATTCTTTTTTTATGGAATATTGCAGTATTATTTATATATATATATATTATTTATTCGTGCACATAATTCTTTTAATGGATGTGCCCTCATAATCTTTCATCAATATAATTTCCCCTCCCTCCCTCCAGCAATGCAATCTCATCTCTTCTCTGATGATGTGTTCACTGGACATCCTGTCTGTCACTCACTCACATTATATCACGGCAATAGCAAATGATACAACTGTTTTCACTATTGGAAATAATCAGAAATGTTTCTTGAGCACCAAATCAGTATATTAGAATGATTTCTGAAGGATCATGTGACACTGAAGACTGGAGCAATGATGCTGGAAATTCACCTTTGCCATCACAGAAATAAAATACATTTTAAAATATATACATAATAATATTTCACAATATTACTGTTTTCACTGCATTTTTGAACAAATAAATGCAGCTTTGGTGAACATAATACACTTTTTTTCTCCAAAAAAATCTTACCAACCCCAAACTTTTCAACGGTAGTGTATATTTGTGAATATATGTATAATCACCGTCAAAGAATCACCAATCGCTGCCACCACTTTGATGTCGGCTGGCCGTAGGGCATGGACTACAGAAGAGACAGGCAGAAAGGAGCTTAAAAAACTCCCATAATTCCAAGAAAAATGTTCTAAGTGTTAGATCCCTGTTTACCTGAGGTAGGGATGCTGGAAGATGGAGACCTGTCCTCACAGATGAGCTCACTCCCCATCACCTGAAAGGTCAGATGCAGCACAAGTGAGACATATATGTCAACGCAACAGGGTGGGCTTATGGTGAGAATGGACTCACTGGGTCGAGAAGTGGCAAGGGATCCTCTGGTTGTGAGATTCTGAGCTCTGCCAAGTTTGAGTTTTTCTGTGTTCGCAAAAACGGCTTTTCCTAGGAGGACAGAACAACATGTTTAGTAAAGCATATGTGCATGTTTCTGGCTGTTTAGAAAAAAAATATGAACGTTCAGACTTGAACATATAACGTCACTTACTCACACACATATTGAACAACATCAGTGCTACAAGTGATGTACAAATGAGATGGTACTGAAATACACAGTTGTGTAATACACTTTTCACAAATGATGGACTAAAACTTGCGTAAAACAGACTTTGGAAAGTACAGAGAACATTTTTTTGTAACACTCTGAAACAGCAGTTTGCTTTATGAAGATGTCATAAATCAAATATCTCTGTCACCTCAGTTGGACACGGAATGGTGACTATGCCCCGCCCATCCATCTCAGTCTTGTCGGTCATTGGCTGTAGCTGGAAACAGCAAAATTAGGATTGGTTAAAACAAAGGCTCCAGTTCTTCCTCATATAAAGGCAAGATTAGATAAGTGGCTCGAGGTTTTCAAGGTTGAATAAGGTCTCAGTTTAATACTTATCATCGAGAGCTGATTATCAATCTGTTATCAGTCACATCAGGATATTTATCACTTCAAAGTAAGGTGTCCTGGATTTCACCTACGGGAATAGTGTACACATGCGTTGCTTGCATTAATAGCAAACTTACCAAATTAGTCCAGAGTTGTAAAGCCAACATGCTTATGTCACGTGAGGAGTCAGACGTAAAGGTTTTCATCTGAAAGTACGTCAAAAAATAACAACTGTGCTTAATAATGGGACAATATATCCATCCATACAAAACTGCTACAGTGGGCTTGTTTATGGCACTGCGTGAGTCATTTCTGTGTTTTTAAAAAGGCAAATCGAATCAAATACAAATAGCATACTCTCAAGTCTCCATACAAGTCTGACTCAGTGAATCACTAGAAAGGTTAGATTTATATTTAGTCATTTTTAGTTATTCAGTTTCCTCAAGTGCAACTAAAATATCAAGTGCACTTTAAATAAATTAATAAATTGAATTATTACTGGTTCTGACCTTTACAAATGTTTTTGATGCTATACATGTGCAATATAATACCAATATAAATACATTTTTGGTAGTTTTATACCAATTTAAATCAATCTATCTATCTATCTATCTATCTATCTATCTATCTATCTATCTATCTATCTAGTGGCCTGTTCAAAATGATCTCTGAGTGTTACAGACTCACTGGGTCTGATAGATCGATGTGCACTGGACTGGACTGAAGCATTGCGCTGAAATCCTCCCGATCGCTGAACCAGCCTCTTTTCTCTAGAAGAGCACCGACTGATTCCTGTTTAATGCACACATAATGTTTGATCATGTCAAAATATTTTTGTATACAGTAGATATGATGTGTGTGTGTTTTGTATACACGTTGTGCATACCTGCAATGAAGCCATAAGCACTACTGTATCCAGCCTGCGTCTGTTTTCATCATATCCTTCCTCACAGTGGAACTTACAGACTCTAAAAACATAAGCACCTTATAAAATAAAACTGTTCACCACAGAATATCATCTGAATTTGGTTTTAAAGAATGTTCTCTAATACTGACCGGTCATGTGATTCACCTGACAGTCCACTCCACACAACAACATGAACCAGTGTATGTTTCAACTAGAGAAGAGAGAAAGCTGTTATTGTAAACAAACTCTATTCATTGTAAACTGATTCAAACTTTTGTTTCAATCTTCACCTTCTTATGAAGAGAGTCCAGTGTTTGCTCCACTCTATTCACTGTTGCATTAAAGTTTTCACTGAAGCCCTAAGCATAAATACAGAATAATACAGAATTATAGCTGGAGTTTGATTGTTTATTATGTCCCATGTGATATGCTATCGAGGTTGATCGGATTTGTGGTGAAATGTCTGACCTGGTCCGTACACGCAAAGAGCTCATCAACTGGTATAAGCAGAAGGAGCAGCTTCCACTGAGAGAGAATGACAAAACATTTGATGGTTATGACTCTGATTGCTCATTGTTTAAATATAATACATGAGTATGTATGTTAGACACAATATGGACAGTTACTTTGTCTATTTCCATACCACCACTACACACACTAGTGGTGTTTCTATCCCGAATGAATTTGAAAAATTAAGTTGAGTGAATGATTAATGACTCACTCATAAAAAGTTACTTGTCACGTAACAATGCAGCCTGCAGACAAATCCCCAACACTAACACACATAGACTATCTGAAAGGGAATGTTCTCAGACATTTGGCTAACGTTCTGGCAAGGTTCTCTCAAAATTATGAACAAACATTACAGTGAAAAAACATAAACGGACATTCTCACAATTACCTCCAAACATTTTACATTTTGATGGTATTTTGTTTAAATAAGTCTTTCTATTTTTGTTATTAATTACCTGCATTAGGGTTTTATGTTTCATATTATGTTGTTTAAATAATGTTTATTGCATTAGTTTAGTGTTACGTGTGGCGTTATTGTATTTGGATGACACTGTGCACCTTCTCTTCGTATGAACAAATAACCAACGTGTGTCATTCCCCATTTTTGTTCTCACTCTAGCTGTGAATATCTTTTACTTGTCAGGTTTATGTTCTGATTTGGTTTAGTTCTGTGTTCCCAGTTCCTGAATATATTTTCTGTATTCATTAGTTTCATAGTTGTTTATTACCTTAGCAATCTATTGTGTCCACCTGCCTCTTGTCAATTCACTCATTTAGTCTCAGTATACATACTCATTGTTTAGTTTAGTCCCTTGTCCATTTTTACGTCTATATTAGTTTGGTTGTTTTGTTTTGTTATTTATTGTTTATTAAAGTTTTGCTGCTGAAACTAGATCCAGCATCTACTCATCCTTGTGTCACATAACCATATAGTGACAGTGAATACCAAGTTCTGGCATGAAACTCTAGATGGCACAGGCTGATATAGTAGGTCCTCAACTCGATTTGGTAGCGATCACATTGTTATCTACATAGCGCAGCTGATTGGTTGCTGTTGCATAAGCAGCCAATGAGCTGCGTCTCAACATTCAAATTCTGATAGTGTTTGCAAGTCTGCAGCGTGCTTTCAGAAACCCTCCACCTTCCCCAGCTCCACCTGTACAGATCTGCTGCGGTGGTTATTTCATGTAGCCTATGTTACATTTATGTGCAGCAGCAGAATATCTTACATGCTTACAGAAGCATGTCTGTGAATGTCTCAGTGCTTGTTCTGCAGCAGCAGCAGTGTAGCAGATCTATACCGCCAAGACCAAATACATTAACTTTGCCATATCCATTACCATGCCAATCTCTTTGAGAGTTGTCATTACAGAACTAAAGTAAATATCAACAATGGCAATGTCCGTATCACTGGAAAGTCTTGTCACACACAGAAATACGTAACGCACATCAGCGGCCGACTTTTGTAAAGGTTTGACTGATTGTTCAGTAGAGGATGTTTACCTGAGTGGGGCTGAGAGACTCCAAAATGTTTAAACTCCTGTAACACAAAGACATGTATATGTAAACATACATAAAAAATGTAGGGTCTGTCATTAGTTTGTGAATATTAATTCCTTTCTACATTACCTTATGTCAGGTAGAACAGTTGACACATCAGGGTTAAAGGTGAACAATATTTCTAAGGCAGAAAGTGAAAAGATGTTATTTTGTATCTTGAAAGTTAATTATTGAAGCCTTCTGTCTCTCTTTAAGATACCGGCAAAGTATCATTATATCACCATCACCTCACATGCACACATCTGTGCTTAGCATGCGTCAGTGCTACTTTATTGACTTGACTATCAGTTATCAGTGCAGTTTCTGTTTTCCCTTCTTTTGTTCCATCTTTGATCAGTTATCCATTTTCATGACAAACATTGAGAAATTATTCAAATTATTAGACTAATTATACATATAAACCTTATCTCCTTAAGATAAATGTACAGAAACTCTAAAGGACATAGCGAAATAAAGATAAATAAATAAATAAATCTGCAATCTTCAGAGGTCTTCCAGAGGACATCAGAATAGACATGTTGATAACCCTATCACAAACAGTAGTAAACAGACCAATAGAATCACGCCAACTGAATCAATCCAAAACAAAGTACTTAAGTGTGCATGCTAAAATAAGACAATATTATCACATTTGATTGAGATTATGGACATGTTTGAAGGACTTCCTGTTAGGTTCCTTGTAATAAAAGGTTTTTATTTTTGGTTTATCATTTATCATATCTCAGAAAATGAACATCTAAAAATCAGTAGTGTAATTGTTCAGATACATGGTTGTGTGTATCTCTCCCCTGGCCTTGACTTTCATTTCAAGGACTCAGACTAAATCTTTCCAAAACCTTTCTACAGAGATCTGGTTTAATCAAACCTGAAAATCACACAAAAATGTGTGAAGGGCAATCGATATGTTACTCAGTAACAAAAAAAAAAAAAAAAAAAAAAAAAAGATGGGAAGAGAGAAAATTCAGGATAATACTTTTTATACAACTGTTCACATTAGACATTCTACTAAAAGTAACTTTGCAAATATCAACTAAATTAAAAGACTATCTGCTTAATATTTGCAAAACACTTTATTTTGATACTCCCCCAACAGACATTCTACTGACTATAAGTACATTTGCAACTACATATCAACTTCTACTATTCTACTACATATTCTACTAACCAGAACCCAAACACCTGACCTTACAGTCTACTAATACTCTACTGAGAGTTAGTTGAAATGTAGCTGCAAACTTATAGTTAGTCTAAAGTGGACCATCAAAATAAAGTGTAACCAAATTCAATAATGACATTCTAATGCAATTTGAGTATAATGCAGGTTCTGTAAAGATATTATTTGTTTATTTTTATAAGACTGAAGCCTTACCAGATAACATGTTCAGGGCTCTGGTTTCATCAGATCTGCCATAAAAAAAACACCCAATTTAATCATTTTAGGTGGCATTATAATAGCACTGAATGAAGAAACCTAATCATTTGAATGAATTGTCAATTTGCTCTATGCAATGCTAATATGCTGTTTGTTGTATAAAAATATGTTATAAACTCTTTATAGAATAGGTCTATAGGTCTATATAGAACCTTAAAGGGTTCTGTCGGGCACTTCATAAACCTTTTAGAGGTTCCCATCATGGGATCATTTTATGGATTTAGTTTTATTTTGATTAAAGTTTATGAATGAAACAGCCCGTAAACATACTTTATCACTAAAAATAATTAAATAACATGTTAAATGTGAAAGTATTCATTTAAGGATTTCTACTTATATAGAACCTTTTTGGCATAAAGAGTTCTTTAAAATCAAGTCAAGAACTCTAGAAAACACACTGAACCTTTTTTTCCTAAGAGTGTAGTTTTAAATATGAAATAACAAAAAAATTAGACAGTTTAACAATAGAGAATGTGGAAAGGACTATGACAGCAGCAAACAGTGTGCTTAATTTTTTAGCTAACGTTCTTTTAAATTCAGAGAATTACCTAAAATTAGGTATTAAATGGGTCAACTTTAGTTAAAGGTATAGCGGAGGATTTTTTTGAATCCTATTCTATTGGTCCTCCTAATTGTCAATCATTCTGGTGAATCAATCAAACTTTTCAAAAAGTGGAGAGGGCGGGTCTTATCTAAAATTCGGAAAGATCCTCCGCTATACCTTTAAACTAAAGTGCTGATCTATGTTAATCTCTTTTCAAGCTTAAAAATCTGCCTCAGTTCCAATGAAGCTTAACTGATATTTTAATGCACTTGTGATAAATGTGGACATACCTCTCCACATCAGCCAAAACCAGAGCAGAGACCACATCCACATCAGCTGGCCGCAGAGAATGGACTGTGAAAAGGATAATAAGACAATTTATACACTGAAACCAAGCCTAGATGTTTATTTATAAGATTCTTATAGATTCCCTTACCAGAAACTGGAGTGCTAGGTGAGGGGGATGAATCAGCACAATACAGGGGACCAGACTCAACTGCAGAAACAAAACAAACCCTTATAAGCCACTGACACACATGGACAAACTGGACTCGTTCACATGGAAGCACAATTTTGGAGTGACAAATACATTTCTGTAAATGCATTTCCTAAATTGCATTGGATGATTTGGATTTTTTTTTTAAAACTCAAAGACTGAAAGAAACTGTCTCAATATGCGCCTTGACAGATTAACTTCTTGAAAAAAGTGAAATCACCCCATTTCTAAAATACCATCAATAAAATGTCAGGATAATACTCTAAGGAAGCTTTATGCATTAAATTGAAAGAATAGTGGCAGAATATCAAGAGTTATTAAATACCTGCTGAACACATGCATGCTAGAAGGGCCAGGATCATAATCTGTGCAAAGGAAGAGAAAGTTCTATCTTTTATTCCCATGATGGAAAGAAACATCCACTTCTCTGCTTTGAGCCGTCTGGAGTAAAGAGCAGTTCTGAAACTAAACTGTTCAAGCGTATGGTATATAACTGTAATCTTCCTCAATCTCGCAGACACGCCTCCTGTTAGTTTGTGTGTTTCAAGGTATATGGGATTTATTATTAAAGATCTGTCCTGTCATTTATCAAGGGTTTTATTGGTATAACATTGACTAAGTCTATAGTCCTATAGTTCTATGTTTTAGGATGATATAACAAAACAAAAAAAATTCGCTGAAAAAAAGAAAGATGTTCATAAAACTGATGGTCCATCAGAGGACTGTGAAAAGTGGATATTGGAAAGGCTTTGCAGAGTAGTTTTAAAAGGTACTATTCTTTGTTCCTAAATCTGTTTTAGAATACACTGTAAAATAAATTAAATTCAACACAACTTGATGCATTCAGCTTTTTAAGTTCTCTTAACTATTGTCTTAAAAAGTTACACTTCTTTGTTTTGGCAATATAAATACATAGAAGGCAACTACAGATCAGTTGATTTTATTGTATATTAGGATATACAGATATGATATGTTAAGTGAAATATGATATGTTAAGTGAAATATGCTATGTGCAAACACTTGACACAAAAACCTTAAAAACTATGACAATCAATAAATGTAAAAAAAGATACGCTCTTAATATCACAATACAACAAATAACTAACAATAATGACAAAACAACAAGTTTTCTTAAAAAAATGTCAGCAAAGCGCAAACAATAATCCTATAACAGTAATCACATAATTTATTCATGCTGCAGTGCATGCTGGGAACTCACAAACCCTTAACATTTCAGCAATATTGTTCAAATTTGTTCAGACAGCTGTTTGACTGTGACATTTGGTGGAATTCTGTTGGTCTAACATGGATGTAGTTTAAATTCACAATTCAATTCACATTCAGTCTTTGTTTCACAAAATGTCCAGTAGACTAGAAAATCTATAGTTTTTTTTTTTACACTGCAATAAATGAGTTCCGACTTAAAACTTTAATTTCAGTGCCAGTTATTCTATTTCAACAGTTATAGGCAACCAATATATAACCATGCTTTGTCACCATGCGTGTTTGAGGATCAGGCGCATATCTCGAATCTGATTAGATATGATATAGATACTGAGAATGAGGAAAGTCATTAAGATTTGTGAAGATTTACAGTACAGCTTCTCTCATTGATAAGATAAACGTTCAACCCTGAGCTAACATTGGCAGAAAGAGGATAACAATTTTTTAATTTATGTAACGTCAATGTAAGTGAACTATGTTTTGAAACATTTTATTGTTACTGTAATCTAAATTGTTGTGATGATGACATTTACATTTACACATTTGGAAGACGCTTTTATCCAAAGCGACTTACATTGCATTTCAAGGTACACATTTACATTCTTATCAGTTCTTGCTTTCCCTGGGAATCGAACCCATGAACTTGGCGTTGCAAGCGCCAACGTTATACTGTTTGAGCTACAGGAAATTGTAATCCTAGGCCTATAGGCCTTTTTTTGTAAATTAAGTTAGATTTGTTAAGTGAACTAATAATTATCGTCTCTTCCTCGACTTTTCGTTCATTTAGCCTAATTGACAACAACAAAAAAAACACCAAAAAAGTTTCCAAAACATAAAAATGTTTGCAAAACTATCCACCAGCAGATGGCGTTAAGAGATTGGAAAGATAGTGGATGTTATTATGCATTGCAAATTCTAATCAGCGAATAGCGAATCAGCGCCATCTATTGATTCACATTGGAACACCTGCTGCTTCACATGTAAATCAATAGATGGCGCTGTTTCGCAGATTAAGCCGATGGTGGAGAATCAATGGGGTGGAGGAGAGAGGAGTGCGTGAGGAGAGCCCCGGGTCCACACATCACTGGATGCGGCAGCGGCATGTGGACGACAGACTCACCGGAGACGTGTGCGGGTACTTCATGTTGACCGGTCCGGGCACACACTGGAGCGCATGACCCGCCGTGATGGCCGGGGGACGCAGAGGACTGGTGGCCCCACAAAACACTTTTCTGGAAAATATTGTCCGACGGTCTAACGGTAAGACGCACCTCCACATCCAATACATACAGCGCACATACAGAAAGAATATCAGCGGTAGTGTCGCAGATAAAAAGAAAGCAAGCGAAAACTTTGGGTAAATAAACAAAAGACTTAGAATAGACCTTTACTTAAAGACAACGTAGGCTACTTTTGACAATATACTGTACCATAAATACACACTAAAAAGTTAAATGTGTCTGGCAACATGCAGGTGAATTCTGTAGTGAATACGTTTTAAAATAGCAAAATAATAATAATAATAATAATTTAGAAACAAACGTTAAATATATATAATATTTAGCCTAAGTCTTATTTTTTCTAGATTTCTTATATAGGCTATAAACATAAATATCTCACTTGTATCAAATACATAATTTATTTGTAGATTATAAAAATTATATAAATCTTTAAAAAGAGTAATGGGCTGCTGGAAGATATTATTCTGTATCCTCTGCGTGACAGCCTTTACCCATTTGAGTTGTTCTCATTCATCCTTCCATCAAGCTTTGTGGGAAAGAGAACAAGTTTAGGTTAGATTAATATTTAATAGCAATTAATATTTAAGAGTGCTGAAAGGTTGAAAACTGTCTGAGGATCTTCACCAGCACTATCGCATTTTTGCACCCTACTGTAAGGTCCTTAAAATAGAATCAAAGATCTCTTTTATTGATGTTTATCCATCAGGACCGCTTTTCTTATTTACGAAGTTCCGTTATATGCAAAAACATGCATTATGTCCATTTAAAGCTGACTGAACCTCAGCTGTCCACAAATGCCCAGTGTACACCTCCTCTGCCCCATCCACTTGAGCACTTAACAGTTCAGAGATCTCTAAACTTGTATTCTGCTTTCAAAAATATTGAAAATATGTACATCTCATTTAAGTAGGACTTCTAATATTCTACAAACGTTGATGTCTGTATATGACCTGCTTGGTCATATAGGGTTATGGCCGTCTTGGAGAAGAACAGGAGGACAAATTCCTCTACCTTCTGGTGTGTTTGTGTTATTTTAACTCTTTTTCTGTTTTCTTTAACTTCCAGTTTGGACATTATCACATAGACACACAGGTATAAACCTCACTGAGCAGAATACTTGTGCTTTAACCTCTTCCATCCCTACATTATCTCTCTCCCTCTCTCTTTCTATCTTTCCCTCCCTCCCTCTTTTTCTCTCTCTTTCCCCCTTCTACTTCCCATTTGACATTAAATATTGTTCTATACCAATTTCTGTTAATTTACAAACCGATAGTCTGAATTCTATAATGATAAACTCTTTTGTGGTTAAAGTGGTTTAACAGTGCTGTTGATATTTAAAAGCTGCTTAGTTGTGGTGAAAGTAACTATGCAGATGTTGCTCCCTGGTCATCATTTAGCGCTGACAGCACTTGCTGTAAAATAACAAATGTTGGCATGGAACGGTTTTTTTTTTCCTTCATAGTGGTGCGTGTGAGTCCATGTGTGCGTGTTTGTTTCAGTGTGGAGTGCACTTCCCGTGTTTATGCTCAGTAGAGGAGAACTGTGCTCTGTGGCAAATCCACCACCATGCTCTTACATGAATTGATATCATGGACCTGATTTATCCTTCACTTCTTATTCCGATGCTGCCCCTCCATTTTCTGTTTGTTAGGACATTTACTCATCTCACATTTACCCTCTACAAGCATTAGCCATAGAAAGATAAAATGTTGTGTGTTTGTCACATGTGCAGTCAAAGTGAAAAATGTTGCCATTCATGTTATGTCTGAATGAGGCAAAGGACGTATTTTAGAATGAAAAAAAGTACTAGAGCTGATTGCATGTTTTATTTTATTTATATTTGACAATATATGAGTTCATTTTAGTTTTGAAATACTGTACAGTTGGGGTCAAAATCTGGAATTCAAAATTTAAGCTTGAAATACAGTTTTGTGATTTTTAAGAATGCTTTTATGAATTTTTATGAATGCTGTCTAAACCATTTCTATACTGTAAAAACATCTAAACTCAATATTTTGTTTCTTTTTTGCATACTTTTACTTACAAAAGTTAAGACAACTTTTTTAATTGTCATTTCAAATACATTGGACAAATCAATTGGATGAACACAGTACGTTAAGTTTACTAAAATAAAAAAAAAACGATTTTACAGTGCAAGTAATCAATAAAGCAAATTTGTGACACTGATCACATGAAATCCTTAATTTATTTAACCTTGTATGCAATGTAAATATATTGATAAAGACTGAAGAAAGTCATGAGACTGTTCACAGTCTTCATATTACAAAGGACAACGCTTTAAGTCAATTTCTTGCTTTTAAATACTGTAAGAGTCTTCACTGGCCCTCATTTGTACCTGACTAGATGTTTTTAATTCTCTTATATCGGATTACAAGTTGTATAGTGTTACCGTGAGCTTGCTCAAGCTTTGAGATACATTTGTTAAAAGTGCTACTGGCTTACTCAGCAGTGGCTAAACCACTACTGTCAGCTAATCAGCTTGATAGCCTGCTTAAGCTAGCCACTAACACACTAACATTGACAGACATCACAGGAAAGGTTAAAGCAAGGTTACAGAAATGAAACCCACTACAGAGGACCCTGGCACAGAGAGTTTTCCTTTCAACACAGACTTTTGGAAAATACACTCAAGACGTAAAAGTTGGCATATAATTGGGATTGACGGCGACAACCTTGAATAGCAGAAACTGTCTCTGCAAAGACTCCCGTAGTGCATTTGGACCATGAAAAGACATAAAAGAGACATAGCAGAGTGTTTGAAAGTTTTGTGAAGATACTGAGGGTTTCAAAATGTGTGTTTTAGCCACTTTCTCACAGTATTATGGGTATCAGATCATTTAATTCTGTTCAGCCAGAATTTTGGTTCTATATACACTGCCGTTCAAAAGTTTGGGGTAAGATTTAAAAAATGTTTTTGAAAGAAGTCTCTTATACTCTACAAGGCTGCATTTATTTAATCCAAGATACAGTAAAACAGTAATATTGTGAAATATTATTTCAATATAAAATAACTGTTTTCTATTTTAATATATTTTAAAATGTAATTTATTCCTGTGATGAATTTTGAGCATCATTACTCCAGTCTTCAGTGTCACATGATCCTTCGGAAATCATTCTAATATGATAATTTGGTGCTCAAGAAACATTTCTTAATATTATCAATGTTAAAAACGTGAAAATGTGCAAACCATGCTACATTTTCAGGATCATTTGATGAATAGAAAGTAAAAAACAGCATTTATTTGAAATATAAATCTTTTGTAGCATTTTGTAATGTGTTTACTGCTACTTTTGATCATTTTAATGTGTACTTGCTGAATAAAAGTATTAACCCCCCCACCCCCCAAAATAAAATCTTACTGAAACTTTTGAACAGTAGAATAAAACATAAGCTAGTTCATAACTGCACAGCCAAAATACACCCAGGAAAGGCACACTGTGTATGATAAAACACATCTGTTGATTTTGGTGAGACATAAGTATTTAAAAACTGATGTAACAGTGGAAGTTTAGGTCGAATATACAGGTGTGATCAAGCATACTGTATCTCATTTACTTGCTTATAAGTGTCTCAAACTAAATTCTTGAATATCTTTAAAAGTTTTAATGCTACAACCCTGCACACCTTGGCAAATTCACCAGCAATTAGATATTTCTTAGACTTGTACAAACCTATGTACTTTGACTTCCATTAATGACAGACAAGTCATCAATTATATTTGAACTCAATGTTTTTAGGCAGATCTTTTGCATTTTTTATGCACTATGGATCACAATATTCTGTGGGTTGTTTGTGGGCTGTTTGAGGCTGAGGCTACCATTTATGTTTCTTTCTGTTCACTTTAACAAGAAAAAAAGAAGAAAAAAAAAACCTAAGGCAGGGAACTGTATGTGGACAAGGGATCTCAGAAGGAAGATTTCGAGATAAACTTGTCATTGTATTTTGAATGGGGCTGTAGTATAATGTGGCAGTGTTTTATGTGCTAAGGCAACACGTACTGCTGTGCAAAACCATCTCAGGCACAGACCAATAAAATAAGGCTGAAATACTCAGTGTTGTCATAAACATGTCAGATCAGTGGCTTTCGGCTGCCGTGACACTGTCCACTCATCCTGCCTCATGTGACATTGGCTGACCCCTTGCTTTCTTACTGTTGACCTTGTGCCTGGTTCCTCTCACCTGCTTTCTCCCCATACCCTCCTGTGCTCTTTCCACAGACACAAATTTTGTGCTGGGGAATGCCCAGATCGTAGACTGGCCCATCGTTTACAGTAATGATGGCTTTTGTAAGCTGTCCGGCTACCACCGTGCTGAGGTCATGCAGAAAAGCAGCACTTGCAGGTATTAGACTTCACGCAGAGCTTAATGATGGTTTCATGTACTAGTTTTTATATCACAACATATTGATGATATTTTTGTCTATAAAAGAGAGGGAGGTAGAGACAGTTCGTCTATTGTCAATTTGAAGATTTACAGTATACATACAATCTACCATTTACAGTAGTATTGGATAACACATTGTACAAGATAGTAGAATAATGTTTGTAATTAAGTTTGCCTACAATACAACCAGTATATGAACAGTGCAATATTGTATTACAATATGCAATACAATACAGTACAGTATAGAGTACAACCCTACACCCTATGTGTGGAAATTGGGGAAGTAAGAGTGCAAAATAAATATTTTTCAGCAGAAAAGAAGAAAAATAACTTTCATACAGCAAGAATGCATTCAATTGTTCACAAGTGACAGTAAACACTGTTACAAAATATTTCTATTTCAAATAAATGCTGTTCTTTTGAAATGTCTATTCATCAAACAACCCTGAAAAAATGTATCACAGTTTCCACACAAAAAGTCATAATTAAATTGATAATATTAAGAAATATTTCTTGAGCACCAAATGATTTCCACCATATTAGAATGATTTGATGCTGAAAATTCAGCTTTGTCACCACAGAAATAAATTAAATTTTGAAATATATTGAAATACAAAAAAGTCATTTTAAATTGTACTACTATTTCACAATATTACTGTTTTTAATGTATTTTTGATCAAATAAATGCAGCCTTGGTGAGCATAACAGACTTCCTTTAAAACGGTTAAAAAATCTTACTGACTTGAATGGGGTAGAATAAGCACAGTCTAATAACATATAAATTAACCTGTAGGTATGCATTCTGTTACATGAGCCACAATTTTCTATGTTGCAGGTGCTAAATGTCAGAAATAGAATTGTATCTGTGAAATTGGCTGTCTTCTGGAGAGTTGTAGTTTAGTTATTGAGCCAGCAAGCTTTGAACTGACTTTTCCCTGATATGCCAAACACAAGACAAGCTCATTAGAGTCACAGTTTCAGATGCCTCAAAGAAAGACACAGTTGTAGAGTCTCTTGAACATATCATCCCTTCCTCTTTGCTTCTGTCATCACAGTAAAGCAAAGCTGAACTTGTTTTCAGTAAACCTTTGATTTTATCTGCCCATCATGATCAACAGATCAATTAAGCAACAGACTGACCCACCCATTAATTCACTTGTAAAATCTCTAGAGATCAAACATAAAACATTTTTTTTTTTAAAAAGAATGTTTGACCATTTACTCACTCTCAGGTTGTTCCAAACCCATGTCACTTTCTTTCTTCTGTGGAACACAAAATGAGACATTTAGTCCATCTGACCATATGCTGTCAACGATTCTCTCGTTTTGGCTTTAGAAGACTTGCAATAAATCACACAATTCATATGGACTATTATTATGGCACTTTTTGTCACTTTTGAGTTCACTATAATACTCAATACAAAATACCCCTGGTCACAGTTCAGTTCTATTTTAAGCAGCATGACTAATTCTGCTAAAGTTCTACTTTTGTGTTCCACAAAAGATACAAAGTCAACTACATTTGGAATAACACGAGTAAATGATACAATAGTTACACAACATTCTCAAAACCTGTATGAAAACTCTGATTGTGATTTGTATTTGTTTTCTCTTTCAGCTTCATGTACGGAGAGCTCACAGATAAGGACACGTCTGAAAAAGTTCGGCTGACTTTCGATAACTATGAGATGAACTCATTTGAGATCTTGATGTACAAGAAAAACCGTGAGCATTACGCACATACAGACCCGTACACGCACAAACAGAAGCACACACAACTGAGCTGTGAGAACTAGGAGCAGGGACACAGCAATTCTGGTGCATAAATTTGTGATGCTAATCTATTAATGAATATGCATAAAGGTGTAAAACAGAGCCAAGACAGTTTTTACTTCAATAGAATTTTTTTCTGACATGTTATCTGTCACACATTTACAGCATGTTTAAATGTACGCGGGTGTGTTTTTCCAGGAACGCCGGTATGGTTTTTTGTGAAAATAGCACCTATACGAAACGAACAGGAGAAGGTTGTGCTATTCCTGTGTACGTTTAGTGACATCACAGCATTCAAACAGCCAATCGAAGATGACTCCTCCAAAGGTACGTGTTGTTCATATGTATTTTGAGTGTGTATCAGTGTATTTGTGAGTGAATGTTAACCGTGTCATTTCTGTGTTCAGGCTGGGGGAAGTTTGCTCGTCTGACCAGGGCTCTGACCAGCAGTCGGGGGGTCCTGCAGCAACTGCAGCCCACCGTACATAAAGGAGAGAATGTACATAAGCACTCGCGCCTTGCAGAGGTACATCCGTATGTGCACATCAGACCGATACATTTCATTTTACACCTGTGAGTGATTCTGGTGTGTGTCAGCATGTGTTCGCATCCATCAGTGTAAAAGATCAAACTAACACTAGGACGTATTTCCTCTCACACTGTGTGCTTTCAGTACACACACTCCTACTGCAGATTAATCAGATATGTGGGGTGTTTTTGAATAGTTTACAAACCAGGGTCAAGAATTAACAACATTGGGGCCAAAATGCCACCAAATGTGAAGAAATAACAAAATTCTAGACCTAATTCTATTCTAGGCGGGGCTAATTATACTATTATCACATAAAAGCTGTCATGCAATGGAGATGCCAGATTATGGTGGTGGTAGACAATAAATATACAATTTAATATGAGCAATTTAAAATGACTATATAATCTGCCCCAGCCAATTATATTCAGTAAATAAGTAAAAGAAGAAAAGACTGGTGTATTGCATAGCCACTTGAATGAATGAATGAATGAATGAATGGATATGAAATATTGATTTGAATTTAAATGATTTTATTATCTTAAATATAGAGATTGCAGAGAGACTGAAAATGACCACAGCTGTGTAACATACTGTTACTGGTCAGAAGTATATGTTTGCCTTTGACAACAGTCATTATTCAAAAATATTTCACAGCTCAATACCATGATTGACCAATCAGAATTAAGTATTGTAGAGATCCATGTATTAATAAATTATAGCAGAAAAATTGAAATGGTTAAATTCATATTACCGGTAAGTAAATGTTAAAAATGTATTACAATTATTTAAATGGAATGATATAATATAATATATTGATTGAAATGCTTCATGTAACCAGACCTACATTTTACAGTTAAAAAAATCCACATTTTTATTCTACATTGTTTAATTTGAATGAAAGGAAGGTAACTGTACATTACATTTTTTACATAGTATGTTTCCATTTTTTCTTCAATAATATATAATCTTAACATTTATTCTAGCAAGGTTTAGTCAATTTTAGTCAGTGACAAGGCTTCATTGGTATCTGTTAAACAGAAGAGATGAGATGAGATGTTTTACAGGATGTGATTTTTCTTAGAGGCGAGTCTCCTGTACTGGGCATTACAGCCAAGACAGGTCATTCCTCTTCCTCTCCGCTCATATAAACGAGTCCACTGCCTCACTCTCTCTCTCTCTCATGCAGGTTCTCCAGCTGGGCTCAGATATCCTCCCCCAGTATAAACAAGAGACACCCAAGACCCCCCCTCACATCATCCTGCACTACTGTGCCTTTAAGACCACCTGGGACTGGGTCATCCTCATTCTCACCTTCTACACCGCCATCATGGTCCCCTACAATGTCTCGTTCAAAACCAAGCAGAACAACGTCACCTGGCTGGTTGTGGACAGCATTGTGGATGTGATCTTTCTGGTGGACATTGTACTAAATTTCCACACCACGTTTGTGGGCCCAGCCGGGGAAGTGATATCAGACCCGAAACTGATTCGCATGAATTACTTGAAAACCTGGTTTGTGATTGACCTGTTGTCCTGCCTGCCTTATGATGTCATCAATGCCTTTGAGAACGTGGATGAGGTCAGTACGACAAATTTATTTGCATATACACACACAAACATGAAAAAGGATTAATCAGTGATTGAATCAATATGCCTGTGTAATGAGTTATGGCATTGTTTTTGCTCTGGTTTTCCAGTATGCTGAAGTACTTGTTTCTCACAATGTTTAAAGCAAGAAGATATATATAGGAAGTGTTTAAATAAAGCAGCACACTGCAATAATTTCAGAGGCAGGAACATGTAGTTTATGTAAGATACTGTATGTCAGGTCAAGGAGTTTGCAAGTAAACTTAAAGAATATTTATCGGATATTACAAAAATAGTAAAGGTGAAATTCATCATTTTTGCTCTGTTAGCGCCACAGTGTAATTTAAAAAATAACTGTCTGCAAACTGGTTTCTCCCTCTTTCTGCCATTGGACAGACAACCAACTAACAATTATAGAGTGCTTCAAGGGTGACGTTTTTTTATAGGCCAACTTGGAAGTTAGCATCACCCTGATTCCCTGTACAAAAAGGAAATAAATTCCATTGGTTTTTGGAAGTTGCAAATGTTGCAAACTTTTGTGAATTTTGAAGTCTAAATACAATAGGCAGAGGTAAAAAGCAAAAGCTAAAGGATTACAATACAGTCGCATGAGTCAATAAGCGTCTAAAATTTTGCTGTGGGCTGGTCTGGAGGACGCTCAAACAAACACAGCAATTCATTGATAGCCCCAGTGTGGATGTTTTTTTTTGGGGGGGGTAAATCTGTCTATAAATAGCTTGTTTATAGTTGTCCCCATACTAAGTTGGGATGATATTATAAAATTAAGGGAAAAAAATATGAACATCAACTTTAAACTCATTATGCTAATTGTTTGTTTTGAGATGTCTTCAGACTCTGTGTAGCATCTGCTCTGTTTTTGATGTAGTCTACTTGCAGTTAAACAGTAAAACTGATCTCAGATCAGTGTCTTGGTCCACACACACACTGCCCAAGCCAACAGCCCAACAATTGAACTTTGACACAATATTGATATTCACTACAGATCCAAATAGGAAGTACATACAAGTAATTGCTTGTACCACATTTAATGTGTGTTACTCAGTTTTATAAACAACCCTTTTATTTCTTTAATAATAAGTCTTTAATTACATTTAAGATTTTGCTTAATATCTGTGGCCTTTATGCACAGAATTGCTGTGCTGATTTGATTAGCTGAATGGCTTTAAATGTGATAAAATGGGGCTGTGAGTACTACACACTGTATGGGTATCAGATATATCTGAATATTTAACAATAAACAAACACGCAATGGACAGGGGAAGTGGAGAACATTGTCCCGTGTGGGCCTGGTAATAGACATGAATAATGCCCCTTAGAAAGGAAAAACTGAAGAAAAGCATTGGGCAATCTTGCTGGCTCTCATTACAGAGAAAACCTATAACATTGATGTTACAACTCAATAATCTAGGGGAGATCTTAATAAGTTGCTACCTAGGGTCCACTTGTGTCCTTCGTTTTGATTTGAAATGCACCAAGGGAAATTACGGCAACAAATGAACAAAACTATATCCAAAAGTGTTTGTATGTAGGCACTCTTCTGAGATGAGACTCGCAACTCGCTTTTTTCCATATTTACCTCAAAACACCTCTATTAAACGTGTATATCTTGACAACTGGCAGTATAACAGCCCTGCAACATTAAACTAATCATTTGTCTGAGTACTTTGTATGAGGGATAGTATTTGAGCTTGTGATGGAGCAAATCTTTGGTGCTAATTAATATTGATCAGGGTGCGTGAGAGCGGAGCACACAAACCCTTTCATTGATCATGGGCTAAGAGTTCTTTTCCATGCTATCATATTTACACTTCGAATTTTTATTTAAAGCATATGAGTGCTTTTGAGTAGAAGGTAGATCTTTATTGGTGCGCCTCTCTCACTTTAATTCTCTATATGTCTCTCTCTTTCGCTCGCTGAATACGGTTGATGGTATGGTAAAGTTGGGGACTGGTGCGTGATTCGCTGTGGTGGTGAGGTTGGAGTCTGAGTACTAGGATGAAGCTTTTGCTCTCGATCAATCTCTGACCATATAACGATTTAAAGTGAGCTGTCTGTCTGCATTTAATTAAACTCACAATCAATTTCCGCAACTGCACAGAGGATGAGCGCAATCTTTCTGCCTAATGTTAACTGCCGTCACACCACACACCTGCATTCCACAGCATTCAACACCTAAAAATGAAAACTGTGATTTGATCAAAATATCATAACTGGACCTTCCGGTGAAAACAACAGACTTCTCTCTGGCAATGTATACCAGACCTCTTAAACGCAACTCACACTTACACACACAATCTAACTCAAGTTACAAATGAATATGATACCAGCACATTCACCCACTCAGACGCTCTTCCCTCCCACTTTCACTGTTGCACGCACACACACACGCAGGATCCGAGCTTTCATCTTGCCCCTGGGCATATGGCTTTTCAGAGGGGCTGTCAGCGCCAGTTTACCATGATCAGCTACATCAAGCTCATCAGATCTGTCTGCGCATGCTGCCGGGCTTTGAGCTCAGCAGAATCAGCCCAAAGAACAGAGCACTACCATAAATAACGGCATCCTTAGAGAGTTATGCAACACAAGGCGAATTAGATCCCAAGGTGACGAATTTCTGATGGAGAATAATGCACGCTGTCTGGTGTTTGCTTTCTGGCTGATTTGTATTGAAACAGCGGAGGAAACGGCTGGTAAACTAAAGTTCACACTGAGGTGAACCTTAACAGGCACTAATAGTATATGTTTTTAGTGCTGCTACAGGTAATGATAGAATTGAATATTTAGTTTTGTCTCACAAGCCTGGCTGTCATCCTCTTAAAATGCCTCAATGAGCAGCATTGTCTTCCAAGCTTGATCACTATTCTTCATTGAGTTATTATGAACAATATCAACGAGCTTTCCACCATAATTCTTTAATTAACATGCCCCCAAACTTGGAAAGTCAACTCCTGAAGAAAATCCACAGCTTCTTATTGGTAATTATGACATTGTGGCATTCATCTCATAAATACATCATTATTCCGACATAACCTAAAGGCAGCATTAGTGCATAATCATATGCTGAAATTACTTGGATGGGAAGTGTGCATCCATGTTTTTTTCAAACTAACACACACTATGGCATATTGTTATACATACACAAAACTGTGCACAATCTCATCAGCAAATGACATACTTTTAGTGAATAAAAGAATGCAAATTGGAATGCAACCAATGTTTCTTTTTCCCTTTTTCACAAACACAAGGACCAAGCATACTTGCACACACATCTCTCTGTTCCATCATCTGGTACAGGTGCATATTGTTATGGCCTACAGGGAGAGCTGTGTGGTTTTTAATAATCTAAATCCTCCTCAGGTGTTTCATTTCAAAACTTTTGTTTGCATAATTATCTTATGTTGCATAACCCTCATATGATTTCACAGATACATCTGTCATCGTTTCACTTTGCCTTTAATGCCTTAGCAGCGGAAGCTTGATTATTAATGTCTGCGATGCCTATGATCTCACTAACAGTCCAGGCTCAGCTTTTTCACTCTTGATTCAAAGCGCCATGCTTTTGTTTGCACTGACTGTTATTGTATTCTTCTGTTGACCATTATCACTTTCTTTTGTTTTTGTTTTTTCCTCCCTCCTCATCCCTCTTTCTTTTTGCATGTCCCTTGCACTGCCTGTGTTTGTTGTGGGCGAATGAAGAACTGGAATCATCGAGCTGTCACTCAAGTAGGCCTTTCATCTCAAAACTCAGCATTTGATTGATATGCTGTGCCCAAGGGCATCAATCAGACATTGATGTAAACCAAAAACAGTTTTAGAAGTTACCCTATTATTATTTCATGTTTCTAATCAAATCAGTCAAGAGAATTTTATTTTTCATATGAATTTTTGTCATTTAAACATTTGCTTGATGTGTATTAAACTGTATTGTCTGTGTGCATGTGTCTGTTTGTAACTCCGTGGATTTGTTGATTGGTATGTAAGGGAGTAATTCACTGATAGAAATAGAAATACTGATATTATTTATTGTTCAAAAACCCATTTGCTGGTATGATTTGCACTGGAACACAAATGGAGAATTTTTATACATTTTATAAACATATTTGCATGGCTCTTTTTCAGATAATACTTTATAGTGACCTCATTGGTTAAGCTCCAAAAAGCCAAAAAAGCACTATAAAAGTTGTCCATGCTTCTTGTGCACTATATTTCAGGTCATCGGAAGTCATTAAAAAAAAAATGTGCGAAGAACACACCAAATTACAAACAATTTGAGACCCAAATAACCATTTCACTGAAAGGAACTGGCTTAAAAGAATAATTTATTCACTGATCTGTTTCTTGAGTTCAACTAACTGATTCAGTGATTAATATTCAGCGGTTCTCAAGTTAAAGATTCATTGAGGGAAAGATTATCAATGAATAAAATGTTAAATTTCTGTCTGTAATTAATGCAAAGCTATTATATGGACTAAATTTTCTGAGCTTAACATATACTGTAGGTCCCTGACTATGAACTGTTGCTGTAAGCATAAAAACTGCATGAAAAGTTCTAAGAAAATACAGCATGTTTGGAAAGACATGAGTATAAGGAAATAATGTCAGAATTAACATTTTTGGGTGAACTAACACTTTAATAAAGAATTCATGCCCATTGACCTGAATTACAGTAGTATCACAAAGCAGCAGTCCAAATTCTATCCAAAATGTCCTTTTTCATTTTTGAGTACAGCAAACTGGCTAAAAAAGATAGTGCCTCATTTCTTTTTCAGTGTCTGTTCGTAGAGAACTGACAAAATCACTTGAAGTGATGCAATTTGTATTTGTAATATCTAACCAAGTAAATCCCTGGATAAAAAGATTTTAATTCCTGATCTGAAAAAGTCTTTGATTAAAAAATACACACATATACAAAGGCCAGAATTACAGGGTGATTTTGGCTTGAATGTTTAAGACAGACATTATATATATTTAATAGTTGTGGCCATTCCCCCACAGCAAGTCTCTACTTTTCAGCTTTAGTGCCCTTGTGTGTATAGTATTTAGTTTGATTGGTGTGAGGTGATCTTAAGTAAGCAGATTTATTCATGAACACACATTAATACTTCACACAGTTAAGGATTATAAAATATAAAGGAATAGTTCAGGCAAATATTAGTGCAACTAGTAGTGGTTCATTTCATGCTCTGTTCCTCAGAATAATGACTGCAGTAACTCTGGTGTCAAGAAATAAGAAGACAAAAATAGGAATAAGAGGGAAAAAGCATACTCTGACAACATAGAAGTACACTTTTTTTGGAAAAAAATAGTACACTTTGGTTATTTATGGATACATTCCAGCGTGTTTGTACAGATCTGAGGAGCTCTTTGTTCTGGCTGCTCAGGTTCTGTTTCAGCTCTCTGTGTTGTTGATTTCAGAAGGCTGGCTTGGCAGACGCCTGTACATATTTATAAATGCAGAGAATTTGTGCTAAGAGAGAGACAATGAACTTTATTTTGACTGAAGAAAAGAAAAGGAGTCTGTAGAATTGCTTTGGCCTTTCATGTTTATAATTTGATAGATGGATGGATGGATAAAAACACATTTAAACGATTATACTGTACATTTAATTTTCTCTATCTCTCTTTCTCTCCCTCAGGGTATCAGTAGTTTGTTTAGTTCACTGAAGGTGGTTCGGCTGTTGCGTCTGGGTCGGGTGGCTCGTAAACTAGATCACTACATTGAGTATGGAGCTGCTGTTTTGGTTTTGCTGGTTTGCGTGTTTGGATTGGCGGCCCATTGGCTGGCCTGCATCTGGTACAGCATTGGAGACTATGAAGTCATTGACGAGGATCGTAACACAATACGTACGGACAGTTGGCTTTATATGCTGGGTGACACCATTGGGTCACCCTACCGCTTCAACGCCAGTGCAGGAAGATGGGAAGGCGGACCAACAAAAGATTCTGTCTACATCACGTCTCTGTACTTCACCATGACCAGCCTGACCAGTATTGGCTTTGGAAACATTGCTCCAACCACAGATGGGGAGAAGATCTTTGCCGTGGCCATGATGATGATCGGATGTGAGTTGAAAAGCTTTATATACTCCCCATAAACACCTGAGTGAAAAATACAGTGTTCACAAGTCTATTCATCATATAATATGAGAACAAGGGATTGTGCTTGTCAGTATTAGGGATTTAGTTCTATGCACACACTTAGAGTGCGTTTTCAAAAAGCTTTGTTTTCATTAATATCTCAGTGTGGACGGAAGGCCAAAACGGAGAGAAACATATACGTTTTCAAACGAAAAGTGTGGACATGGCCTTAAATCTACCGTTCTATGTTGAGACAATTTAGGAATATTTGGCCACAGAGATCCGTATTTCTTGAAGAGATACTAGGAAATGTGAGTGACTCATTGTGTCACTGTGAAAACGTGTGTGAAAAGTACATACAAATACGCATTAGAACAACAATAATCCCATATGATTGTTTGCTCAGAAAGCAGCAATGTATGTTTACTCTGATCATTTCTCCTGAGGGAGTTTTACCATATAAATGACAGCGTACCGGCCATGTTAGCTGGTCATGTTTAATAGCACATATAATGAAACTGAATCATTTTCCTCTGAGTGGTGAATCACAGCTCAACGGCAGGATGATCTAAGAGAGCCCCGCCGTGGATGACCCTGTAGGCGTCGTCTCTAGATTCAACACTCCATTATTTCGCTCATCTGTCTTTGTTTGCTAACAGAACCAAATGAAAGGTAGCTGTCTCAGTCAGCAGAAACAGTCACAAATAAATCAAAACAGATTTGAATTGGTAATGTGAAACAAATCAGTTCACATTGGAACATATCAGGGCAACATGATGCAAAGATTTTTGACCCAAGTAACTAGCTAAAAAACATACAGTAGTGAAAATATAAAACCAGAAATAGCTAAATCAATAAGATGCATTGTTTAATTGTCCTACAAAGCTACTGTAACTTGGAATCTTGCAACAAAACGATGCTTTTAAAAAAAAGATACACAGACCATCAACACTTAACACTAAGGGTGTCTCATTCTCCAAATCCTCGATTCGATTACATTTTCGATTCTAAAGTCACGGTTCGATTCGATTCTCGATAAAAAAAAAAAAAAATTGAAAGCACAAGCTATGCCATTTTTAGACTTTTATGTAATATAATAATATCTGACCTTTGTTCGCAATGTACCACACACTACATTGTCAAATTTAAATCGTTTATTAACAACATAATGTAACAATAAGTTATAAGTTAAGTTATACCACTGAATAAGGTTGCATGTCCGCGGCTATAAATACTCCTAGCGCGCTTGTAATTGCCTTTGCACGTGTTGAGTTACTTGGAAGTTTTATTCCAAATGACGGGAGAGTAGTTTGTGTTACAGTTGTCGGTTTATCAGATAAATCTATGTTTTTGTGGTGCCTGCGGAGATGCCCTGCCATGTTAGTCGTGCTGCCGGTGGAATAATGTGGTATACGTACATAGCAGAGCTTGCAAACTGTGTTTTTTTGTCTTCAACACGAACGTTGTCAACATAACTCACTGGAAATCCAAAATACTTCCACACCGGCGACTTCAGTGAAAGAGGAGGTTCAAGTTCTGTCGACGGGTCTCCTGCGTCTGCAGTTGCCATGCTATCTTTTGGCTGGTTGTTGTAGCTGTTAGGTTGACTCGCAGCACTTCAACACGTGTTTTTTTTCGCTCGGCAAGCCGAGCTGACGTGACATGGGGGCGTGGCAGCATCGACGATTCCATTTTTTGATTCGATAATCGAGATTGAGCATTAATTTCGATCGAAATCGTGACACCCTTACTTAACACATAAACCTCAATAACGGTCAATTACGTTGGCAACAAACAGCATTTAGTAAAAATAAAAGCACTGAACATCACAGCACAACAGTGATGACAACAACAACGCCAGTGAAATAAAACCAGCTGAACAGTAAAACAATAACCAGTAAATAAATAGTAAATAGCCCCAAAGTTCAATATAAAAGTGTTTGTCCAGCTGACTCTCCATTAATTTGCTGGGTCAGCATCTAACATAACTAGGTTCGGGAACTAAATAGAAAGAGGTGGGATCTAGAATTTGTGTACAAATTTAAATAATCAAAAGATATTTAAACCAATAAACAAAACATTATAATGTAGGACGAGGCTGTTTTTATTACATGAAAGGAAAAATACCTATTCTACATTGATTTGGATATTTAATTGTCCATGCTCATTTCTCCTTTAGATTACTTTTGCCATCATCTAATTTTGTAGTTAATCTTTAAAAACAATAATAATCAAATAACACAGTTAAATGTAATCTTTTGCAAACCTCAAAATGAATCCCATTTTCATAATGTTTTCATACTGTTACTTTACCATTTTTCACTACTTTTCATACATAATATTATATGTTGAGATTCACTTTATAGTTTTAGCATTTAAAAATAACTGATTTAAGTCTTTAGTGTTTCATTTTTTTTTTTATTTAGACAAAATAGTATGGCATTTTATTCATTCATATTGGCCTGAATTTCTGTATCAGTGTATTTCTATTCTGGGAAAATTATTGTAAAATGTTAATGATTAATCACTGGACATCTCTGTACAATAATGTGATATGAACCCATATCACGTAATTACACATAAAGGAAATAAAAAATTACATATTAAATGTAAGTATATGAAGGAATGAAGGCTGCAGGCATTTCTTCTGAGCTTAAGTATCAGTTCACGTTGCATTACATAATAGCCTATATGTCATGTTTTATGCTCATTTAACAACAGCTAATGAAAATGTTCAACTGGCATCACATAGCAGTCTGTTCTCAAACGCTTCAAGGTGAAGTAAACTTACAGGCTTTTGTTCCACAAGCGCATTTCAGATTTCTGAAGCCTGCTGATGTTTCATCATGTTTATAGTGACGGCGCCGAGAGTAAACACTTGATTGGAACATCGTTTTGCATCATTCTCAAGGGCTTTATTCCACAGTCTAGAGAAGTTGTGAGAGAAATGAGTCTCTTCTTTTGAAACAAAAACAGAAGTGCAGATGCTGATTTCATGGGTTGCTCAGGGAACAGGGCTGGCAGCAGGTGCTGGAATGCCTGTTTTGTTGCCATGGCAACCCCTGGCTTGGGGCACTAGTTTAATGACCGATTGAAAATGTAAATCTGACTGAAACAGACTAACAGGTAGAGACATACATGCCTGGCTTGTTTTCTTCATATATAGTGTTTTGAAGATCGCCTGTGCATGTGCTGATGTACACGTGAGATGGTGAAAACCATGAAGCAGCTTTCATCTTTCTCCTGCAGGAGTTTTTGTCAGCTAATGACTTCATACATATTAGATATGCGTTCATAAGGCGTGCATTGGCAAATTCATCTCAACACTGTTAAGTATTTGTGTTTTGCCATGTTTGATCGATTGCTTAACTTTCTCTCTTTATTTTCAGATTAATTTGCGCAAGAGCACCAGGCATTAATGTTCCTCACGTGTTTTTAGACTGCATGTGCACATGTTGTGATGTCACAAAAGTGTGAAGGCTTATGAATATTGATTAGGTTATGCACAAATCCTTGAACATGATGTTTTAATGTTTTGATAAATAGTCTGTGATGTACAGTATCAGGTCTTTCTCAGACGGTTTGATAAAGTCTAAAATGAACAGAACGTGTCAGCCAGAAATGGAAAGCTAAAATGAACCTGGATGGCTTATCTGTTCTTTATTGCCTAAGTGAATGTGAGCCTGTTTTCCAGTAGATTTGGTGCTTAATCAATTTAACTTGGCCAAATTCCCCAGCATCCTAACCTTTCAACTAACAATGATACGGATTTACAGTGTTTGCAAATGTGAAACGGAAAGAGCTCAGTCTCACCCTGCCGTCACATGGCCCTTTGTAGGCAATGATGCAAGTTCAATTGGAAGCAGAGATGTCGAGATATTAAATATTCTGTCACATGTTCCTGTAATAGAGTCACAGCCACAGGGAATCTTTTGACAAGGACCCGTTTCATCGGATCAGATACACTTTCTTCCCCTCTTCAACTCTTTCTTTCTTTCTCTCTGTCTGTTACCACTCGCTCATTCGCAGAAATAATCAAAGAAAAAACACAATAGATAAAGAGGACAAACATAAGGGCTTTTCACACTGAGCTTTCAAATACCGCTTTTAACCCTGGGTAAAGGACGCTATGTTAGAATGTTACAACTAAATGCTTAGCAACCAACAACCAATAGCGTGCCTCATATTCACTTGCTTTGGACAGTCACAGAAACAGCGCATTGTATAAACAGTAGTTTCAGCGTTCGAGGGGAAAAATGTCAAATAGTGACTGAAAACGTTTCATTCCGACCTTTATAGTCTGAAAAGTCCATTCAGATAATAAAGACTTCACAGTACAGTCGGCATTCTCGGCAATGTATAATATGAAAATGCTAGAGCCTTATGTAAACATATCACATGCAGCGTTTGTCCAATCAGTGACAATGACACAGCAAATATGCAATTAAGGACGTTAACCCAGGGTTTATGAATGTACAGTATGAAACGATGTCATGACAGTTAATGATTATACTAAATACATATGAACAATATTAATTTAAAATATGTATAGTTACTATATAGTGCATAATAAAACAAATCGAATGCTTCTTTCACTTGATACAGATGGTGCCCAACCAGAATGCCTATTACCGCCGCGCCAGCTGCCGCGGCGAAATCACCGCGGCGAAAATAAACCAGCCGCATTTCAAAGTCGTTCCCGAAATGACCGCCAGGTGGCGCAAAGGGACATTGTGCAAATCAGCAGCAATTGCCGTATTTTAAAATGTAAGTGGGTTAAATATAAAACCCTAAGCCTAATAGGCATATTTTTCATATATATAAATAGGCCTATAAGGCTACAACAGAATAGAACTAAAGATAGAATCAATTTTAGAACTGAAAAAATAGAATCAAAAGTTAAAAATAGAGACGATATTAGGAGCAATGACGCTATTCTATTGAGGAATTAGATAAATGAAGAGCTCTCGTGAGCGATACAATTGCATAGTAATTTATAGTGATTTCAAAAGCAGTCCTTAAAAAAAAAAAAAAATACATGGAGTAGTGTGGCATAAATTGAGAGATTACGCGGAACGCGTTTTAGTTAAGATCCTGGTTTCAATGCCCTTGGGCTAGGCTACTGCTTTAAAAAAATGTCACAACGCGTTTTGAGATTGTTTTGAATTAAACATTGAAGTTTAAAATGTAGTGTTTTGGCACACCAGGCCGAGTGGCGTTACACATTGTTCAAAAATCAGGTTTTATTCTGGCATGTTGAATTGGCGTTAGAATTTTTTTTTAGATTTATTAGATTTAGATTTTAGATTTCGTTAGATTTATTTTTTCTCATAACAGCTAAAATAACTTAATATATGCCTTGTCTTAATATGACCTACTTAATATAGGCAATAGGCATATAATAGCCTATATAATAAATTAGCTAAACTTGGCCACTAAATATTTAATTTTCAATTATTTAAATTATCACAATTAAAGTTTTAATTTTATTAAATTGAACAAGCGCAACAATCAGCATTTAATCAAATATTCTAAAAGATGTATTATTAATAATAATGTTATTTCAACATAATATTTCGTTATATCATAATATCGTTTTGTCGACATAATATGTGTGCGTGCAACAAGCAAGATGTGTATTTGTAAATCCGGTGATGCGTGCATTGATTTTTATCAATAAACTAGTGTTTTCTGACAGTGTCGACTGCAAAGATGAAGTTGACGATCGCCATATTTGTAGTGAACGCACCTAGAGATAAATGCACATAAAGACATAATCTGATTATCAGAGAGTATAGCCTTTTCTTTTCGTTTTGAATTATTTCGTTTGAAGACATTTCAAGCTTTGTGTATTTGATGTATTTATCATGTCTGTGTGAGGCATACGCTGAGTTTCGTTAAGTTAGGATGAGATGCGCTCCAGCTGACGTGCAACGCAAGTGACCGCGCGGGCGCCTCCATGATTAGTGTCTGTTATATTTGCTTCTCTTACTTATTAAATACAGGCAATTGGTTGATGAAAAATTGGTTAAAATTAAGATACAATTTATAGAAAACGAAATTCACTTTAAAGAAAGGTTTTCTACTAAACAAAACTTAATGAAGTGGTCAAAATCATGTCTGACCCACTCCATATCCATCTCTCGATATAGCCTAATGCATCCTATCTTACTCGTGCTGTTCACTTTTCATATTCAACATAGATGGAAAAAAAATAATTAAATGAAACCTTGTAACGAATTCACACTGTAGGGTAGACTGTGTACAGTTGAGACACCTTAAATAACTTGCGTTCGCAGCAAGCACAAGTTGTGATTTTTGTTGTGCACTTGCATATTAGTGTCAGCTGGGAAGGAAATATATACCAGACCTCTTGGAACTTTAATTGAATACATAGCGTTGGTAAAGCAAACTGAAATTACATCCCTACAAATTTATTAGGCCCTACTGAAAATAAATATATCGAATTTAAGCAAAGTAGCCTAAATGTTAAGACTGTAAGCCCTTTGCTTTTTACTTAGCCTATAAAGGACTCTTATAGCCGACTTTGTGTTAATTTAATTTGTAGAGGATTTTTTTAACTCAAACATTAACACTGAAATAAATAAAACTAAATTATTGTAAATTTTTTGGCACACCACGACGAGTGGCGCTATGCATTGTTCTAAAGCCAGGTTTTATTCTGGCATGTTGAATTAGTGTTCGACAAACGCGGCGGCGCGTTCATTTGAATGAAGAGCGCTTCTCGCTTGTGTGAGCGAACACACACTGGAACGTTAGGCTATGTCGCAACGAGTGAATCGTGGCCGAGTGGTTGAACTTACGTTACGATCATTTAGATGACACAGGATCGAATCCCGAACTAACCTGGACTATTGATATTTTTATATTAGCCTATTAATGCATTTTATAGTCTATTGTTGATGCAGAGAGATTTGTCTAGTTCTAAAACATAGTTTTTTGCTTATAGCCTATTTACAAAATAAAATCACCATGCATTTCCATTTTACACTAAGGAACAAATATTATACAATGACTTTACTTCTGTAGCCTATAATAATTCCAATCGTAATTTCAAAAGCAGTTCTGTTAATATATATATATATATATATATATATATATATATATATATATATATATATATATATATATGACGTTTAAACGACAAACAATAAAATCAGAACCAGTATTTGCGTTCATGGTTCCAGTGGCAGTAATGCATCCACGGCTTTTCAGAATGTCACAAAGCGTTTTGAGATTGTTTTGAATGAAATATTGAAGTTTATAATGAAGTGTTTTGGCACACCACGACGAGTGGCAAACTCTTTGTTTTGTTTTGCAAACTCAGCTAGCCTGTGGGGGGTTTGGAGAAGGCAATAGTTGCTTTATCGTGGGGGTGCAGGACAGAGGTGTTAATGTTCCGTCTTTCATATGGAGAGTGTCGGAGCCAGCCTGATGAGCAGGCAAAGGCAAAGTTATTTTAAGGTTTAATCTCAAAATCTCCAAAAGTCCATAGCCTATGTACAGTAGGCCCTATATCTTATTAAATTATATATTGTAGTTTTATTGATTGTATTTAAAGGTTTTCCACACACAATTTCAATTTAGCAGATACAGAACTCTTTAATTCGCGACCCACCTCGTTTTATTGTGAGGCGAATTCAGCAAGGCATGTTGTATCTTTGAAGGAACAAAAGCTATTTGTTACAGTTTTTTCTTTCGTGATTTGTGTGGATGACACACAGCGACATATACAGTATTATCAGCTGTATGGTGTTTTTTTACGCTGAAATGCTTAATTTCGAGAAAGACCCGCCGCGCGCAGTGAGGGAGACCAAACTTACTAAAAAAATATCCAGCGCGAGAGAGGCAAAGAAAAACGCCTGTTCTTAATTTATGTTGCTTTGAACTTTTTTTCGTTTTGTACCGTTTTCATTTTTTAATTTAGCTGCAATTTCTTTGACAATAAATTTAAAATGTTTCTTATTTTGCATCACAAAGGGAATAAACTCTATCGAATCGATGCAACCCTGTTTAAATAAATAAACTGTCCCGACACTTTATTCATACCTTGAAATGTGCGATGGGTTTTCAAACTTAATTAATTTTATTTTTCTTTTACATTTTCATTGTTTATTTTTTAATTGAAAGCAATACTGTATTGAAAGTATTTTTCTGATTTGTTCGATCTGTTTTGGAAAATGTCTACCGTTGCTATGGCCGGGTATTACTGTCAGTCATCTCAATCTCGTGAATGATTCACACACACAAAAACAATAATTTAGCAGATTAAAGACGAGCTTCATCATCTTCATTTTCTAGTGCAATCGGCTGACAGTCTTCCTTCATCAGATAGGCTATGTCATAGCGTGCAGCGGCTCAACTGGAATGTAGCAAATTTATGTTAATGTACAATTGATAATTAAACAAGATGATTGACTTTAATAAACAGATGCATATTTAAGCATCAAGAATGGAAAAACACAAACACTGTCGGCTACACTGAGATTCGATCTCAGATCGTTTGAAGCTCCGAGAGTCTATTGTTAATGCATTGACCACAGATATCGTCTGAATAGCCTAGGTCTACTATTTTCTCTGTTTTAAAAGTTAAAAAAAAAAATTATGTGTCAAAAAAAAAAAAGAAGTGTTTTTACAAGACCTTGTGCTGTTTATTTATTTATTTATTATTATTATTATTATGCAGATGTTAATTCAGCCATTCTGTTGGAAAAAAATTGTCCCTAATGTAAAATGGAAATGAATGGTAATTTTATTTTATAAATATAAAATATTTAATAGCCTAGGCTATAGGAGAAAAAAACAATATGGTGTAGCAATATTTTAGAACTATCAAATCAAATTAATAATAAAAAAGTAGCCCATGTTTGTTCGGGATTTGAAACGTAAGTTATAGCCTACCACTCGGCCACGAATTTGTTTTGTTTTATTTTGTTTGAAATGTATTTTTACATATTTTGCTTTCGTTAATGTTAAACAATTCTGAGCATAATAGGCCTATATTTTTTCCCTAAAAGTTTGTTTTATTCTCTGCTTTGTTTGTTTATATTTTAACATATTCAGTCAGTCTAATTTTTGTTCAAATAATGAAAAAAGTTTTTTTTTTTTTTTTTTTTTTTAAATAAACAGATAGGAAACTTACCTTTTAAAATGCCGCAGTTGCTGCTGTTTTGCCCTGTCACTTGCCCGGTATAGCCTATAGTAATTTCGCGAACGACTTTGAAATTCGACTGGTTTATTTTTGCTGCGGCAGTAGTAATAGGCATTGTGGTTGATTATTTATTAAAGAATTCAATTGATAATCATAACAACATGTAAGCCTAATTCTGAATATAACAAATAATGCTTAAACCGACTAACATCGGTTAGTAACTGCAAGTCCTGAAAATGTTTTAATTTTACGGTAAATTATTTTAATTTATTTCACTGTTATGTTTCAGTTAATAAATCTACAAACACATTAAAATAACACGAAGTAAATGACAAGTAACCTATTGACATAGCCTTTTTAAATTATAGAAAAACTGGGCACACAATGTTAACGTGTGTCTACTTTGTTTAAATTAAATGAATTTGAATTCGTTTAACCACAATATTTATCTTAAATTTATCTGTGGCCTCAGATCAGATTACTGCCGCGGCAGATTACGGCATTAAAGAGAATAAACTGACACTTTTCAAAGTCTGTGATTACAGCGCCACTCAGCGGTAAAAGGCAGCAAATACACATCCCAATTTTGCCGCCGCGGGAACGGCGGCGGTAAAAGTCTCATTCTGGTTGGGCACCATCTGTAAACTGTTAATTAATTAATTAATAATAGCTTATTAAGTGAATAAATGTGAAAAGCCATATAGATCCTCAATACTTAACACACAATAATGTTGGCAACAAAGACAGTATACATACAGTATATATATAATATATATATATATACTGAACAAAATTATAAACGCAACACTTTTGTTTTTGCCCCCATTTTTCATGAGCTGAACTCAAAGATCTAAGACTTTTTCTATGTACACAAAAGGCCTTTTTCTCTCAAATATTGTTCACAAATCTGTCTAGTGAGCACTTCTCCTTTGCCAAGATAATCCATCCACCTCACAGGTGTGGCATATCAAGATGCTGATAGACAGCATGATTATTGCACAGGTGTGCCTTAGGCTCTAAAATGTGCAGTTTTACTTTTCTTGAGGGGGTCTGGGGGTCCGGGGGGAAAACTGCACATTTTAGAGTGGCCTTTTATTGTGGCCAGCCTAAGGCACACCTGTGCAATAATCATGCTGTCTAATCAGCATCTCGGCAAAGGAGAAGTGCTCACTAACACAGATTTAGACAGATTTGAGAACAATATTTGAGAGAAATAGCCCTTTTGTGTACATAGAAAAAGTCTTATATCTTTGAGTTCAGCTCATGAAAAATGGGGGCAAAAACAAAGGTGTTGCGTTTATAATTTTGTTCAGTGTATATATTATACAACATTTGATAGAAAACACTTTAATTTAAAAATAAAAAAAGACAATAATTACCACTATAACCAGTAGATGGTGGGTCAATAGATACCATTGTGCTCAACTGGTACACACCAGTTAATAAACAGCACAATAAACCAGCACAAATAAATAATCCGTTACAAAAACACAGGGCTGTGGCTCTAATTAATGAGTTCAGTACCCAGCGAGGATAATTGGTACTTCTGAACAAACAGATTAAATGATGCTATCAGTCATGGCAAGGATGCATTAGTTATTGCTGATTAGAAGGCAAGAGAGATCTGAATTTCGGTATTAGGCCTGAATTCTTGGGTTTCATTTGTGAGATGATTTCTGTTGAATTAGTGATGAATAGGTAGTATACCATTAAATAGGTTCTCTGTACCAGTTTCTGTACCATAATAGTTTAATAATAAAATTTTTAAATGAATGACATCAGTTAATAATTAATAAGTAATACATTAAAACATTAACATGAAGCTTTAAAACAGTTAAGTGAATATTGCTTTAAAAAAATATAATGAAAAGTTACTCCAATATGAAACCAATATGAAAGTAGCTGCCTATCCGGTACTCAGTACTACTAGGACTGCAGAAAGGCTTGATCGTTACATTTTAAAAATGTAAGTTTCGACTTGCCACCAACATGTCGGTACTTTTGACAGCATTTAATTTTCTACAGAACCCTCAGAACTAAAACTAAAACTTACCCAAAGCTTTAACACTACTCTATTGCTGTTATTCAAGCACTGGTATTTTCTTCAGAAATTGCACATCTAGTTAATTTGAGAGATCATAAATTTGAGATTTTTATATGATTTACTTGAATATAAATTATATTGTTTGTTACTGTCAGTATTAAGTATACACTATTTGAACTGATTTAAAACAACGCTATACTGCATATTGTGTAGTCAAAATAAATGGGTGATAAAAAGAAAGAGAGGGGGAGAGATGGAGTGAAGAGCACAAGTATAATGCTGGCAGTACAATTAATCACCTGCACTAATCAAATTACACTAACACAGGCTTATCTCCTCCACCCCATGTTTTTCTTTGCTCTACCATTACCCCTCTGTCTCACACCATCTCTGGCAGCGGCTCAGCTCAAGCAGATGGCGAGATGTTTCGTCTTTTACCGAAACAATGTTATGAATGTGTCACGCAAAGACAATTACCGCAGCAACTTTCTAATGAACAGAGGAAGTGTAAAAACATCAGTGCTGAAAAATATACGTTTCCACTAACGAGTCCTGCTTTACAGTACAGACTCCCCTGGGGTTTAGTGCTGATTTTTGCTCTTCTTCTAATGACTTGAACTTGCACTTGTGTGCTTCCATGTTTTAAACAGAGCACACAGAAAGTCCACGAGCACAAACACAGTTGTGTTTGATGGATTTAAATCTCCTTTATGACGGCAAGGAAGATTAATGGGGTTCTGTGCCATTGTTTCCACTCTAAATCACATGCCGTTTCCTAGTTTGAGTTGTTGTGTACTTCAGAAGGAACAGAATAACCCGAATGTGGCTATTTTTAGAAAATATGTTAAATTCATGAAACCTCAGATTTAGCTGTGCTAAGGGGAACAGAAAATGAGAGTGTGAAAGAGAGAGGAGACAGAAAGTGGATTGAGGAATTTTAATGCGTCAGTCATATAGTTTTAGGGGACGTTTACACGACACAGTTAAAAAAAAAATGTTGTTATTTTTTTTATAATATTTTTTAAATAAGCTTCTGAAATCAGGTTTCAAAGCGCAAGTTTTTGAAAGCGATACTGTTATCGTCAAAACAACAAACAACAAAAACTTGAATTTTTTGGAAACCGGTGACGTCATGCGCATGCATATTTATGTTCAGTCTATAGACCCTTTTTACGCCGACATCACAATTACGTCACGGCGTTAGCTGGGGGCAAAACAAAGGGAAAACTGGAGGCAGCCAATACAAACCTACATAAGGAGCTTAAAATGTCATCTTGTTGTGTTGTTGGGTGCAAGAATTGATGGAGTACAGGCTCCAGTTTGAAATTATATCGCATAATATTTTCTAAACTATTGTGATTATTTGTGAATCATCTGTGATTGTATACATTGTTGTGATTGATTGTGACTAGACTTTTTGAAGAACCTGGTAAGAAAGAATAATCAAATACAAAATTAATTTGATGTATCTGGAATTTTTATTTCTAGAAAATAATCACATCTTTAAAATTGCACTGTAATATCACTCTTTAAATGGTCATCTTCTGGCCTTGGCGCTGGCTTGACAGAACTTCAGATCGTACCACACAAGTCATGTACGTGACCATTCAGCAAATAGTTATAGACATCTAAAGATTTATACGCCCTCAGTTTCTCTTTATGCTCGGTTTCTCTATTAGTGTAGATGTCAGGCCAATCAACCGGAGGTAATCTGTCAGATCGTCCATCCATTGAGTGAGTGTGAATGGGTCGGTCAATCTGTTTCTGTCCGTTAAAATTAACTTTTGCAAATAACAAATTGCGATCCTGGACAGTGAGTGACCTTACACATTAAGGTAAAATCAGATTTTCTCCAGTCATTGTTACAAAACAAGCTAACAAAACTTGCTAACTTATGTTAGTGAAGCAGCCAGAGGAATCGTTCCATCTAAGCTCCGCCCACAAAAAAAGGTCACCATGTTTACAAACTGAAGGGGTCTATAGACCTTATGCGCCAGAGAAACAAGGGCGCCGCCATCTTTAGAATATTGTCTTTGAACTTCCGTTTTTGCAGTCGCTCTGTATATTTCTATGGCATTGTTGTCCAGGAGTAATTAGCTTTTGAAGTGGATTTACTTAATGTAAAGTTAACGAAAGTTATCATGAGGATTGTAATGTTTATGTCTTAACAAATGTCAGTAGACCGGGAAGATTTTAAAACGAGCCTTTCATTCATAAATACGCAAGATCGCTGTGAAAATACAGACCGGAAGTCAAAAGACAACGAGCGCAGCGCTGAAAAGGGGTGGGGCTACATAAGGTCTATAGGCATTTAGTGTTTCTTTACAAAGTGACATCGCCAACTACTGGCCTGGCTGAAGAATACAGTGAATGAACGGGTGAAGTTAGTACATCGTTGTAGGTTAGTAACGGACTAGAGTCCAGTTTTGAGTGGAGCGTAGGGCACATCAACTGCAGTTTTAGAGCTCCGGCTATCACTTGGCACTAGTTCAAGTGTACTTAGACTGTAAAGGCTAAAAAGGGAATATCCATTTAGGACAATAAAATGTTGATCGACCAATCTAAATAGGATGAGCCTTACCTCTGATGCAATGTTACTCTAGCTAAATGTACGTGGGAAACCATGGCATAACCAAACCAAAGCTACTATCAGAGAAGTACCATTGGTCTGCTTATATCTGTAGTAGTGGTCATGACCTCTGACTACAGATAGTGTTGCTTTAATTCAAGTGTATACAGACCAATGGGAACTAAGCAAAATACTTTTAGATAGAGCAAGCGTGAAGGCAGCCTTCTAAACAGTCAATTACCACTGTCTAGTGACCAAGACTGGTGAGTTTATGATCGTGTGCCCGCATAAAAATGAACGGCCGGTGCGAGGACCCTGTGCTAGTTTGGCACCCGAATGAACGAATACAATAAGAGTAAAGAGTTAAATAGAATAATCAAATGCGTAGCTAAACTATTATATAAATGATCAATAACCATTTGGCATTCCAACCTAAATTTGAGGTCATGATAAAATGGAGGCAGATAAAAGTTTAATTGGAATTAAACTACTTTGCCACGCTGAAAAGACTTCCCCCGCTTATCGGAAACTGTCGTTGAACCGATTGGACGGGCCTTACACTGTCATGAGAGCTGCACAAGATAATAGACATTTATTTTTGCACTGCACTGAAAACTTTAAAGGGACATTTCATGTGTGTGACTGTGCGTAACTATAAAATTGAATCAATAAATTATATATATAGATATAAACTTGACAGCACATTTGAAAACTTCAGAACAATTTAAACACGTGATATGAAATATAACCATGCGTTTAGGTCAGAGCATTCAGTCAAGAGCTGCCTAGGCAATCCATGCAATCTCAAAGATCAAAACACTCACTTTCTCTATCTCACCCACACGATTAAAGACCGTACATCAGTTAATGTAAAGAGAGGGTGTGTAATAAGCTGCCTGGCTCACTTATTTGTTAATTTGTTAATGAACATTCATCTATCTCTGCAATGAAAAACCGATGTGTGCGTGTGATTCGACAGGACAGTTCATCTTGAAGCGTGAAAGCAGTTAAAGTTGAACTTTTACATTGCAGGGTGAACAAACGCCCACCCTGTGACCTCACACATTGATACATCTGGACGTGTCTGTGTCCTATGTGTCATGTCAGACCATCTAGAGTGTGCTCATGTTTTCAGTGGGAAAGTCGCTGTCAGCTCTGTTCCATGTTATTGTCACCTTGGAGCCAAATCTGTCCCCAAATCAGAAAAGACTGTCACACTGCATATCTGTACATCACCGATTTCACACACAAACACTTACAAGACTCGTACACTCTAATAATAATGGCTGGGGTCCCAGAAAACTGCAGCTGGGTAGTTGACAATACTAAAAAGCCTTGAACTTTTTTCAACATCAGCATCTGCAATAATTTGGAAGTGTGCACAAATTTAAATGACAGTTTTATTAGACAGTATTATTATAAAAGACTATAAAGTCACAGTGTTTAAAATTGCTGTGTTTATTATATATGAATGATCTGTGCAAATTTTTTATGAACTCTTTCCCCACCAGCGTTTTTATTTTAAAAAAAGTTGCCAGCCAACGCCAGCATTTTTGATCATTTTCACAAAATCTTCATGGCACCCAGAATATTTTGTTTTATGAATATCTGAATATGCAATATATCTAAAGAAAGAACAGACCCTCTGCTTTTAAACACTCACACAATTTTTTTTTTTATTCTAGCTTAATGCATTCTTTTTTTTAATCAACACTGGGTAATTTTCATAAAAAAAGCAACATTTGAGATGAGAAAATCACGTTTTTATCAAAGACTATATCTAGATCGGACTCAGAATGATGATTCAAGAAGCCATTTTACTCATATATACATCACAATAGGGAAGAAAAACACTATCACAATTTCCGTTTTGTGCCGACTTTAAAGAGATAAATAGCAGACATGATTGTTTGCTCTAATTTGAGCTTTTCTAATTCAAGGAAGTTGAAAAATCTGTCATCATTTACTCACCCTCAAGTCATTCAAATCCTGTATGCTGTTATTTTTTTTCAGTGGAACACAAAAAGAGTATTTTGAAGAATCTTCACAAAGATCTTTTTGTTACATAGTGACCATCTATCAAAACAGCAACAAAAACACACTATAAAAGTGGTCAATATATGCAGATCACTGAGTCAGTGAGCTGAACCCGAGAACCGAATTGGTCCCGATACATGAATGAATAGTTGAGCCAGTTGATCCGACCGATTCACAAATCAGACTGAACGATTCATTCATGCGTCCGACTGATCCAGCTCTTGAGTTAATAGCTCACTGGAGGGGAAGATTATCAGACTAAAATAAATGACTTCTTTCTGTTTCTCACACAAAACTGTAAGAAGTTACTTCAAAAGATTTGGAATAGCATGAATCACTACAAATGGTCTCTACAAACTGTTATTGCACAGAAAGTGCTGCACAAATTTTCAAAACAATAACAGCATACAGGTGTGGAATGACATGAGGTTGGGTAAATGATAACACAACTTTTATTTGTATGTGAATTATACCTTTAATATATCAGGGCATTGTTTCCTGAGTTCATGAGATAGACATGATTGTAGAGTAATGGCAGCTCATAATTCTCATCTGAAGGTATTTAGGAGGGGATTCACACTCACACACACACACATAAGAGTCCCTACATGCGTAATTAGATTTTCTTCTGTGTGCAGAGCCATTACAGGCAGACTAAATCAGTTTAAAAGAGACATTCTCTCGCCTTTATTGAATTTTCTTCTTTCTGTCCTGTGCTTTCACTCGTTTACAATTCACTCTGTCACTTATCATCACCATTTCTGTCTCTCTCTCTTCTGAAACTGGTAACTTTTGGAATATTTTTTTCCATGTAGCTTTTGTAACTGGCAACTACACAATGCATGTCAGATAATGAACACACACACACACACACACACACACACACACACACACACACACACACACACACACACACACACTCTCTCTTTCTCTCTCTAAAGTTATTTGGGGCTTCTTTTGATTTTCTTTCTTGCAATACATTTTTTCTATATGCATGAATAAATTATAAATTATTTTAAAAAAATACTTTAAATATTTTTAATATTTAATGTGGATTTTGACTTTTGAAGACCACTGTATGTATATAATTATCATTTTATTTCTGATTTATTTCAATTATTCTGTGCCTCCTCTGTGTTGTTCCTTAATCCAGAAAGTTTATTTCTCCCTTTCTTATAGCTCTCCTCTACGCCACCATCTTCGGTAATGTGACGACTATCTTCCAGCAGATGTATGCCAACACTAACCGCTATCACGAGATGCTTAACAGCGTGCGGGACTTCCTCAAGCTGTACCAGGTGCCCAAAGGCCTGAGCGAGAGAGTTATGGATTATATCGCCTCCACCTGGTCCATGTCCCACGGTATTGACACTGAAAAGGTGAACACCCTGTACGCCCAACTTCAATTGGCCAGCATGCAACTCGGGACACCTCGCAGCAGCCACCCTCCTGTCTAACGTGTGTGTATGTGTGTGTGTGTTATTCGCTTCTGCTCTGTCTTGTGCGTGTGTGTGTGTGTGTGTCTGGCTAAGTATTTTTAAACATTAGTGTGATTATTTAGCAAGATGCTTTTTCACGCTGTGTGTTTAGACTCGTCCTGTCGTTTATACTTAAACCACAGGAGGGGAACAGCATGACTGTGGATGTGAAGTCCCCATTGGGTGGACATTGTCAGAATGCTCCAGCTGTCGTCTCCTCTCTCTCTCTCGTGATTTAGCCGTCTCATCACACACAGACTTGCACTGTCCTCCCCAGAGCCAGCCTCCATGTCTCAGTGACAACCACATGCAGAAAGGGAGATGCTCTGGAAAAGTGAGGAGCTGCTGGGAATGGCAGCTCAGGGACATATCACACGCTAATGCGCTCAGATACACACATACACACCGGCACACGTGTCCTGTACCTCTGTCTCTCTGTGTCAGCCTCTCAGTATGCTTCATTGGCATGACAGTAAGCATAAATTTGGGTGGCCATGAGACATTTCTAAAAAAGAAAAATTAATGCATTTAATCATGCCCATGGCCGGTGCATGAATCTCCAGAATAAGGGATTTTCCTGCCATCAGAGCAATGCATTCAAAAACAGCTGGAAGTTGAACTTACTGTTACTTCATTACTCGGCTCATACAAATAGAACAATTCTTACAATAATTGTAAAAATAATAATTTAAAAAAAATGTTAAAAAAAAATTTCTTTAGAATTTTGGCCTTTTTCCATGATGGGATATATTCATTTCAATCAACATCTCTCATAATAGTTTTAGCATGTAAATGGATTTGAAAATGTTAGTGTACTTGGTCTTGGTGGACTATATCTGCTGCACACTCTGCCGCTACAGAGAAAGTATTGAGATGCTACTACCAGTAGATATACAAAGACATGCTGCTGTGAGCATGTAAGAAATGCTGCTGCTGTATGAATAGGCATAAATGAATCTCATAGCAGATCTAAACAGGTGGAGCTGGGGGAGGTAGAGGGTTTCAGAGGAAATCTGGTAGTGCGTTGCAGGAACAGCACACAGTCAGGGCCGTAGGCAGCGTTTTATAACCACCTAGGTCCCAAATTTAAGTTAGTTATTAAGTTGCAGCTGAATAACCTCTCAAGTCTGATATTCCTCTCTCTTATTACAGGTTTTGCAGATCTGTCCTAAAGACATGCGTGCTGATATATGCGTGCACCTGAACCGGAAGGTTTTTAAGGAACATCCTGCTTTCCGTCTGGCCAGTGACGGCTGTTTGCGGGCCCTGGCCATGGAGTTCCAGACCATCCACTGCGCTCCAGGCGATCTTATCTACCATGCGGGCGAGAGCGTGGACAGCCTATGTTTTGTGGTGTCAGGGTCACTGGAGGTCATCCAAGACGACGAAGTGGTCGCCATTCTGGGTAAGAGAATATTGACTAGGTATGGATATGGATTAGATTATTTTCTTGGATATATTTTTAGCAAAAGTGCATTAATTATCTGTAGCAGTTTGCACATCATGACATCATCCCTCTGTCTTGGGTTTAGTTCCCAATAGGAAGATTATTTGCATCCACAGAGCTTCTATGTGATCGTATATCTCCACCACACTGTGCCATCCCTCTCCCTTTTGTTTCTTCCCACATCCTGCACCCTCTTTGATCAAGGTGTTCATCTCTTTCTCTGAGTGTAAAACATTCAGGGAACATAATAAAATAAAATGAAGAGGAAAAAGTTTAAACTGTGAGCATAATGCATGTTAAATAATGCAAAATATGGCCTAAGCTGATGATAAAAAAAATAACATAAATGTCAGTTCTAAAGTATGTTTTTAAGATCCTTTCTAAGTATCAGTTCATCCTTTTCTGGCAGTAATTGAGTTGGAAGCATTCCAGCTTTCTTGCTGTAGACTTCTTATGTCTTCTGTTCAAACAACATTTTCTCTGCCGCACAATGAACTGTGATTTATTGCACTATAAACTTTAAACGCCTGTGTTTTTAAATGATTACTTATACCTATAAACCTACCTATAAACACTGTAATAACTTCTCACGTTGGCTCCATATTATTTCATTCAATGAAATGACAAAAAACAAATAGAAATTGAGTAGTCACAATACCAAATATACTAATATTGATGTATACACACACACACACACACACACACACACACACACACACACACACACACACACTTTCCTTCTCAATTTTTAATTATTATTCCAGTAATTTGTCAAGTAAACAGTCAGTAATACATTTAGATTTTGTGGTAAATTTAGGTACATAGTGTGTGGTTTTCTCTTTTTCTTGTCAAAATTATTAAAAAAAGTGCATTAAATCGGGAAGTATATCCGGGAAAACTTTTACAAAATAAACACACACAAACAAATACATGTCTCTTTGGAGTCTTGGCGAAGCTGTTTTATCAGCAGCATCCACAACAACAACAAATGTTTTTTGCGCAAGTGCACTTGCTAAATGAAGGCGGATTGTATTTAATTTGCTTAATTTGGCTTAATTTGATTTGACGACAGTCACGAGACCGATTACTCGATCCAATCCAATAAAAGTAAAATTACAAAAATTTTAAACTACTCAAAAAAGTACAAATTCTGAAAAAAACTACTTAATTACAGTAACGTGAGTATTTTTAATTCGTTCCTTCACACCACTGGTCTCACAACAGAAAATTAGGCTACTTCGCCTCATGAAGCCACAGAGCTGAGAATCTAATGGCCATTTATTTATCTGTTGACAAACTAACGATGCATTGCTAAATTTGGCTCTCTGCCGCAGCTGTTAAACTGATTTAGGATCAGTCTGGAAGGCCACAAATGTCATCTTTTGCTTCTAAAATTTACACACACACACTATGTAGACAGAATAAAAAGGATTATCGATCTGACCACTTGTATCTCTCAAGTGGGCGGATTGAGCGAAACTGTGGGTCAGAGGTTAGTATGCGTGTGTCTGAATTCTCATTAGGCTGGTGTGTGTTACACTGTGACCTCTGGAGCTATAAATAATGATACTGCTGGTCCATTACACATATTAGAAACTCTCTCTTTCCATTCACTCTTACTTAAAAGTACAAAGAAAGAGAGCACAGTGACAGCACCCATATTGCGAGTGTTTATTTCTCCTTAAACGTCAGTTTAAGCAGCTACAAAACACAGTGAGCTCAAAACTTCCCGCTAAGTCCAAAACAATCATTCATTAAAGCTATGCTGCAACACTGATTCATTCCAAACTTCTTGAATTTTCTGATGTAATGCAGATAAATATATTAAAGGGACATCTCACCCAAAAAAGAAAATTCTGTCATTTCTTATTTATTTCTTTACCCTTATGTCATTCCAAACCTGTATTTCTTCCTTCTGTGGAGCACAAAAGATGATTTACAGTGAGGAAAATAAGTATTTGAACACCCTGCTATTTTGCAAGTTCTCCCACTTGGAAATCATGGAGGGGTCTGAAATTGTCATCGTAGGTGCATGTCCACTGTGAGAGACATAATCTAAAAATAAAAATCCAGAAATCACATTTTTTAACTATTTATTTGTATGATACAGCTGCAAATAAGTATTTGAACACCTGTCTATCAGCTAGAATTCTGACCCTCAAATACCTGTTAGTCTGCCTTTAAAATGTCCACCTCCACTCCATTTATTATCCTAAATTAGATGCACCTGTTTGAGGTCGTTAGCTGCATAAAGACACCTGTCCACCCCATACAATCAGTAAGAATCCAACTACTAACATGGCCAAGACCAAAGAGCTGTCCAAAGACACTAGAGACAAAATTGTACACCTCCACAAGGCTGGAAAGGGCTACGGGGAAATTGCCAAGCAGCTTGGTGAAAAAAGGTCCACTGTTGGAGCAATCATTAGAAAATGGAAGAAGCTAAACATGACTGTCAATCTCCCTCGGACTGGGGCTCCATGCAAGATCTCACCTCGTGGGGTCTCAATGATCCTAAGAAAGGTGAGAAATCAGCCCAGAACTACACGGGAGGAGCTGGTCAATGACCTGAAAAGAGCTGGGACCACCGTTTCCAAGGTTACTGTTGGTAATACACTAAGATGTCATGGTTTGAAATCATGCATGGCACAGAAGGTTCCCCTGCTTAAACCAGCACATGTCAAGGCCCGTCTTAAGTTTGCCAATGACCATTTGGATGATCCAGAGGAGTCATGGGAGAAAGTCATGTGGTCAGATGAGACCAAATTAGAACTTTTTGGTCATAATTCCACTAAACGTGTTTGGAGGAAGAAGAATGATGAGTACCATCCCAAGAACACCATCCCTACTGTGAAGCATGGGGGTGGTAGCATCATGCTTTGGGGGTGTTTTTCTGCACATGGGACAGGGCGACTGCACTGTATTAAGGAGTGTCACAGTGGACATGCACCTACGATGACAATTTCAGACCCCTCCATGATTTCTAAGTGGGTGAACTTGCAAAATAGCAGGGTGTTCAAATACTTATTTTCCTCACTGTACGTCATTATACACAAACATTTCCCACTCATTTACTGCCGTTCAAAAGTTTGGGATCAGTAAGATTTTTTTTTTATATGCTCACCAAGACTGTGTTTTGATCAAAACAAAACTATTTTAAAAAATATGTATATTTTTTACATATTTAAAATAACCATTTTGTATTATAATTTATTTTATAATGTGATGTATTCCTGTGATAGCAAAGCTGAATTTTCAGCAGCCATTACTCCAGCCTTTTCTTTCTTCTTATTATCAATGTTGAAAAAAGTTGTGCTGCCTAATAATTTTTAACTGTGATACTTTTTTTTTTTTTTTGAAATCTTTGATAAATAGAAAGTTATGACAAACAGCATTTATAGTGAATATTTAATATATAAATTTAGTGTATCAAGATGCATCATAGATGTCAAACACCATTGATTCTTGATGTCTCGTAACCAAATGTGACACTCTAGATCTCTCTCTCTCTGCTAGCAGGAAGGAATCAGTATTCTAGAACATTTACTAAGACAACCGTAAATAATTTATCTGAGTGGACATTTTGGCTCTGTAGCTCCAACTTATCCTAGATGTGAGCAGACAGAGATGGATGGACAAGACTTTTGTGCATTTGTTCATTTCAGTAATGGAATGAGGGAATATGTCTCATCATCATTTCTCCTCTGTCAGACATGCTCATGATATGTAGCACTATGGGTTGACCAATCATAATAAAAGTGCGTTTGCGTGTGCAAAAGAATGCTGCCTTGCCAGGATATTGCTGTGAATGAGATTTTACCAGTGCTTTCGACTGCTTAAATCTTCTGATCTGACGTGTTAGTGGTGTTTTACATAAATTGAATTACACACCCAAAAAACCCCAGAATACATGATCTGTCTGCTGTAATCTGATCTAAGACAGAAGATAGAGGAAAGAAAAAAACAGAAAGATCATTTGCAGTATTTTCTTTTTTTTTCTGCAAAAATTGATAGAAAATAAGAAATTAATTTAGCAGAAATTTCTTGAAACCAAAAATGAAGATATTTATTGAAAACAAGTCATAATACACTACCGTTCAAAGGTTTTTGTTAGATTTTTTTATGTTTTTTGAAATAGGTTTCTTATGCAACATTTAAGCTACATTTATTGCATTAAAATACAGTAAAACAGTAATATTGTGAAAAATTTAGTTTTCTATTTGAACATGTAATTTATTTCTGTGATTGCAAAATGTTCAGCATCATTACTCCAGTCTTCAGTGTCACATGATCCTTCAGAAATCATTCTAATGTGCTGATTTGCTGCTCAAGAAACAGTTCTTATTATTCTCAATGATGTTGACAGTTGCTCAATATTTTTGTGATTTTTTTTTTTAACATTATAAATGTATTTACTGGCAACCAACCCTCCTCATCAAAAAACACCTTACTGACACTGAACATTTGAATGCTAGTGTACAATATACAATTTGGCTTATTTAGGACAACAAAACAAATATACTGATTACAATTTTTTTTTTTGCTGTTCAGTTTATATCTAATATATTACTTGGAATAAACATACAGTATCGATCTGCCAGTTATTTAGACAGCCACAGTCCTCTATAAATGTACCATTCAGGGCTGTGTTTCCCAAAAGCATTGTAAGCCTCAGTATAGAACCATTGCCGCCAATAGTCTCTAACATCAACGAGAAACACAGGCCAGGCCTGTTTGTGTGTGTAAGAAAGTGTCTGTGTATCTCCGCAGGTAAAGGTGATGTGTTTGGGGACGTATTCTGGAAGGAGGTGACGCTAGCTCAGGCGTGCGCTAATGTGAGAGCGCTAACATACTGTGACCTGCACGTGATCAAACGGGACGCGCTTCAGAAAGTCCTAGAGTTCTACACCGCCTTCTCCAACCACTTCTCACGAAATCTCCTGCTTACGTACAACCTGCGCAAACGGGTGAGTGAATGCTGTCTGCCATTCTCTTTCCCTCTCAGTACTTTTTCAATTTCCACTGGCCCATGTCAGACCGCATATGTAAGCAGAATTTCTCGGGACCCACATTACAGGTTACTGGATTCAAACTTCACTGCACAGCTGGAAGTAGATTGTAGCACGCTGAACTCATGGGAAAATATAAATACAGCTCTCTAAAGCTATCTAGATAATCACATACTACTTATAGTGACAGACACTTTCTATTTATTAAATCAGAGTAAATCCAGATGATTTAAGCAGTTTATAGCTACACTATCTATTCTGTGCAGGTTAATCACCATATGGATGTAAATGTAACCCACCTCCTAGTGTAAATTATAGAATTTCTTAATTGCCCACTCCTGATAACCTTTTTTTTATTTTTATGGACATTTATGGTTGTCACAATAAAGAGCTGAAAATAACTGATATAAATATAAAAAATTATATTAATACTGACTTAATACTACACATACAATAATATTGTAAATGACCCAGTGCCAATAATTAATTTCATGTTGATAGAGTTGATACTACACATTATAATACTGTAAAAAAATTCAGCACCAGTAACTGGCTGATACTCCAACATAGTAGGTGGCAGTATTGCAACTTAATGCTGATTGCCAACGGTCTTAAAAGGGAGAAAAAGAAGATGACACCATGTTTACGTAGCTACTACTGCCAAACAAACTCATGTCGGAGACAACAGACCAAAGCATTAGTCCCTACACTAGTATTTTGAGGGTGATTCATTAGCCAAAAAAAGGAGAGAAAACCCTCCCACGATAATATTGTTTTTGATTGTGAATCCACAATAATTGTGTCATGAAAATCTGATATTGTGACAGCCCTAATGAATGTATTAACCCAGAAATCACTTTGCCTACACAGAGATGCATCGTATGTAGCAGGAAAGGCACAACACAAGCCTTCTGTTCTGTATAGAGTTGCGCTGCTGCTTTGCTTAATGTTAAGAAACATTTTTAAGTCTGTTAAGAAAAGAGGTTTGTGTGTGTAGGTTTACATGGAAGTGCCAATACAAACATGTGATAACATGTGTGTGGGAGCTGTTAATACATACTTTATTGCTGAATTGAAGAGCTGTGCTCCATTTATCTGACAGAAAAGAGAAAGAAATCAACCAAAGAAAAGGACAGACAGAGAGAAAAAGAGAGAAATATTCTGATCAGAAACACAAACAACACTAAACCGACTTGTTAAATGGCCAGAAATGACTGAGAGGAGGATTAAGGGATTAAAGGACATGCAGGTTGTTTCTAAACCCTGTTGTTTTTAATAGAAACGATAGGCTAGGATTGGGAAAAATAAAGTCAGGGGGTCGCCCACATATACAAATCAGAGAACTCAAACCACCTGCCTGGCCACATCCCTGATTGTCCCCATTGTTTTGACTGTTTGGAGACAAACATTGAAATTTGTTACAATTTTATCACATCAAATCGTGTTCAAAATAACTGTAAAACTCCATAAACCAGATGTAGTCGTTATCTTACCCATAAATTCCTTACCAGTTCCAATCAAAGACAGTATAATAAAAGGCTTGTCAGTATGATAAAATGGCCCTCAGTGTGTCTAAGTTTTGGATCTCTGCCTGAGTTCTGTTTCTCAGTGGAACTGGGTCTGAGGAGGAGACTAATAATAGCTCAGTGAGCGTCTGCCTCTTTATTGGAATGGCTTACGTATAGTTATATTTATCCATATGGGTTAAATATATCATATACTTCAGGAAACGCATTCATATTGGAGCTGGAGAACCAAATTCATCTGCGGCATAAATATATACTACTAATATATTTTAAACAATAATGGTACAGGTAAGAGCTTCAGTGAATAGTCTCTCTGTCGAGCTCTCCACGCCTACACTTGTTTGTAATGGATTTTTTTCATGTTTGCATCACTTGTTCGAAAAATAGCTGGATCAGTGCAATATGGTTTTGCTAGCGCTATAACGCTAACTGTTCTCTTAAACAATACACTGAAATATGAAAACACAAAATGTGGTTATATTAATGCCTCTCTGACACCATTGCCAAATGGGAGCCTTTAATTAGCTCATGTCTCCATGAATTAGTCATGATGTTTACTGTTGGATTGTGACCCAGATAGAAAAAAACTTGTTATACATGGAAAAATATGTCACAGGAAGACTACATATGTTATATTTCTGGACACATTCTATATTCACCTATAGACATATACAGTGGTCAAATAGGCCATTTTGGCCTAGATACAACAGCAGCAGCGATTACACAGTACATATTGCAGTCTATTTGTGATTACGGGACTGTTTTCTTACTTTTAATATACGCATAAGTCCTCATTCCTAACTAAACAACTCCCAAATGTAGTGTCGAGAGTGTTCAGACGAGTCACTTCTTTCAAAGCCCTACAGAAATATTCTCAGGTTCAATTAAAACTCAAATTAAGCTCTATCAACAACATTTGTTCGAGGTTAAATACAGTACCACAATGAACATTGTTTTTCTAACTGTCAAAATATACTTTTTTAACTAAGGCATATTTGACATATTCTGTCATAATCGACTTATATTCTACCACATACGTACAGTATATTCAAATAAAATACTATTCCAGAAAAACTTAAGTATTCCTTTAAAATTTTACTTGAGTAAAAGTACAAAATATTACACATTTTACTTATAATACCCCATTTTATATGTAATATTTTGTTTAGGTGCATTAAATATAGTATTATAATTATAAAAAGTAAAAGTTCTGATCAACAGATCGTTTATTATTTTTGAGCAGTCATATATAACCAACTTAGCTGCAATCAGATCAGCCAAATTCCCAAATGAATCATTCAGTGCGAGCTATAAAACGTTCACAAATCTGACAATCATTTGGAATGTAGTTAAGGAAAAGTTTCCTAAAATAACAATACATATACATCTATACAGAACAAATTCTTGAAAATTGTACATTAACAAAGATAATGTCCACCACTGTTGACTTAACTTGTATTGATCCGGAACATTCCTTAACATTTTTACTTTGAGAAACATATAAATTAGAAATCAGTATCGTCACAAACAATGTTTGTACTAAAACATCTGCAGGTCTTAAATAAGGGTAAACAGAAAATACATTTTTGGAAACTGAATTTGTACACAACAGGCACATAGCACCTCAGTTTTGGCATATTTCTATGTAAAATCCGAACAAACACACTCCCATGATGCTGAGACAGTGCATACAGTACATCTGTCTTCTGTCACAGCTGCATTAATAAATGCTTAATTCTGATTCTGCATGTTAGTGGTTGCCAAGGTAACACTGTAAAACCCTCTTCATCTCGATGCTGCTGTGTCAAGAGTTATTTTAGCTTTGATTAAGGTTACAGTTTATGCAGCTGTAATGGGTAAAACACATTCATGCACACATAACTGTAAAGGCATTCACACCCTTCAACACGCATTAACATGCGTGTTTGCTACTGCAGTTGAATTGCTGTCAAAAGTCATGCGTGGTAAAAAGTCAGATGTATATCACTGGTTTGACACTGCCATTTACTCAATATGTCCCGTTATGACCCTGCGATCCGTGTGTGTGTTTGGCAGGTGTGAGTGAATCAGTCGTTGCTGAGGGATCAGATTCTGTGAGGTTGTGATGAGTGTGGTAAATTTGATCAGATCAGTGACATAAAACCAGTCAGTCAGCATGAGGCACACAGTAAAAGCACAAGATACGCAGGAGTGAATTCACTTCACAGCAGGATTTCGGCACAAAAACCTTCAGCTTATTTACCAACCAAGAAACCACATCATTAACAAGCATCAGTCTTTTAATTCTGTTTTCCTAATAGAATAATTTACCCTTTCTGAACATCATTTCAAAACACCAAGGCATATAAGTATTAGTAAACTGAAATATCTTCTATATCCATTTGAGGTTAATATTACTTATAATCTATTAAACACATGCTTCTTAAGTCACTCTGTTTGAATGTGTACGGATTGTTCCGGTTTATTTCTCTGACTCAGACTTTGGTGCATATTTAGGCAGTGATTAATAATGGGATGTGAGGCAAGAATATAAGTATGTTATTAATGTTAATCTGTTGTGAGTGTAATGATTTTTTAATGTTTTTTGAAAGAAGTCTCTTATGCTTACCGAGGCTTAATTTATTTGATCAAAAATACAGTAACAACAGTAATGCTGTGAAATATTTTAATATATTTTAAAATGTAATTTATTCCTTTGATGGCTGAAGTTGAATTTTCAGCAACCATTACTCCAGTCTTCAGTGTCACATGATCCTTCAGAAAATATTTTAATATGCTGAAACATTTCTAATCAATCATTATCAATGTTGCTGCTTAATATTTTTGTGGAAAGCTTGATTAAGGATTTGATTAATTAGATGAATAGAATGTTAAAAAGAACAGCACTTGTTTGAAAAATAAATCTTTTTTAACAATGTAATACTCTTTACTGTCACTTTAGATCAATTTAATTCATCCTTGCTGAATAAGTGTTAATTTCTTAAAAAAAAAAAAAAAAAAAAAAATCTCTAACCACAAACTTTTAAATGGTAGTATACAGGTGGAGAGATGTTACACAAAAACATCTTAAAATTTAAATAAAACATTTATTACAAATCATACACTAGAAAACACTCCCAGCATCGTTGCCACAAATACAGTATTATACACACTCGGGCTCAATTAGAATAACCAGGATAATCAATCATAAACATACAATTTGGTTGTTTCAAGACCACCAAACCAACAGCGAGATAAACGTGACCCCACAGAGAATATAAAGTATGCAAATACGCATTCAAATGATGACCGTCATGGCGTGTTGTTTCAATTTAAGCATAAATTAAACATGAAATTGTAACTTTTATTACAGACAGGGTGCAAATGGAGGTTTAGTTATAGGTAAAAGTACACAAGGATAGTGTGCAGTTGAGGTAGAGGAAGTAAGATAGGTGTGCGTATGCTTTTATTTCATAGTTTTACAGTGTTATGGGAATTTTTTTTCTGCTTCGATGTGCACACAGCCAGCTTTTAGTTTGAATTATGAAACAGCGGAGATGCGAGTGCTCCCTCTCGCCTACTGTCTCTTTCCGTCCCCTCCTTTTTACCGTTCTATCCCCAGACTAACACCTCCAACATCACACACACATTTTGAACTCTTTGAAAGTTGCAGAATGAGTTTCCCTGTTTGATGAAGATATATTTATGGGGAGAAAAGCAAACGCAGAATACACAAGAGGGCCGTGTGTGCGCGGGAGGGACGCGTGGCAACAGAAGGATTCTAACAATACACCATTAGGAAGCTAGGTGCGAGCACATAATACCATCCTCCTCGTACACGCAGACACGCGCACCTTTGTGTAATGCTTCAGCTTTTGTTATGTAATCCCTCTCCGCATGTCTGTCCTTTCTCTGCCTCGTATATCCTTCAAGGGCGATGGTTTACAAAACACTAGAAACAATGACAGTCCCCTGTATCTGTCAGCCAGAGTGCTGACAGGCTCAGTATCCACTCTAGAAGTCTAGTGTGGAGTATTTTATGATTTAAAGGAATATTTCAAATACAATTTAAACTATCAGAAAATCGTTTGGACTCTGCCTTCAGTTTGTAAAATTAAGTAAAAATCGTGTTTACAAGGATGCATTTACAATGGAAGTCTATAGGACATTAGAACCAGATGGTTTGAAAGCACAAATATGAAGCTTGTCTGTTTGTTAAAGCAAACAGTAAATATGTCAAAACTATTTGTCATTTTGAGATATATCATTTTCATAAGTGGATACGACTAATTGTGTGTACTGGTGTAATTTGTGAGGATGAGGTTTGCTACATATGTAGACTCTTATATTTTTTATGTTTATTTGAGCCAAAATTACTTTTTTTGTTTCTAAACAGGAAATATTTTGAAGGATGTTTCAACTATTTTTGTCGATACAGTGTGAAAGTCAATGTGGTCCAAATCAACACTGGTTGCATACATGGCTTTCATAAAATTTTGTGTCAGTTAAAAAAGCAGATTGGTCTACTTTGAACCGAAAAGTTAGACTGATTACCTCTTGACTAACTGCTAGTTGGCTAGTTCTTAAGACATAGTCTTAACATAGTGACTGTTTATACATCTGGCCACTGGACTCCACTGACTTTCATTTTATGGACAAAAAACCCCTTATTCTAGTGTGACAGATATGGTATGAATGTTTGTGCTAAAGCTGTCTACATGCGTATGTACTGATACTGTGCCTCAGAAATATAAATGATGGCTATAAGGGTGGATTTATTTCCGGATAGTGGAATGGCCTGTGTGTGTCTGTGTCCAGGATAGGAACGGCTGAATGGGAGGGCAGCGGTCTGGTCATTACTGTCCATCATCTCTGTAACGCAAAGAGAAGCAAGACCCTTGACGTCCTTCAGAAATGCAATCTACTGAGGCTGTCTATTTGTCTGACTGATTTGTTCAGTTCTCTCATTCAGCCTGGATTCTCAGAGGGAGCGGCGTCGGTATATTTCTCCACCTACTGCCAAACATTATTAGTTATTTAGAGTTCAATTACAAAAAAAACATTACATTCAGCTGGAAAGTGGCAATATGACAAATTTGAGCATTTAAAGCCCAAATGAAACAATTTTATGTGAGACATAATGGGGAAATGCCTAATACGCTCTGTTTCTCCGACTAATAAACATCGCTTGAGGATCATTTTGAGGTGCCTAGACTCAAAAATGGGAAAGAATGTGATTTTGTGCATAGCCACCTTTTTATGCCATGGTCGATTTTGTTCCCACCACTTTATGAAATTGCTTGTGGCTACTGGCTAGATGTATCTAATAAAGGGGAACGCTTTCCAATTGTTGTTTTCTGATGCTGGAATTTGTCATTTTTAATGTTTGACTGAGTTATCGTTTTGGAAAGTGACAGCAGCAATGTTCCCTCCCACACACAGCACTCAGACATGCGCTCTACCTCCCTTTCGCCGGCTTGCTATCCATTCTAATGAAATCACAAATCAAATTTAAACAAATATGCCCCCACTCCTGCTATACGGCCACTGATATACAGTACAGCTGTTATTTTAGCTTAATAAAACAAGTTATATCAGGGCAGGTTAAAATCTTATGTTTGCCTGCTTCCACGTCAGAGTTCAATAAATTAAAATAAATGTTACTGTGAGATAAAGGTTGAATAGATATAGATAAGTAAATAATGGTAGATATAATGTAAAAATTCTGAAATCAAAAGCCTGTTTTCAATTCAAAGTTCAATTAAACAAAATAAAATAAATGTAATTGTGAGATAAAGGTTAAAATAAGAAAGACTGAATTGTATGATATAATTTATATGAAGTCAAATTGTAAGAAAAAAGTGAAAACTGTGGGATATAAAGTCAAAATTCTGATATACAAAGTCAAATCATGATATATAAAATCAACGTTGGCAGATATAAAGTTGCAAAGTCACAGAGGACACATTTCTACCAGGTTTAAACGGCCATGTGTCTCACCTGACCACTTGTGATTAGATCACTTTAGACATGTTGATACAAGGCCGTATGTGTCATTTCTTGAAAGAGTGTGTGTGTTTGATATGTTTGGAAAGCAATAGTCTGTCTTTTGTCTCAGGAGAGGATGACTTGTAAACCCCAAAGCTACATCTGAACTTTTCACAAACACCTTTTGATGGCCTGTTCACACACGTTTACACGGTCTTTGCAAAATCTTCACAGTATACTGTATGAGATTATAGTCGTCTCAGCTGAATTAAAATGAACTAACAATAAACACATGGTCAATCAAATAAATAAAAAATAATTCCACACAAACCAAGCAAGTGTCCACAGCCCATCCTCTTCTACTACACACGAGAGGACTAGAGTATGTATGTGTTGTTCTGTTCCAAGTAATTTCACAGACAGATTGGTGGTACAGATGCTTGGGCACTCTGTCCCACTTAATGAATATTCAGGACATAATGAATATTAACATATTGAAGATGGAGTCATACAAATGCATCGTCCAGCTTGCAATAGTGACAGGAACAAACTGTCTCAGTATGCAGGTGTGCACACAGCACACACACACCTTTTAACAAGCTTTTTCAGCATTATAATTATTAAACCCTTCCACGAACTGTCTTGGCCAATTAAAACTGAAGGCCAGTATGTGTGTGTATGCATATGAGAGAGAGAGAGAGAGAGAGAGATGGAAGAGGGAGAGAATAAAATTGCTACATCCAGACCCACACACTGAGATTTGAGCAGACACTCACATAGCAGAAGCTTGACTTTGGGAATCTGCTCAATAAAAGCCTTCAACTCTGAAATATACATGAGCTCCAATAAATAAGTTAGAACTTAGAACATTTAGCAAAATTCACAACACCGGGCGCAGGGTCTCCAGGACAGCGAGTGTAATCTCACTATAAAGGAGACACCGGGAATGGTTGTAATTTTCCTGCTGAAGTCTACATATTGCATAATCTTGCAGAGCCTGACTTATGACTATCAGCGCAAAGACTAGTTCACATCGCAGCTTATCCTGGATAGAACTTAGACTAAAAGAGGCTATCTGCACAATGTACCTAAAGTGACTGACCACTTTTTGTTTTAATGTTATGGTAAAGGGATAATCCACCTTTACTTTGTTTATGGACAAAAACAGTTGAGAAATGGGTCAGTTTGATTAAAAAAAAAGTGAGTTACATTAAATTTGCATATTTTGTTAAATAATATAGTTTTCATTTTTTAGAACTATACTACTTAATCCTCTTCATCCCACGTGAGACATAAGGCCGCATTAAAACTATATTAGATATTCTAAAAATTATGTTTCATATTTTAGAACTATATTATGCTAAAGCATTTCTGAAGCTCAAACTGTAGAATATAGCACTAGCAATGCCAAGACCACGGGTTTGATCCCCAGGTAATGCATGAACTATAGTATATAATTTATATATAATATAATATAATATAATATTTATATCATTTGTATTATGCATGTTTAATGTTTAACTAACTGTGTCTTTTCAGCTTGTGTTCAGAAAGATCAGTGATGTGAAGCGTGAGGAAGAGGAGAGGCAGAGGAGGAAGAACGAGGCCCCGCTGAATCTTCCTCCCGATCATCCTGTCCGCCGCCTGTTCCAGCGTTTCCGCCAGCAAAAGGAAGCCCGTCTTGCCGTTGGGCAGCCCGATGACCCTGATCTTGAGAAGGGCCAAATCCACAACAAAGTCATCAGCCAAGATGTGGTCGCCACCACAAGCATCGTAACAGTAACGGAAAGCCCAGCCACGCCCATCCCATCCCACCCAAACAAAAACCGCACCCTGGGTGCTTTCGACCAGGCCAAGCTCAGTGCCCCTGTCCCAAACATCCCTCGGACATCAGAGCCACGTGCACGAGGGTGGGCCAGGTTTAGGGAGAGCGTTGCAAAGCCAGAGAGCTGGGGGAACGTTCCTAAAGCGGAATCAATGGAGACTCTCCCAGAGCGGAGCAGCTCCACAAAGACTTCAGAGCCCAGCGGACTGAAGAAGACCGACTCCTGCGACAGCGGCATCACCAAAAGCGACCTACGGCTGGACGAGGGTGGCGCACGCACCCCTGTAGACCGAAGCCCAGTCCTACCTGACGGAAAAACTCCCCCGATCCCACCTATCCCCCCTATTCCTGAACACACACTGCATGCCTCACTTCTGGAACTCCGTACTGAACTTAAAGAGGAGCTGTCGGCGCTCGGTAACCGAATGGTTGCCTTGGAGACACAGGTTGCTGAGGTATTGAGGTTGCTAAGGAGCAGAAAGTCTCCGACCTCTCCCATGTCGCTCTTCCAGATCTCACGACCGACATCACCAGACACAGACAAGGAGGACATATTCCCTTGAAGAAAAAGAGAGAGGTAAGCTTCTTTCTTCTTGAAAGGGAAATGATTCAAATACTTTCTCTGAGAAACGATTTTTTTTTAAAAATGGAACTACTTCTGACATCTGTGCCAGCAAAAAGCATGACAGACACTCTAAAAGTGAGTGTGTGTGTGTGTGTGTGTGAGAGATGAGTGAGGGAAAGGATGAAATAAGACACTGGAAAGGAGAAGGGGATGTCTCATCCCAAGGCAGAGCATCTGCGATACCAAAGTGATGGTGTGTTAGTTGTCACACAGACACTCTTTGTGTCGAACTGCTCCCTGTTTTAGTCCTGCGACGCTGACAGATAGTGAGAACTCTTGCCGCAGGGCCCACTCTGACTGATGGTTGTCATGGCAATGCACGGTCCCCAACTGCAAGTGCGGGCCCTTCTAGATCCGCTCATGTAGCAAGTCTTCCCCTCTCTCTTTCGAGCTCTCTCTCTCTCTCTCTCTCACACACACACACACTACTGTTCATGCTCTGCAGTGTTTCTGGTATAGAGATCCATTCTGCACCGTCCTGTTGGGTAACTCACCGCCGGACACAAGCCTTTATCAGGAATCACAGAGCTAAGCATCTTGCCCAAATATGTGGCAGTGTGGATATAAGCTGCTAGCCGAAAGATTGAAGAAGCAGAGCGCATCCCAGGAACCATGGAAACCCCAGACAAACATGTTTGTACAACGACAAATCAACTACTATCCCAAGAGTTGTAAATGTAACTGGAGAAACTAATGAGCTCTTCAGGGGTTTTGAAGTGTAACAGCTGTTAAGGTCCTTTCCATGACTTGCGTCAATGCACATCTCAACAAACTATAAAATAAAATCTGACAACAGTGGTATAATACATGTTTAGGGATGCACAATATATCGGTACCATATTGGTCATTGGTTCATATTACAGATTTTTTTTTTTACCAGATTTATTGGATAAATATCAGCCAATATTGGATATTTAATTGTACAGTACATGTACACTTCCCATATTTTGTTTACATTTCATTTGCCATCAATGCTCACTTGAAGTTAGTCTTTAACTAACTTAATTTAACAAGACTGTTAATTGTAATCTGTAGCAAATTCTGAAATGAATACCCATTTTCATTGTGTACATTATAATGTTGTGATGCCTAAATTCACTTTTAGCATTAAAATCATTTTAGTTTTTACTGTTTTATTTTTAATTAATTTAGACAAAAAATATAGAAATGTAATATTCGCCATTTTCACTTATCATTCATAACATAAAAATTAAAGGGTTTGTTCACTCAAAAATTTAAATTCTGTTATTAATTACCCTCACGTCGTTCCAAACCCATAAAACTTTCGTTCATCTTTGGAAGACAAATTACATTTTGAATCAAATTTGAGGGCTTTCTGTTCCTCCATTGACAGCCTACACAACTTTCAATCCCCAGAAAGGTAGTAGAGACATAATTTAAGTAATCCACGTGACTCAACATTCTCAAAACATTCTCAACATCACTTCGTGGTTCTGAGAATTATTGTGTGATTTAACTTGCTGGATATTTGAATTGAATGTGGACTCGATGAGGCCAGTACACCAGTGGTTTAACCAAAATGTTATGAACTTGGTAACGCAAGTGCTTTGTTTAACAAAAAAAAACAAACATTATTTACCACTTTGACAAAATATTACAAAATATCTCCACTGTGCATTCACGAGAGCTTCACAATGCATGTGTGTTGTGTTGACGCAAGAGCAGACGTTGTTGCGTGACAGCACATCGGAGATTATAAACGTCGTTTGAAAGGACAGTAATGATGTGAGTAAATGATGACAGACTTTTCATTTTTGGGTAAACTAACCCTTTAATTACCGACTTATAAATATCCATCAGAATATTAATATTGGTGCATCCCTATCAAATTTGTTGAAATTACACCAAATGTTCTTAAACTGGTCCAGTTAGGGTGTGTTCACACTTGGCATGTTCAATTCAATTGGTCTGTTAGTGCGGTTCATTTGAACGTGTGAACACTGCTATCCGAACCCTTGTGCGCACCAAACAAGTGGACCGAAACCCTTAAAAATATGGATCTCGGTTCGCTTCCAAACGAACTCTGGTGCGGTTCGAATGATACATGAACGAAACACGGACCAAATACATGTAAACAAACCAAAAAAAAAAAGACCCTAAAAAAGACAGAATGCTCATGCATATAGTTTTTTTCTCGTCATAATCGCGATGTTGCCCATCATAGTTCAGTACAGGCATTAGAACCACGTCTCCATGCAGCAAATCTTTGTTTGTGTTGTGTGTGTAACGGAGAGATTCCCACCACTGTTTTGACTCCTTTACACTTTTTATAAGCTCTTCATGAGTTCTCAGCTGGTCAAAATACTATCACATTGCAGGCTATGCACACACAACGAGCGCATTTATCCCAGCACACAGCACTGTTTTAGATGTTCAGTAAGTTTCGTCTCAAAATAGGAAATACGTCATAAAAGCAGACCAATCAGGTTGTGAACATATCCCTTTTGGTTCAGTGATAAAAATGCCTATCTAAATGCTAATCGGACCAGGACTAAATGTTTTCTTTTTGTCGTCCACACGAAAAACAAACTACAAGTGTGTGAGGAAACAACCTTTTTTTTTTTTTTTTTTACTGAAAAGCTGGATTTTCATTTACACAAGTGGTCCTTCTCCCCTTTATACAGTCAGTGGATATTCCTACATGGTGTGAAATTGTTCAAGTTTGAGCGTTGTTTTACAGCATGTGGCCTTCTCACAATGTTGTTCAGAGGTAATGCTGTAGCATGATGTTTAATGCAGTTGTAGATGTTGATGCAAGTCATGTGAAAGGATCTTCATGTTTTTTGGTCTACAATAGGCATCTTCAAGCAAGTTAATTAATGACTCGCTGGATTGCAGTGGCCAAGTTTTATAAAATAACACTGAAAGAACTAGTGAAACAAAAGAATGTATGTGGTTTCTTTATCAATGATTGGGTCTTCCAGAAAGCACACAAACATATTATACCACGGGCGCACTATTATTATTCCGATCTGATGTGCATTGTAGCTTTGTTATCCAAAATGAAATGATGGATGTAATCTATACACATGATTTCTGTCACAACACCACAGTATATCATAACACAGTTATTACAGCATTACAACAAACATCAAAACACAAAGAATCTCAGGAATGAAGAGGGGTGATGGTCTGAGAGCTCATTCTGATCCCCTTCCTGGATGTTTTTACATATTCAATACTGAAGATGTGGCATTATCTTCACACCAGCCCTGTTTAGCTTTTCATTGGTCAGCAGGGGAGACTGGGGCTGCTTGTCAAAAGCCTTTTTTTTTTGGTAGCCAAGACTTAAAGGTATGTGTCTACAGAGAAATTGCCTTGTAAAAAAATAAAACAACCTTGGGAAATTTCACTATAGTTGTGACAGCTAGTCCCAGTCTCCCCTATTATTATATTAAATAAAGCACTAAAGCAAGTTAGGAGTTAATCTGTTAATCACATGGCTAAGATATAAATAGCTGTTTATTTTGCTCTCTTTTCCAGCATCCCTCTCCCATATCAACTCCATCTTAATTTCCATAACGAGGTCCAGGGGGGAACACAGAGATCGAGTCTCGTGTATTAGCCTCTCTATTCAGAACACCACCACCAATCCTGATTATCTTTATCTCGGTCACAGAATATATGAACTTGTATTTATTCTAAGATGATGCTTAATCTTTCAGGTTTTCTCATTTGTATCTTAGAAAGAGAGTGCCTGACCATACAAACTCTGATAAATGCATTGTGTGTGTGGAGAATTGTGGTAATGAACATACTGTGTGCGTCAGATGAGTGGTTAAGGGACACGTTAGCATGCTGTGAGATGTTCTCAGGTTAGAGAGGTCATTATCAGGTCCACATGAGATCTGTTGAGGTCAGTATATCACCTCACTGCTTCTCCACTACCTGAGAGCAGAGAGAAAGAAACACGACTCAGAAGAATCACATAAAACCAAAAAGCTACCAAGGTCATATCAAACATCACATCAGAAATTAAAAAAAATATTTTGTTTGGGAAAGAAAGACAAGCAGCTCCACACGTCATGTTTTTCCTACATGAAGATTTATTTCTGTTACAACAAAGGTACATTTTGTACAGTCTGAAAATTTTGTATGGCAAAGAAAAAAAATCCTAGTTTCTTTAAAAATATATATATATATATTTTGCCCTTAAGAGGTGATTATCTCACTCTGTCAGCAAGACACCAGAGGAACAGTATTAAATGGCACAATTCCAATTAAGGTTATTTTATGCTTCAGAGCTTGTTTTACAATAATGATATCTTAATTAGCTTTAATATTATGGGTCATTTGCTTAGACTCCAAATACGGAGTAGAAATTGGAAAAGGTTTAGCATTTGTATCAGGCAACCCAGAACTGATTTTAAATAAGACATATGAATGTTACAAATAATATTAATAACAATACTGACATGCAAATCCATGTAAACTGGAATGTAAAGCATCAGCCTGAGCTGATTCTGAAGCAATAACCATTGCTGCTGTATTTCACACCGATTATTCCTGCCACGCTTCTCCAGCTCAGAAACAACATTTAACCTGAACCACATGATGTAATCAACATAATACAGAGAAACAAACGCAGCCCTGATGTCACTGCATGCCTCTGCAGCACAGCAATAAGAGTTTTAACATTCAGAGAATGCACTTTTTCTTTATTCGAGAGAATGAGATTGAGGAGGATTGTACAGAGTTAATTCGTTTAGGCAGAGATGCAAAGCCCTTAGATACTAGCATGGTTTACTTACAGAGATTCGTTACCATCTGATCGTGACTGATTTGCTCAAATACGACAACAGCATGGCTTGATTTGCACTTAAAATAAGGTTAAGACATGCATGGTAAATACAAAGGAAAATTGGCATAAATTATCATTAAAAAGAAGTACTCCTCTACTGCAGGAGTATTTAATCTCCTGCCTCTTACCCCATAGAGCTAATGGATTCAGTCTTTGTAGCAGACCTGTCTGACTCTTGGTGAGTGAGTCCAAATTTGCATTTAGTAGGGGATATGAATCCTCACAGATCTCAGACTCGCATTAGGCAGTTTGAATAGTTTTTTTCAGACTTGAGAACCAAAGTATCGCGTCTCAACAAAACAGGCCACTACATCATTAGAGACCAGTCCATGATAAATAAACTTTTCTATGGTCGCGTTTCTTTGACAGAAGCCTACATAAGTATCCTATTTATCCCAAAATCAAAAAAAAAAGAAAAAAGAAGAAAAAATCACATTTTATATAAAGTAAATGAAGTAAATTTTTAGGACTGTTTAATCATATTAAATTAAATATAATAATAATAATAATAATTGATAAAATATAAAATATTGCAATTAATTTGAAATATTATTAAATATATTGAACCTAAATTACACAATTAATTTAGTATAAAGAATACCACCATAAGTATTTTTTCTTGCATTACAGTACTGAGAACTGAGCATGAAATTATGAATTTAATGTAAACATAAACATTAAAATCTTAATGCATGTATTTATATATGCAAAATATAAATTCTTATTTTTTTCTTTTGAATTTGGGGTGAAATATGAACTGAACATGTTTTTGACCAATTTTGTGAGAATCAACCAAACGCAATTGTACACACAGTATATTAGTTTGTGTGTTGCTGCATGTACGTATACGTATATGTTTGACTAGAAACTTGACATGTACGGTACAATATTTTGGGGAACAAGGAGTATTTTTAACAAGTCCTTAACACTGGATACTGAAGTCCAAATGGAGTTGTGCTGTTCTTTAAAAGCGCAGGGCTTGTAAGAACAAACATGTCTGTACGCACACAAAGGTCCTTCTAAGGGTCATTCTTTAAAAACAGCCCTAATTAAGAACTTAACACTATGTATTCAGCAGACAGCATGGCCATTATACACTGACTGAAACATCCTCACTGAAATCATTTCTTCACATGGACATTACTACTACTGTAAAGCACAAAGACAAAATTTGTAAAATTGCTGTAAAATATTATTTATGACAATAAAATATTTTATATACGTATTTTTGCCCTTACTCTCTTTACTTTAAGTATTTCTCTTTCTTTTAGAACATTAAAGCTACTTTTGAAGACACATCAGCTTTGAAGTCAGCATGGAATCAATGTGAATGTGAATGGTTTACTTATTTACAGTAGAAATCAAATTGTCCATAACTATTAGAAACAGGTTATTTGATAATATTCACCAATAGCCAAATAGCCATTTAGCCATTGTTTTAGCAAAACTTCAGGTCTAGCTCCATTATGGTATGTATCGCCCACTTTTCATCATCCAATCCTATTCCCAATTAATAAAATTAAATCCATAATATTTCAAATCTAATTAAATATTGTTTCAATAACAAAAATACCACATTATGAAAAAAATGGCCAATTCATGCTGACTTTAAGCAGAGGGAAATACTGAGTTTTTTGACTGTGCAATTACATGTACTCTGATGAGTGTGTTTTACACGGCAATTAATCAACATGCATTAATAGCAGAGTGACCTGTTCTGAGAAACACACACACACACACACACACACACACACACACACACACGCACATTAAGGACCTGTGTAATGTGTGGTGTCAGTAAGCAATTTCAGCATGACTCACAGAAAGGGCAGGTCAAACATGACCTCTGCCATACCATCTACTAATATAACATCATATCACTGAGAAAGAGACAGGGATTGCAATCATAGCAAAATCTATAAAAAACCTTTAAGTGCACCTTTAATTACTTTTAATAATATATACTATAATAATGATTATTTACATTTATATATTTTTTATTGTATTTTGCTTATTTGTTAACTTGCAGTATTATTTTGTATTGCAAAATTTCTCTTTGCTTTTATGCTGCGGTGGCAATATGGAAATTTTTTAAGCATATGGTAATACATAATGCCAATAAAGCACACTAAAATTGAACTTGAGAGAGAGAGATTTAGTGAAGGGATTATGAAAGATTAATCTGATGCTGATAAAGGTACGCTGCAGAGATAAAGCTCTTTAAAGTGTAATCCCTCCAACCACTGAAACACACACGCACGTCTTACCTCTCTAATAAAGGAGAAACTCCAGGCTAGCAGATCACTGATCTAATTAACCACACAGAGCAGCTTGAGCTGTTAGTAAGAAGATTGAAGTATAGATACACAAGGAGAAAGAGAGAATGAATGAGACAAGACCGAGAGATCAGGAAAAGAAAGATCAGAGGGACAAAATGAACCTGAGGATGGAAACATACACAGATGGAGGGACAGGAAGAGAGCGAGATCAATGGTCAGGCTGTATCCTGGCCAATGATCAGAGGCATGTGTCACCATCAGTGTTCAGACAAACTCATAAATAAACCAGGATTAACAATCAAACACACACCTGGAGCATTCACACCATTTCATTTTCACACACACACTGTTCAAATACAGCATAGCCAAACAAACATATGATATTGGAGGAGTTGAAAAGAATGTTATAGTTGTCCACATTGTGACTGGTCGAAACTATTGTAAAACTTTAAATACCATTTCTTCCCATGATTCCACCCTGAGCGGTGTTGTCATCTCATGTCCCACTCAATACCAACTTGAGCAAAGCAATAGAGAAAAGCAACCACTGGAACGGCCACAGAAGACCAGCCTGTTGAAGAAATAGAGGAGAAGAGAGAGTTTGAATGGTACAAAACAAAGCCTACAAACAAGATAATAAGCAGACACCAAACAGGAAGTGGGGCTGTATCTGAATTTGTCAATTCCCTGAGGGCACCTGAATAGTATTTGGACAGACACATACAGGGCCCAAAAAAGGGACCTTAGGGACCTTGTGTGTTTAACAATATCCAATAATATTTTTATCCCACAAATTAGAATAGAGTCTTTTTTTATTCTAGAATAGAATTTTTATTTTCACATTAATTTACTCAAATCTGTGTTGTAAATATGTATCTTTAATTATTACATGTCGTCATACAAGCAACCAGTAAGTAAGTAGACAAATGTAAGTTTCACTAACCCAGGGTTTCTCAAACTTGGTCCTGGAGGGCCACTGTCCTGCACAGTTTAGCTCCAACCCTGATCAAACACACTTAGCTGTGAGTTTCTAGTGATCCTGAAGACATTGATTAGCTTGCTCAGGTGTGTTTGATCAGGGTTGGAGCTAAACTGTGCAGGACAGTGGCCCTCCAGGACCGAGTTTGAGAAACCCTGCACTAACCTAATCTGTCTACTTACTAACCAGTTCCCTGTTGGATATACCTGAAAAATGACTCATGATTCTTTAAGGGAGTCAGTTGTAAACGCAGTAAGGGATCTGAACGATTCATTTATTGCACGAGTATGATTCCAATGGCTAATTCTCAAGCAAATTATCCAAATTATCAAGCAAATGATTTTAATTATTCTTTTAATTTGATTAAAAAGAAATGTGTTATACCGAATTCTATGACTTCTATGATTCAATTGAATTCATTGTAGGCACTGTTGTCACGCTAACACTAACCCCAACTTTATCCTTAAAGGTGCAGTATATAATATTGACAGCTAGCGCTTGAAATGAGTACTGTAGTCCAAATTCAAAATATTGGAGAGAGTCGTTTCCCCCATCCCTCCTCCTTGATCCGTTGATTTATCTGTTTTAATATTCCTCTGGTGTTAGAGCTCTTTAAATGGATGACGAAGATTTTAAGGTTGAGTACATTCTGAATTCTCTGAACCATATCGTTTGCTGGCTTTCATGTCCGCAATACGCTGTGTTTTCTGCCAACTGGGTGTCGAAATACTATTGGGTAAATTGGCAGTGGGCGGGATCACACAGACTAAAACAAACCGACATTCTGACCCAGATGCACATTTCAGTAGAATAACTGGCTGTAGAATTGTTTTTCGGAGACACAAGTATGTAAACTTAGCATGTTTCCTAAATCTCTGTAAACATATTATGGTATTTTTATGCTTTAGTACAGTAAAAAATAAAATTACAGCACCTTTAACCCTATCGTCACTACAGCACCTACTACGGTCACAGAATTTGATAGGTCAAAAAATCCATTGTTACACCTGTTCATAAGTTAATGGTTCACGAATCTTGCCTTGATGACATATCAAAAAAGAAAGATGACATACTATATGTCTGAAGAGCACAAATACTGCACCCGTGTTCGACTATTTCAAGTGCTTAATTTATATTTATATATACATTATTTATATATAAACAAACATATTTATCAGATTATTTCAGGTCTATGCCACCCCTTCCAACTGAAAATTATTTTAAAATGAGCTCAGTTGGATCAAATTAAGTGTTTACATGAAGGCTTTCTGATTTTTATTTTCCGATTGAGCATATGGACGGCATATGCATTGAGCATATGCACATAACTATAGAACCAATTCTTAATGCGCATGTGAACGGCATCAGCATTTCTCACAGGTTCGCGTTTAAAGTCTGTGTAGAGAGAATGGTGTCGTCTTAGCGGCCCCTAATTTAATAACAAATGATCGTTGCGACGGAAGCGGATCAATCAAAAATAACTTTAGCTGAAAAATAACTTTATTAAAGAACCGCTATAAAGCCAAAACAATCTCGGTTACCATAAATTATACGTTTATCTCTGTAAAGCTGCTTTGAAACAATCTACATTGTTAAAAGCGCTATATAAATGAGGATGACTATGGACGGAAACAAAGCATTAGTGACTGTCTAGATAGTTTTTTTTGTCCATATTTGCACTCATTTTAAGTTGCACCTTGGAGCCCTGCAATTTCAAAATTTACACACACACACATGAAAGTCTGGTGTTTTCTTAGTACAGAATTGCTTATGTAGCAGCATTTACAAGAGGTTACTGCAGTATAAAGGGATCATTTCCCCCACACAAGCTCCGATTTATAACCTCACACAGATTAACAGGTATAAAAAATTAAATCTTATTAGACCATAGGGGTGTATTCACTCATCACATTTACATTTGCATTTGCCCCCTGCAGTCAGTAAATGAACCGTCCATATTGGCACAGGGTCACTTTCTAAAACCTTTACACTCACTATATCCCAGTGGTAAAATAACCTTCCAAACTTCACCTGCAGAACCCATTATGATCTTCAAAAACGGCTGAAGAAACACCTTTTCCGGAAGCACTTCACTTAATGCACTTATATGTCTGCTCCTCTCTAGTACTTCTGGATATGTGTTAAGGTAGCAGTACGTTACATTCTCCCTCCCTTGAATTAATTGATTTTGCTTGTGTTACTCCCATTTGTCGTTTATAAAAAATGTATAAATGTATTGCAAGATGCAAATAAAATGTTAAATAATTTTCAAATTATCATTGAGATATATTTTATTATATAATTTATTTCCAAATTATTATCAGTGACAGATATAGTGTACAATATATGTTATAGGCTATATATGAGGAGATGCTTATAATCATGGCTCCCCTCAACATGTCCACTATGAGCCCGAAGCAGTTAAAACACACCAGACAGGTGTGTGTGTGTGTCTCTTGTGGGTTCATTAAAAGGACCTGCCTTGTTGCATCAGGGACAAGAACAGAAGGATGAAACAAAAAGTAAGTAAAAGCAAATGAAAGAAGGGGGTTGTGGATTACATTTGGTTACACCTCATTGTCTTTCAGGTGCTAGAGTCACAGCTTTGTATTATTCTCTAATACACGTTATTTGTATCAATGTGGACCTGGGAATTTGAAGGATCTGGAGAGACTCTGTGTGGAGGAATGCTCTCTGATCTCTTGTCAGGTGTTCTATAAACTCATCAGGCTTTATAGGAGAAAACTCAGAGCTGTTATCTTGGCAAAAGGAGGTTGCAAAAAGTGTTTAATAAAAGGGTGCCATTAATTGTGTCCAATGTGTATTAGAGAACTATTTTATTTCATAATGAAACAAATTCCCCTATTTTCAATTGTTTTACTTCAAATGGAAGGTTATATTTTTGCGATTTTCTTGAATAAAAGGTCAAAAGGATTAACAATGCTGATTTATTTCACAGGCTTCTTTTTTCATATTTATCAAGGGTGCCAAAAATTCTGACCAGGACTGTATGTAAGACCTGAACTACTTCAAATGGTCAAAAAAGGTGCAAATAAGTTTAATTAATATAACAAATTAAATGTAACTAAAGTAGTAGGATATGGTTCTTATAATAAATGGTGAATTGAACTGAACGAAGTAATGAATAACTTCAGGGTTCTGTGATTGTCTGTGCCCAGCAGGTCTCTCTCTGAGCTTTACTGTACCCCGCTGCTCCTCAAAACCTTTGGGTCATAGTCTGACTGACAGTTGCTGTAGGGGGCGGGTGGGATCAGCACGGCTACCCTTCAGAGATGTCAAGAATGAATGATACCATGGCGACCGTTGTTAAGGCTCTGTGGTGTTTATGGTACCCGGTGGCAAATAGATAAATAGCAGTTTCTAGAACTTCCAGACAGACATTCACCTGCCTTCCAATCTTTGCCTCAAAGGCCAAATCTGAAGTGGCATAAAATCACAAAAATGTACATTTACACTGAATGTTTATAGAGACTGAGCGACGCGCGTCATAATATGAAAACAATTGTTGGATTGTGGAAACCAATCCACAAGTCTCCATTGACTTTGTATTGCGTGAAGCTGCCTGCTTGTCATTTCTTAACAAAAAACAAAACAACGTCTTAAAGCTGGTTTGTGACCCCAAAAAACAAGCGTTTAAGGACAAAAAAAGTGGATACAGGCAATAAGACGTGAAGCATCAGCTGGAAGAATGGGTAAATTGTGGGATCATGACACTCAATATATGCACTAAAAATACACTACGTGTGCAGCAAACATTTTGTCACTGGTAAGTCAAATATCCAAGGGCTGTTTATACCTGGCCACTTCATGCGTTTTCTCAGATCGGATGTTTAGGAGAAAAAACTGAAAGTGAAAATGCCACTCCATCAGTTCGACCCGAAGAAAAACGCAGTAGCGTACAGGTGACATTGTAACCTGTATGCAACTGGTGACATGCGCGTACATTGTAATACAATACAATACCCTTACAAAAACTGTTCTGTTAATTACCCTCTGTCAATCTGACTGTCTGTAGGCGGGGATACAAAAATGCAAAAGCATAATCTGTAGTTTTCAAGCCCTAGAGCTGTCAAAAATCTGCCTGATGATGCAAAAAGCTGACGTTTTTGCTGACAAATAAACAAATTTCTCTGTCCAGGTATGGAGGACAAGTAAACATTGTTCATTTACATATACTAACAACAGCGTAAAAATACAAAGCAGGTTGAAAAATCAATGGTTAAACTTTTATATATATTTAAACTAATACATTCTCATTTGATTGTAAATAACCACACGAAGCCAGAGCTTTCCCTATCCGATGTTTTTTTCCCCCGTTCAAAAAAAAAAAATTACGTAAACACGGCGTCGTCTAAAGAAATATCTGCGTACACACGAAACCACTGAAACGGACTCAAAACGATGTAGTATACATGCCAGACCAGTAGGTGGCGCTGTAATTCTGCCACAGACATACACTAAAAACGGAGAAGAAGACTTAGAGCATGCGCATAAACCTTGCGCGCTGTATACAATAATATTTAGGCACAGTAGCTTCTTTTTTTCTTTTTTTTACCAAGAACTTGATTGAACAATCTCGACTAAAGATGTTGACGATGCTGACTTGCCACCTTCGCAGTATTGTGAACGTGCCTATAGAGAGAAATGCACACTTCATATGGATTACATAAGAGAGTTGTCTGTTTCTTTTCGTTTTTAATTGTTTTGTTTAAAAGTAGACATTTCAAGCTTTCTATATTTCCGAGTTTCGGTTCATTTATGAGACGAGCTCCAGTTCACGAGCAATGCAAGTTATATCGCGCCGGTGCCTCCATGTCCTGATTAAATTGCCTGCTATACTTATTCTTATTTATTAAATCCAGGCAATTGGTTGATGAAACATTGATTCAAATTAAGATACAATTTATACAAAACGAAATTCACTTTAAAGAAAGGTTTTATACAAAACAAAACTTAATGTGGTCAAAATTATGTCTCCCGATATATTGCGCTTCTTATGATTACTCATGCTGTTCACTTTTCATATAATCTTTATCAACATAGATGAAATTAAAAAATAACATTATTTACACATAAATATGAAACTAAATACATTTTCTTTAATGGCTACAACATGTAGGCCTACAGTACAGAGAAATTTAATGTTAGAGTGGAATTTGAGCGAACGCCGTTTTACTGGTGATCATGTGGGGCGGGGGTGCGTTTTTTGAATAATAATCAAATAATTCCCAGCAATCGTTGAATATTATTTTTGCTTGAAACGCCCATCCCTACAAAATACGAAATGTCTTAATCAGACAACAGACAAGCATCATAGCATAAGAAAGAAAATATAAATAGGCCTAAATAAAGAAGTAAAAAAAAAGAAAGAAATTAAATAAAAATACATTCAAGTAAATAATAAAGAAAGAAATAAAAGAGGCTCAGTAGCTTCTGCAGCACGAACACAAGCATGTAGTCGGCAATTGTTGCTGTGACTTAGCGGTGTCTGACTGGTTGACACTTGGTGTGATGACATCATCGTTTCACAAAATGTACGGATTGGCCGTACACACGAAAACGCAAGGGTAGCGTTTTCAGATTTATCCACCTTCAAAAAAATAGCGGTTTCAGTCTCCGAAAACGCCGGATCCATCTGGACGAAACGTCAATACGATACAAATTTAGTACGGATACAGCTAAACGCGTCTCCGTGTGGACAGAAGTGTCCAAAAACATTACATTCTGTTCACACTTAAGTACAAATTATTTCTGTAGTAATCTTATTAAAAGTATGCTAAAGTGTACTTCTTTTTCTAAATGATAATCTGTTAAGAGAGTGCATACATTTAAATGACCCACCTTGGACAAACACCCTCTTCCAGAAGATTCTACCCACATGGATCCCGCCCAGAAATAACAGATTGGACAGAATCAGAAGAGCCGTGGAGAGGGCGGAGATTAGAGCTAGGCCACGCCTCTGCATCCGAGGTGACAGACAGCACACCTAAGACCAGACCAAAAGTGCTTGTTATTATTTATGCTGTGCTATGTGGCATTTATTGAGTGATCTTATAACTGAACTTTATCTCCGATACTTAACAAGAGAGCGTTTGTGTGAACTCACAATAGTGTGATGAAGAGGACGAGAGGAGAAGAGGAGTGCAAGAACATTCTCCACCAAGACCCCGATCCAGTTCAGGAGGGCCCAGTACTGCAGGTAGTCATGGCAACCATGCCAGAAACACACAAACGCGAACGCCAGCGCAGTGGAGACAATCTTCCGGAACACACCATGACGTGAGCCTCCCAACGGCACATATATGTACCTAAAAGCACATACAAAAACACACATATGAACGACTAAAAAATAGTTTTCTTTTAAGCCCACTTTGACAATTAACAATTAAGTAGTTTTAATATTGAGTTGTTTTCTGTCCCTTAAACCCTTAATCCTTCAAAAAGCATTTTTGCATCAAGACATTATTTAATGCGTTTAATTAAGGGGGCATTCTCTCTGTGTGTTAATGTGTGAAAAAAGAGGAAAAGATTATTTACTGTCTGTAAAACTGCTACCATTCCCCTAATAATAATAATGACAGCAGGAGAGAGAGAGAATTCTGAACTAAACCCGATCTCTCTATACAGCAGTATAGTAGTTTCCATTTCAGGGCTGAGAGAGCACCAATCTGTTCTAATGAGGCTGCTGGGATAGTGGAGGACTTGACTCATCTGTGTGTGTCTGTGAGAGAGAGATAGTGAAGAGGATAAGATTAGCTCTTGACCACGGCTCCAGCTGACAGCGTACGTATAGAGATCAAGAAAAAAAGATCAACTGTGCTTTATTTTATCTCACTTAAAAAAAAATCTCTGCTCTTCTATTTTTATTCTTCAACATTCATGTGTCTGTCTCTCCTCTATAGGACCCCTAATAGGATAGATGGGTTTTTGTGGATTCACTGATATGTTAACTGGACTTACTGATAAGGCTTTTTGCCAGTTTCATCTAATACAATAAAAGAGAAGCAATTTTATGCTCTGAATAAGTCTGGTTTTCCAGCAAAATTATCTAAATATTCTTAAAACAAGACTTGGCGTACTTGAAGAAAAATTGTGTCGTCAGATCATTTCTTTTATTTTCATTTTGCTTTTGGCAAAGTTTTTTTTTTTTTTAAAGCATATTACACCATCGTTCCATAATATTTAAGTTTTTTTTTTTTTTTTAAGCATATACACTATCGTTCCATAAATATTTTTTGAACAAAATTAATACTTTTATTCAGGAAAGATACATTAAATTGATCAAAGGTTACCGTAAATATATTTACATGATACAAAAGATTTCTATTTCACTTAAATGCTGTTCTGTCATGACAACTCTCAGAAGATTGGTATGGTAATAGAGATTGGCGTGGTAATAGATATGGCAATGTTAATGTATTTGGTCTTGGCGGTATAGATCTGCTACACTGCTGCTGCTGCAAAGCAAGTACTGAGACTTGCTACTGTCAATACAGTCACAGACATGCTTCTGTAAGCATGTAAGATATTCTGCTGCTGCACATAAATGTAACATACATGAATAGACCCCCATAGTAGTTCTATACAGGTGGAGCTGGGGAAAGGGGAGGGTTTCTGAAAGCACGCTGCAGACTGCTACAAGCAACACCCCAATATTTGTTTGAATATTGAGCCGCAGCTCATTGGACGCTGATGCAACAGCAACCAAATTAACTGTGTTATGTAGATAATGATGTGATCGCTACCAAATGAGTCAGAGACTTATCAGCCTGTACCATCTAGAGTTTCATACCAGAACTAGGTACTTTTTGATATTCAAAGGAACCTGAGAAAATGTAAAATTTCCACAAAAATATTAAGCAGCACAACTGTTTTCAACATTGATAATAATAAGAAATGTTTCTTGAGCAGCAAATCAGCATATTATAATGATTTCGGAGAGATCATGTGACACTGAAGACTGGAGTAATGATGCTGAAAATTCAGCTTTGTCATCACAAGAAAAAATTATATTTTAAAATACATTAAAGGGGACCAATAGCTTGTTTGCACATGATGTCACTGCTGTGTTCTGTCTGCTGATACTGAAATTAATATGAATACCTGCTTATACCTTTTGTTTTGCTTTTGACTTAGTTAAATATTCACATTGTTCATGGTATCGTTTGCAGGGAACAGAAGCTATTTTATCCCATTGCATGATCATTTGCTATTTTCACTGAAGTTTTGTACAATCCCGTTCACAATGTTGATCTGGTTATCGTGAAAACAGTCACGTGCTGCTGCTGCTGCTTCAGCCATCATATGGTAGAAAATGTCTAAATAAAAATTGTGATCAACAAAATGACAGAAGTCCATCCATTTCTTTGTTGGAAAGGTAAAATATTCACTTTCCCATATGACCACGGAGGAGAATCGGAGGGTCACATTCAGTGGACAAACAACACCACACTGTATATTTTTTACATTATACTTAAAACCTGTTCACAAGCTTCTATGGTTTGACTTTGGCTGTCATTTGTTGAAGTGGCTGCCATTTGTTGAAGTGGCTGCGTGCAAGTTATGCTAATTCACAAGCCAAGTGAGTCATACTCATAAAAATGTAATGTTAATTATTAAACCAAACAATTATAAAACGTTCAAAAACTACATTGAACAAAACTTTTCCTCTCTGAACAACAAAAAACTGTGGAACTCTCTTTGAACTATTTCTAACATGGATTCTAAAGACATCTCGTTACTACTGACGATTTTAAGAAAGCAAATTAGTTGAATTACTTTTTCATAAGGTTTGATAATAATAAAACGATTAGGTTATTACAGTTTTAGATTTCAAGTCAGTTGAAATTTTTGGTCAGTTATCAGATTTCGCTCCCCCTCTGACGTAGGAAAGGGATTTTATAATATAAACCACCCCTTAATCTGCACATTTCCATGGTTTCCACCCATGGCGCCGCCATTTGGTTTTCGCAAGCGACAACAGTGTAACCAGTTCTAAAGCAATGGCAAAAGTTCGAGCAAAGCATGCAAACTGTTCTGTCGTTGGCTGCACAGACGAGCACAGAATACCATTTGACCAAAAAATTTCACAGCTGTCTTATAAAGACCTCAGGGAACTGTATCAACTTGTGTAAAAGTTAAACATGTCGACGAGATGAATCAAAATGTAACTCCACAACAACATAAATGTATCCACTAACCATTCAGAAACATCCAGGTGCAGTCTAAAGTTGCAACCTCTTCCCGAGTCTCTCTGTAAGGCTGCACTTAGCTACTGTTTATTTCTGAAATTTTGGCTGACTGAAATTATTCGCGTGTTGTGTTATTGCATCCGAACTAAGCTCTCGTGTAAAGGATCTGACATCTTCTGAACATGGCGGGGAGCAGCAGCTCATTTGCATTTAAAGGGACACACACAAAAACAGCGGGTTTATGCCATAGACTGTACAAAATATGGACAAAGCGTCTGTGACGTCACCCATAGACTTTCTGAAGAACGGGTTTGAAGCTATTTTTTACAGTCTATGGTTTGAAGCCGTTTATGGGGGGTATGGGCGGCGCCATCTTGGAAAATCTTGGGAAATCCTAACCCCGCCCACCTTCTGACGCAGCGCGCGTCACTCAGCTCGCTCTGCTACTCCGGTTATGTCCATGTATATTTTAGGCAACGAAATATGTTATAAAACACCACACTAACTCTTTTCGTTTTCATTTAAAGAAATCTTAAACATTATAGCCACATAAATGTGGTTCAGGCAACGCATATTGATTATATTCACTGCACACATAACGTTTGCCTATTTATAACAAAACGAAATATAAAACACAAACCTGCCTCTTTTCGTTTTAAATATAATATAAAAATATTAAACATTTTAATATGGTCCAGGCAATATGTGCATTTGTACTAAACAACAGATTTTGCAGTAAACAACTTTAAAGATCATCTTCGTTGTATTAATTTAAAATGACAAAACTCAACCCAGTTTTGTTAAATTTCCCTTTTATCAATATTAGCCATTATAAAAGTATAAGTAAAAGGTACAAGTAGCTATACAAATAAAGCAAACAATTCAGTCAAACATACAAAGTCAGCGCTCTAGTCTAACCATACAACGGTAAAGTTAAATAGCTTATAAAGTTATGAAACTTCCCCACAGCCAAAACGATTGCCCAGGGAACAAATTATATTCACAAGACCAAAAATCGCCCATTAGATATAGACAAGACGATGTTTAACCACTACAGAGACGCCAGAGTCCGCGGCAAACGCCAGAACGACTAGCCGAGGAAAAGCTGTACCAGGCAGGGTACATGACGCCGAGCGCCCGGTCATCGCTGGATCTCACAACTGGATAAAATTTTCATAAATCTTTAAATAAACCACAGATTTGAGCTTTAAACAACTACATTCTCGCCTGAAAAACTCTTAAAACTACATTTCATGATACAGAAACAGTAGTATTATATTTCAACTGTGTTAAAAAAAATGGCGCTTCTTATGTTGTCATTCTCCTTGGCGCAGCCTAAGCTGTCAATCAAGCTGTCAATCAAAGATAACCACGCCCTTATTTGTCATACATTTTATATCTAAATACGATCTAAACTAACGAGTCAGAAAAAAATTCACCCTCCTCACAGTTGTCAGGCACTCGGAAGCTATCGAAAAATACAATAAAAGTCCATGGGACCAACCTGTAAAAACATGAATTTATGCTGTGAAAACTGACATTTTAACATGGGGTCTTGCATGTATTGCAGTTTTTCGCACTTCCGGGTAGGCTTCATTTTTCAGATCAGAATGTTGGCGCTTGGTTTTTGCTCACACCCAAAAAGGGGAAAATTTGACAAGCTATAATAAATAATCTGGGGAGTATTTTGAGCTGAAATTGCACAGAAACATTCTGGGGAAACCATAGATTTATATTACATCTTGTGAAAAGGGGCATATTATGTCACCTTTAAGTATGCATAGAAAAAGATTCAAGCCATGTTTTATTTCCAATGTATATCAACTTCTGCCATCAGGGAAGCGTTATAGCGTCCCACTTTGTAATAGCAACTTACAAAAAATATACCTGTATCTAGTAATATTTTAAGTGGTAAGTTGTCACAATTTATTCATTGTTATGAATTCTTTTTAATGTTTTAATTATTATTTCTTCCCCTTTAATGATATTGTCGCGTGTTGTGTGTGTATGTTGTGTACTGCTGCAGCTTTGAGTCCAAGACAAATTTCCTGAAAAAGGACAATAAAGTATACTCTACCCTTTCATTTTTCATTTACCAACTTTGTGAAGTAACTGCATTGCGGTAGTCAATGAGATGCAACCACCCAGCTTCATTTTCAACTTCTGTTCATCTGACTGTGAAATTCACAGTTCCACTAATCTTCTGCTCTCAGAGCAGGATTACACAGAGAACACATCACTCTCTTTATCTAAAAGCTCAAAAACTCTGAAGAGACACATATCTAAAGGTAAGAATCTTCAATCTTCTGTTTTTCAAATAATATAATAATCTAAAGAAAGTTTGGACATCATGACAACTGATTAGACTGGTCAGTATGGTTGGATTGATACCAAAAATTTGGCTTTGGTGCGATACCAGCATCTGGTCCTCGGTATCTTGACTAAATAGATACCTTGGACAACACCTAAACAGCCTTGAGTGACTGATGAAACTTGGGATGTATACTGTATACACATACATAATATATATTGTTTATAGATATTCTGTTTCACAGATTGCATCAATACACACTGGAAATTCAAACACTGGACTATAATAATAATAATAATAATAATAATAATAAATAATATAACTTTTCTTACAAGCAACAAACATGCTTTGCAATTGTTGTCTGATAGGCTTCTCATTAATATTTCTACATGAATATGAGATTTCATACTTAAAGAGCTTTGGTGATAATTATGTTCTGCCACAAAAAAAGTGTAGAATAATCTTTCTTATGTTAAACATGCCATTAGGATTTGATTATTATGAAATGAAATAGTTATGTCAAATTCAGCAAAATGCACTTAAACACCCACTTAATTAATCACATTACCTTCATATCACACTTCCTGAACTGAACACATTATTGTCAACGCAAGGTAATGAAATCTGCGAAATGATGATATCGTAACATGGTACTTTTTCCAGTACATGACCAGGTATACCAAGCAATCCCAATGGATCTTGCATTCTGTTTCGGTTTCTTTTGTTAAGCTGCTTTCTAAAGCCCAAGCGTAGACGTTGCCCTGCTAAGAAAAGTGTTTATGGGCACATTTTCATTATGAACAGAAACAATAAGGTCTCGTTCTGGCTCTGTGGCCACCGCAGTATAATCTCAGCCCTCTCTCGCCCTTATATAAGCTCATATGAACTGCGTCTTTGATTTGATTGTTGTGAGCACATTTCAATAGACAGGAGATGACACTCAACAGGCTAAAAGCGAGGCGTTCAAGCAGACAATAGCGCGACAGGAGGGGTGCGCGGCATGTGTCTGTGGATGCTTTAAGATCAGCGGTGAGTCACAAGATCCTCTCCCACATCTCCTCACTCCAAAATTCAGCTCTTCACAATTACTGCACATTTAAAAGCACATTAAGATCTCTCCAAATGCACTTTGCAACACTCGCTCACACACACATACACAGCCCACATTCACACTCCAATTATGCAGATCAGCTCTCTCTGCCACAATGCAATCACTACACATTTTAGCAGAGAGAGAGAGAGAGAGAGAGAGAGAGAGAGAGAGAGAGAGAGAGAGAGAGAAGAGAGAAGAGAGAAGAGAGAAGAGAGAAGAGAGAAGAGAGAAGAGAGAAGAGAGAAGAGAGAGAAGAGAGAGGAGAGAGAGAGAGAGAGAGAGAGAGAGAGAGAGAGAGAGAGAGAGAGAGAGAGAGAGAGAGAGAAATATGGAAAAGATACACTCAGAAAGAGACAGAGATGTTTTTGATTTTCTGTTCGCAATGAAGGGATAGATAATCACTCAAATACTGAACATACTTAAATTCAAACTCAAAGTTCCAGCTTGAAAACTATGGAAGTGCTTATTCTCTCAGCTTTCTGGTTAGTGGCATTCAGGGAGCAATGGGACACTTCCCATTTGGGGGTCTGTGGAAACTAAACTGATACAAGGCAAAGGGGATGGATGTCCTATTTATAACACTCAAAAAGTTGAGTTGATCATAAAATCAGTAAATTAAATCCTCTCAAACTCCATAATATTTAACAGTATTGCCTTGGCAAGGGCCAATTAAGGGCCAAGCCAAAAATAGCAAAATATTTAGTGGTCTATTAATGGTCTTAACCATTTTAAATCACAAATCACTGGTTAGGAAAATTAGCAACAATTGCACAAATACTGTAGATAAAGTAACTTGGCACAGAATAGCATTCCCCAGCTTGCAGACAGCTTTTTACAGGAAGAAGAGTCAGTGTTGTCAAACAGTTCACGAGTAGTTGAAAAATGTCTCCCAGTTTGTTTGAGTTTAATGTGAGACCAAATATTCACTATATGGTTCAAATCTGGACTCCATCAAGTCCTGATGGACTTATCAAGCCACGTCTTGGTTGTCTTTGCAAGTTTGGCAGGAGCATTGTCTTGCTGAAAAATAACATTTGACCATTTCTCTTCAGATAACAACTTTTCATTTGTGGGAAGCAAGTCATTCTGCAATATTCCCCTGTACTTTAAAGCATTAACTGATTTTTCACAGTGAATCAGTTCACCAATACCAGCAGCACAATGACACCTCTGCCTCCATGCTTCACTGTGATAGAGATGCAATTATTATTATATTTCCCCAAAGATTTGTGAAGTTTCTGCTCTAGAGCAACACCATGCAACTCGTGTTTCATTGTGATTCATCACTCCACACACAACATCCCATGCATTAGTGCATTTGCTTAAATTGTGCTGATTTCTTGACCAATAATTTGTGGCTTAGACAGTCAAAAGCTTAGTATTTAGTCATTTTGTTTAGCCAATGGGATTGGGCCAATTTTTTTTTTTTCCTTCTTGGGCCCAGGAGTGTGTGTGTATGTATAAAGAGATAAATGACTAGGGCCCTATGATGAAGGAAAACACATGGACATCTTTTTTATTATTACAATTTAATCAAGCCATTGAAAATCGGAAAATGCAGAATCTGAGAAAAAATAAAACTGAATTAATATAGGGCCCTAAATAACCAATATAATATGGATATATCATGCATCCCTTTAATGGATCTGTGATGCATAGTGCGTGAAGATTTGCTGTGGGGGTTGTGGTCCCGGGCTGATACAGCATTTACTCGTTCTTTTGGATTTCCTATCTTCTGTAAGAAGCTTCATAAACGTAATTTACAGCAGGGCAAGTGACAAGACACTGTGTCCTGTCACTTGCCCTGAGGTTCTCAAATAAAATAAGAAATAATTTATGGACTTCTGGGTCTGTGTTATTGGCCCAAGCAGCATCACATTTAATATTAATTTCCAATGTACATATTCACACAGACTGGCGAATTTCCAAAATGGGCTAGAATAAGATGCTCTTCGCGCTAAATACATGCTAATACAACCCTGATCAAACATCTTTTGTCTGTGTCGCAGCCCTGCCAAAGACTGACAATACCAAACCCAGCACAAAAAAAAAAAACACAACCTGGGCCCTCTCTCCAAAACCTCCACAATGATCTCTCCATACAGCTGAAGGACATTAGAATATGAATAACTGTCAGGAAATGCAACAGCTGAGCATACAAGGTTACGCCAGGACCTGAAGAGGTTGTTTTTTTAAAAGGGTTTCCATATTCCAATAGGTTTTCCAACCTATTCTAGTCCCTGAGAGTATTTATACACAAAGAAAAATATCATTAATGCAAAAGTGGCGTGCTTGAAAACATCTGTCCAGCTGCTCTGGAGAATTATTTGTCTGACTTTTGTCTGTCCAGGAAAGTGACCACTCATGCTAACTAAAGAAATGGATGCTTATACAGTACAAACACATAAAAATCAGAAATCGCTTCATCACCAACATTACACACTAACAGCACATAATGTAGCAGCATGTCAAACGTCATTTATTTATAATAATAATAATAATAATAATAATAGTAACAATCAGAACTGAACTTTCTATTCCTATTCAACAGACATTACAACATTTTTTATCTTAATGTCTGTAACATTAAGGAATTACCAGAGACTCTGATATTCTGAGACATCAGGTATTTCTGGAAGCATTCAGCAACTGGATTTCAAATATCACAACAAATCTAAAAAATATTATAGCATGGAAAAGGCAACATCAATCTGGTAATATTCATAATATTCTGCCTATCAGAGTCTAAACCAAGTGAGTCTAAATCACAGAAAAAGCAAGTGGTCTTTGGCATAAAAAGAGAACTACTTGTTAAAAAAAATAAAAAATTGCAATCAAACAGCAGAACATTCTCAGCAGCGAGAGAGACTGAGCTGAGCCGTGTTTCTGGACTCTTGGGTGAACAATCATGACCAGTGCCCCAATTTATCCATTGTGTTTTGCTGTAATATAAACTGTTCATTATAGGCTGCCAGGTGGCTTAAGAATGTGGAAAACACCCTATATTATGAAGCTCATCTGCATAAAATTGGATCATTTTGAGCCAAAATATGTAATTAACTGATTTGCATGTATCTTTAAATGTAAATGACTCATTTGGTGAAATTATATTCTTTACAGGGCTATTATATTTATGTAGTGTGAGTCTTTCCCACTGAACTAAATCTGCAGATCACATTGTCACATATCATAAGTGCAATAACAAACTGTACCATAATGACTTAAAGTACATTTAACAATGCAATGGATAATTGCGTAATTTTGCATTTATCTTCAACCAAGTATGCTGATGTTCCAGCTTAAATGGTTTTGCCGTTAAAAAAGGGATGTTGCTGCTAAATATGAACCTCATAAAAGGTCTCATTTGTGTATTATGTTTCAGTAAATTTCCTAAAAACTAAAATGAGAACGTGAGAGCTGAAAAAAAGATATGAATCTAGCAAGAACAAAGGGAAGTAGATGCAAGAATGTTCGTTTAATATGCCAAAGTGATGTATCTGAAACGTGTAATTTTTGATTATGATTATTAATCATGTGCTTTTCAATTAGCAACAAGAGAAAAAACATGTCCATAGCAGTACAAAAGATCTCTCTCTCGCACACCCACTCAAAATAAGAGGAAACTGAGGAATCGTACCTGATGAGCCATTTGTAAAGTCCCACGTCAAAGTGTCTGAAAAGCAAAAAGACAGTAACGAGTGAGCTCAGGGGTTAAACACAGATGGTTTGAGGTAACACACATACTTCTGTAGAACATGACAACACAAACGTGTGTTTAATCAGTCAACATCCAGAACAGACAAAAAAAAAAAAAAAAAAGAGAAGAGAATCTGCATAAATGAGATGCTTGAAGAAACCATTTTAATGAATCTCTAGGGGCAAATGACATTTGCTGAAACGGTTGTCGTACCGGGAGACATTTTCTCAAAGTGGCTGATCCCAGAACAGTTTTGCTGTTTGACTAGTTGAGCTGTAGCCTGACACTGGGTTTTGTGGCAGGTCTAGGACACACAAAATTGATCTGGGAGACAGAACTAATATTCATGCAGTCATATGAAACTATACTTATTTTTGCCAGCATGCAAAACTTGACACCACAATGCTAGTGTGTCACTGGTCAGGTGGTTGTCAGGGCATTGGTTGCTAAAGTGTTCCAATTGGTTTTAGTGAGTTGCTATGTAGTTACTTGCTACTAGGGTGTTCTGGGGTGGATGCAAGGGGGCTTTTTACCGGCCTTAGTCAAAAGAGACTATCCCAAAGTCTATATGACATTTTGTTTACTAGGTATGGCTCTGGGTTTTTTAATTTAAAATTAAATAAAATATTAAAAAATTAAATTAAATAAAAATCAATAATCTCATTTTAAATAAAGTAAAATATAAATAAAAATAGTAAAAAATAAATAAAAATTACAAAAATAAATAAATACATTTACTTCACAAAGGTAGTAAAACATTTTTTTTCTTCTAAATATTAAAATATATAGCCTAAAAATAAATAAAAAACATAAAAATATGAGGAACATGAGGAAAATGTCTCAAACTTACTAAATATTGTCCTTCTTATCTAAATAATTAAATTATAAAAGATAAATAAATAAAATTAATATAAATAAATACATTTACTTCACAAGGGTAGTAAAACTAAATGTCCTTCTAAATAATTAATCATAAAAAAAAATGTTTTAATGATAAAAATAAATATAAACACGGTTTCACAGACAGGCTTAAGACTAGTCCCAGACTAAAATGCATGTTTGAGCTGTTTTAACTGAAAGCAACATGCACTGACATATCTTAAAACATGTCAGTGCCATTGTTTTATCCCAAGATACACACCGGTATTGTTTTTTTCTTAGGCAAGTTTTTAAAAGCTACTTAAATTTCCTAATTAAACTAAGGCCTAATCCTGGCTTATTCTAAGCCCTGTCTGTGAAACTAGGCCTTTAATACATAAATAAAAGATAAATTTAACTAAAATGAATTTAAGTAAATCTAGTTCACAAAAATAGCCTGGTTTTTAGAAACTACACATCTAACAGGTTTGGATCTCAACTTTATCCAATACTGTATATGCTTCTAACAAACAATATAAAGCCACATTGAGCTCTTTCTCGTTTCACTGATCACACAGGGTTTCTCTTTCGCTCTTTGACATGTAGTTTGTATCAAACCATCATGACAGCCAAAATATCGATTTGGCCCTTTGTAACTCTCAATTTATTTCTCTGCAGGACTTTCTCTTCCACCTGTTCCTCTGAGCAGGTGTGAACAGACGTCCTCAAGTCATCACTATAGCCACAGGTTCTCTTATAGTTATGCTCACTTTACTTCTAGTCATCCATCTATCCACATTTCATCCCTCTGTAGATCAGCTGGTAAGGATGGGTGAATGAATGGACAGGTCAAAATTTTTATTTTAAAATTCACAGTAAAAAATGGATTAAGGTTTAAATGAGGAAGTGGACAATGATATGGATTTCTCTATAGAAACCATCATCTCATCCAATTAGAGGAAACACAATCGTAATCTGACACCAACAGACGGTTTTCTGGCCATAAGGCTTTCAAATGTAGTTCAGTCTGTCACTTATTGAGTCCAAATAAACACAGACCCCAGAGACAGCAGTAAAGAGTTGGCGCCGCTAGGCTTCTTTAAAAAAAAAAAAAAAAAAACGGCCTGGATGAGGAGAAACAGTCACATGCAAGCAGATGGTTGCTAACACGTCAGAAAGCCCTGACATGAAGTTTTCATGAGCCCACAGAAACTATCAAAAACTTCAGTGCCACAAAAAAACATCCATCTGGAGAAAGAGAGGCAAAACAAAAGTGAGTGTCTACGAGTGTCTAGAGGGGTCTACGATACATAATGACTCCTAAATCAGATTGTCCAGGACCATTTGATTCATTCCAGCTCTTCCCAGCATTCATTAGCAACTATTGATGAAATGTGCTTCAGCTCTAGGGAAATAAAGTCATCTGGGAAGGCCAGGAGAACAGATGAAGCAGAAGAAATTCCACTCTATATTAATAAACCATTATGTGGAGACATGCAGTTGTTTAAGTCTCTTCTGTTTAAGCCCAGAAATGCACAATGTTTGTCCAATGCATGTGTTGTCCTGTTGTACATACTTAAAGAGATAATGAATCCAAAACAATTAAACTTTTGTCACAATTTTCTTACTATCGGTTGGGTAGTCTCAGCCTCAGACGTCACACCAACAAATCGTTGGCTGAACGTCTGAAACACATGGCACACAAAATTGGAAAACACTGTTTCAAAGTCGTCATCTGATTGGTTGAACTCTACAGGATTTCCGGGAGACATGCGTGTCACGTTCTTTAACGGTCTGCCTGGAAACAGTGCTGTCATGAAGCCTCAGGGAAGAAGCAAGCCGTTGTGTTTACATGTGGCATAGACTCTTTGATATACATCCAAGAAATGTATACACCGGTCTGTTATTGTAGGGACAACGACGTTACATTTTCACGCCCCTAAACATGACGAGGAACAAAACGAACTATGATTGGTTGCTTTCATGTCAGTCAGATGGCAATGAAAAGCTGCTATGGAGTCCAGACCTTCTGCAGTCAGTCTGAAGGTCTGGCTACGTGACACTATAGGTTCAAGCAGCCCTTTACGAACACTAAACCATAAACCAATTATGTAATTTGTTATTATCATTAAATCATTCTTAAAGTCCCCATGAAATCAAAATTGACCCTATTTACTTTGTTAGCGCATATTACTAGTCTTGTGGTGAACAATTAATCCGTGCAAGAAAATATTGAAAATTTTTTTTTTTACCATGGTAATCTTTAATCAAAATCTGAAAATGCCCCTCCCCTCTGCATTGGAGGACCTTCTCTGATGACGTAGGTTTGAGGAATTGGTTTGGGCAACGCTTAACCACTCCCCTCAAACCATTAGTCTGCTATGAGCAGAGATGGAGAGGAGGAGCGCTAGAGTAAAACCCTGCCCTCTGTTCAATATTCCTTTTCACTGGGAAATACGTCATAACACTGGAGAAAAGTTGTTTGCAACTTCCGGTTCACGGGGACTTTAAAATTGCATAAAAACTACAAGCAGTAAACGTTCTGCTACAAGTCAACAAAAATATTTAAAAAAAATTCTCATCTTAAACAAACTAAAAAAAAAATAATACAATTAGTTATTAGTTATCAAATTTTTCTTCTATTTTATAGGTTTACTAAAGCTAAGGAATCACAACATTACACTACAGCCTGTTTGCACATTTCAGGCCTAAAACGCCACAGTAGGAAAGCTTCTCCAAGAAAGCAATCCCTCTGAAATGCCAATTTGACTCTACTAGATGCGTGTGGCACATAAACAAGGAGCTATAAAAACAGATGCAGTGAACATACTGAGCTGGAATCTCATGTCTTATGTCATTCATGAGCTCTGTGAGTCAGATGGTGATTCATGAAGATGAAAGTGAGATACACATTGGAAAAGATTCACTCAATATTCTGCTGTTTCCTTCAGATTGAGCTTCTGTACTTCAGAAATCATCTGGCAAATCAGGCCTGATGGAACATTGTGTAAACACTTTCCACAGCACAGAGTTTTCCTCATGATCCCACTACAGGTGAGCTGATGAAGAGAAGAGAGATTAGGATCAAACCTGGCCTTGTTCTCACTGCATATTTGTGAGAGAGGTTATGCCTACATTGTGGAGACCAAAGGTAAAAAGGTAATAAAACACCAGTTAACAGTCCCCATGAGGAAATGTCTTAATGAACATACTAAATAATGTCCTAATGAAAATATAAGCATGAGTGAGGGTTGTTTAGGGACAAAGGACAGAAATGATCATTAGCTCAGTATTAGGGTCAATGACAATGGTCACAAAAAAAAGAAAAAAAAAGAAAAATTATATTATATTATATTATATTATATTATATTATATTATATTATATTATATTATATATATATATATATATATATATATATATATATATATATATATATATATATATATATAAATAAAATCAAATTTTTAAATAAATTAATAGATCCGGAATAAAGAGCCTTGTGTCATTGACTCAGATGTGTCATTGAGTGAGCAGATAGCTATCAGCAGGAATCAGCAAAATTGTGTGTGTGTGTGTGTGTGTGTGTGTGTGTGTGTGTGTGTGTGTGTGTGTGTTTTACAGCAACCCGTAAACCTTTCAACCGCCGTAAACCCAGTCCATGATAGCAACCGTACTCAATCACACACATGCACACACAGCAATACTCACACATCCAAACACGTGTGCAGAGTGCAGACAGACATCTCCAGATTTAACTGCAGCCACACACACACACACAAAGAAAATCTCCAGAACTGCAGCCGAGAGCAACATCTCAGTCTCTCTTTCTCTCTCTGTTGTTCTCAATCTCATTCGCTCCCTGTAGGACATTTGTACTGTAATCAGAGACTTTGCTGTCCTGCAGTATGGGCTACTGTCTCCATGTGGTATGTTGCATCCGGCAGTTCTAAGCAATTAAATACAGAGAGGAGCATGTTGGATTTTGAAGTATCGGTGTGTGTGAGTGTGTTGAGGCTATGCTGAGCTGTTAGAAAAAGTTATGCGTGCACGCGCTCTGTCAGGTTCAGAGGAGCTGAGCTCTTTTGCTCCATGTGGGATTGAAGCCAGACGGGGTCTTACAGCAGGTCCAGCTAAAGTCTCCAGCATACATCTGTTTCCTTACAGCTCTCATTTATCACACTCTAAACTCCATCACCTTCAACACCACTCAGAGACACACACTAGTGCTTAACCTTTCCGGCTCGCAGAGCTTCGGCAGCTGTCTGCATTGTAGATCTGCTGATACACTCAAAACATGCACAATTACACATGATACAGAAGATAGAGTCACTCTCTCCACGCGACGGGGAGTAACAATTATCCGCTGGGTTAAGAAAAATAACTGAAAACTGCTTGTATTATGATGCGAAGCAGATAAATACAAAAAAATACCATGGTGAATATAGTTATTACAGTTAGTTGTTGTTTTTATTACTGTTGTTTTAACTCCTTAAAGCTTTCAGAACATTTCTGTCATTATGTTTATTATTTTTTTCATTTTCATTACATATAAGTCAGTAAGATTTTTGTAAAGAATTAAATACTTTGATTCAACATAGACGCATTAAATTGATCAAAAGTAACAGTAATAACAATAAATGTTACAATATTTTTATTTCAAGTAGATGCTGTTATTCTAATAATCAAATCAATCCTGAAAAATATAAAAAATATTTAAATAAAATGTTTCTTGAGTAACAAATCAGCATATTATGATTTCTGAAGGATCATGTGACATTGAAGACTGGAATAATGATACTGAATATTCAGCTTTGCCATCACATGAATAGATTACATTTTAAAATATATTAAAATAAAAAACTTGTTCATTTAAATTGTAATAATATTTTATCAAATAGTTAAATAGAAAAAAATACAACAATAATTGTATCACAATCATTAAATAATTTTACAGTAGATATTCCTGTGTGTGAGAGACATGAATGTACCTTTAATGATTATGAGTTTGATATACTATATGATTACTATGTATATATCTCATTGTATTTACATGAAACAAGAGCATGGTACATCCATAGTCCTTTTGTGTACTATGGATTTATAAAAGCAAGCAAATAGAAGGCAATAATTAGTAGTAAAACAAACATTTTACTAAGTATAAAAAAAAGTAAAAAAAAATAGTTTCCAGACTGGTGTTGCCTAGGTTTAGGAGACCATTCAAGACTATTCAAGTTGAAATGCTGTGTACCTTCATCAAGCATTCTAGCTTTTAGAGTAAAATTCAATCTGGGAGGAAGCCTGCATGTATGAGCCTGTTCTACATCGTCTCACGAGACGTCAGAGCGCTCAACTCCATCAGAGAAGCCCAGCACTCATTCCCATATTTTAGAGGCAAGATGTTTGTGGCATTAAACAGAAAGCATGAATCTTGTTACGCTTCTGTAATGTGCTTCTAGATGGTGTAAGTGAGTCTTAAACCTGTTCCAATCATATCACGGCTTAAATAAATTAACGCAACAGCAGCGCAGCTCTGCCCCCTGCTGTTTCACAGATGTACTGCAGATGACAGTTAAACCACCTCAAATCATTCCAGCTATAGAGGACACAGTGCCTTAGAAGTCAAAGGTCAGAGCTTTTGAAGTTTGCCAGAACAAACACATAAGTGTGTATATTTACCTCCACATCCCAGTGAAGCTGTACATGATGCTGACACACCGTGGTAACGCGGGCGGCTCCAGTCCGTCCAACCTGACGAGCAGAGACACCGCTCCAAATAAGACCAGATACTTTACGTAAAAAAATTGCACTAACGCGAGGGCCAAACCACCTGCAGGTGAAAAAGAGAGTGGTTACATGACATAAAACAGTAAAGCGGTATGTGCTTGATCTCACAAAGACATGTGAACTTATGGCCATGCAGTGTATGTGAAGCTCATTTCGGCCCTTGATTCCATTGTGGCTGAGAAGAACCACAGATTTAATGATTTTAATCAGATTTCAGAATCAGGTTTCATAATGTGGTTCTATCATCCTTTCTAGTCATATCTCCCTATTCACTTTTCAGTCTCTGTGTGTCAGTGGAAACTGAGAATAGCATTTGTCTTTTTTCCATATCCCACTGCTACAGAGCTAAAAGCTTGTTAAAAAAAAAAAAAAAAAAAAAAGGACAATTTCTGCAAGCACTTTCTGTACAAAACAGGTACAAAAAGGCAATAATGACTCAATGTTTCAGTGTGCTGCTGCACAGACCGCTCTCTCTTGCAGAGTTTGTGTTTATGAATCAAAGTACAGGCAGCCCAAATCAGCAACTTTCACAGATCAATAGACAGCAAGTGCAGAATCAAAAGGCTGCAATGGAGAGCGCACACACAAGGCTGAAACTCAGTGTGTGTGTTTCATTGCGAACATCTGTGCACGATAATAATATAATAACCACTTTAAGACCCAAAATAACACCATATACAATGACAGACTGCATCAATTCTGAAATACATAATTTGGATAAAAACTGCAGAATTTGCTTAAAAACTGTATGCATATTTCCCCACTACACATTATGCAAACAGCAGTATGTCGCAAAAGTATGATGTCGGAAAACTAATAAATATCATAGGCTCACAATAATTTGCAGATGACGTACTGCATGAGATTTTGGACACTTTGTTGTTATCCTATGAGACAGGAGTATCCAAACTGTCCTGTAGAGTCTGGCTCCAACTTGCTTCAACACACGTGCCTGGACGTTTCTAGTACCTTGATAAGCTGGTTCAGATGTGTTTAATTGGGGTTGGAGCTAATCTTTGCAGGACAGTGGCCCTCTGGGAGCAGGTTTGGACACTCCTGCTATAAGACAATAGGTGTCAAGGAGCTGTCAAATTTGAAAAGGGTTGTTATTTTCAAAGTGAGCTGCAGGTACCAAGAAACTTGTTCCTCAGGTATACAAAACCAGTCAAACATTTTATGTCAGTAAGATTTTGTATTTTTCCAAGAAATTATTTTATTCTGCAAGGACGCGGTAAATTGGTCAAAAGTGACATTGAAATTGTTACAATGAGTTTAAAATGAGTTCTATTTCAAATAAATGCTTTAGAACTTTCTACTCAAAGAATCCTAAAAAAAAAAAAAAATCCACAAACATATTAGGTAGCACAACTGTTTTCAACACTGATAATAATAAAAAATATTTCTTGAGCAGCAAATAAGCATAGAGCAAGAATGATTTTTGAAGAATCATATGAAACTGAGGAGTAAAAGCTGATAAAAATTCAGCTTTGCCATCACTGCAAAAAATAGCATTTTAAAATAGAGAATGGTTATTTTAAATCGTAATAATATTTCACAAAATCAGTGTTTTTACTGTATTTTTGATCAAATAAAAATAACCTTGGTGAGCATAAGACTTATTTGTCAAAAACATTCAAAGATCTTACCAATCCCGAACTTTTGGATGGAAATATACTTATTTAACAGAGAAGACTGTTTATGGTTGCTGTTAGCATATCTTCAAACTTCAAAAGGACAATGCCAATATTATGGATGAAGCATATCTGTAGAATAGCGAAGTGTGTATTACACTACACACTTGCATCCCTAAAGACGGTTAAGATGTTCTTCATTGAATTCAGTATATACTATGAAAGTACAAGAATTCATACGAAGCCACAGACTTACCCAACGCCCAGTGCGGCAGCATCTCCAGGTAGGTTTCGTTGCTCTGGATGGCGTGCATGTACATGAAGTGGATCATGAATTCGGCTAAACACCACCAGACAAACACGCGCAGTATCCCACTTAAGACATACACCAAAGACACTTTACACACCGGCCTCTCTATCTGCAGAGAAAGACATTTACAGTACATTTGGATAAAGAACAGACCCTGCACCCTTTTATGAACCTCATTTTCTTCTACCTGTTCGCTGAAGTCTCTGTAGGTCATGATGGGCCCGTTGTAGAACAGAGGATGATAGAAGCAGTAGGCAGTGAGCTTGTAGAACTGAGGAATTAGAGTCTTCAGTCCTTTATCCTGATTTGGAAGAGGGTGCCAGCACAGCTCCAGACTAAAGCTAATGCAGCGCAAACTACAAACAGCAGTACTGAAGAGCAAGAGGTAGAACTGGTCCTCAAAGGAACACCAGCCACGCTAGAGACAGAGAAAAAACATTTAAATTAACCAAACTAAACAACAAAAAGCTAAAAATCAGTGGCTACAGGACAATAAATGAAATGTGCAACAAAAGACAATGAACAGGCCCTGAAATAAAACTGTGGTAGCAGCCGGAAGACTATCCCTGCATCTGAATTCGCCTCCTTCCCTACTACATAGTAGGTAAAAAATTGTTAGTGAAGTGAGGGGTATGTCCAAATTCATTGTATTCATTAGAAATACCTGGAGAGATTCTGAATTGCAAATCCAATGGATACTTTACTATTCCATAAGGCCACATGGAAGGAGATTTGAAAGACAGTGAAGCGACACAATTGACGATGAAGGTCACATGACAAAACCAACATGGGAGATGTGGCATGTCCGGATTTCATTATACCACACAATCTTGTCAGAACTGGTGAAGCAGGACCACAATCTACAAAATTCATAGCAAAAGAAAATGGCAGATTGAAAAATGATCGATCCCATTCATTCAACCGTTTATTGAGGATCACAACTTATTTTATGGCCTCTGTGAGCCTCTGCGTGTTTGAAAAGAGTAATTATTTTTCCAATTCTGTTTAGTTCCACCGATGAGACAGAAAGGACACACTTCACTTGTAAAACTGCTGCACTTATTATCTTTTTTTTATTTTGAAGAAATATAGCACAGCCATACAGTTTGTTAGGTTTGAAATTATAAAACAATGGATATATTCTTTAAAATGAAGACAAAAAGTAGCCTCGTTAGACTGGTTATCCAATGTTAGTGGAACATGTCCAGTTAATTAGATGAACTACACATATGGTTGCTCTGATATAACTGACTTTCAAACATTTACTAAAAATCATCTTGGAACCATTTACAACTTAGTTTGATATGTTGTTTCCAATGCAATGTCACCGCTACTTAAGTGGCCAAACGTGTCCAAAATAGCCTTTGTATGTCATTTACCCATCATTTACTCACCCTCATGCCGTTCTAAACCTGGCTGTAAGACTTTTTCTGTGCAAAATAGAAGATATTTTGAAGAATGCTGGTAACCAAACAGTTTCGGTTCCCAGTTGTATTTCTGTCAGGACCACTACCGTCAAATATGATTGACAATTAGCATACAGTTTGGATTGGCGGTATGGTTCCGTTCTGGGCGAGAACTCCCTGCACATCCATGCAGCCTAGCAGGGAGAGCAGCAATAATCCCCCTTGGGGTAAACAGAACAGAACCAACATGAAAATTTGCAAATATATTTAATTCAAGATTTTAAAGTACAACATTATTTGATAATTATTCTGATTCAAGGGGAATCAGAATGTCAAATCCTGACTGGGCGAGAGGAGGAGCTGGGGATGGAGGAGGGTAATTAGCTCCTGAGAAACACGATAGCTGCTGATAATACTGAAGGAGCTTATATATGTATATGGTGATAGGCATCGCATTCCTATAGGTAGATGTGGATCAGCTGAGGGTCAGCTGATGCGAGCTTGATTAACATGACCTGCCATTTTTGGTGCATTCAATAAACCAAAACAGTTAGTTATAAACATTCTTTAAAATATCTTCTTTTGTGTTCCACAGAAGAAAGTAAGTCAAATCGGTTTAAAACGACATGAGAGTGAGAAAATTATGGCAGACTTTTCATTTTTATGTGGACTATCACTTTAACACTATACTCAGTCACTGTAATATAGAATTTTCACTCTTGGGTGGACTATCCTTTAAGTAGGCTTCTATGTACTGTAAGTGATAAACAACCGCTGTAAACCACAGCTTCATCTTTCTAAATAACTCCACCTCAGGCCAGCATCCACTGATCCTCTGTGTTGAAAATAAACTACTATGATCTACTGGGCATGCTCAGAAGACAGCTGGCATCCAGCCAGCCGACACAGCAGCAGTCACTTTCAAAAACTCATTATCGCCACTCAAAAATAAAGCTATAACCACCTCTAAATTACATTAAATGACAGGGCAGCGTTCTGAAATTAGGCACTGGCTGATGCTGTTTTTCTTTTTATGTCATTATGGCAGTCTCAGTGGTACAGCTGCATGGGTATTGCTGTCTTCCTAAGGGTTTTTCACAGCTCATAAGTAACTGAGGTAAACAGAGATATACAGAACAAAAAAATATCATTAAAAGATAATGAAGATCACAATAGATTAAATTATAGTTGATTGTTCTTCGGATGGGTATGTTAATAAATGCTGCGGAGTAATAAATAATGATTAGATGAAGGTTTAATTAAGAAGGGGTGTCACAATTCATCAAGGAGAAACTCAAGGAAAGTAGGGAACTCATTTGTCACTTAGATCAATATTCCCTCAGTCTCTTTTGTCCCCTCTATCTGCACGAGCTTGTTGATCTCGTTGCTTTCCCCTTCAGTCAGTTATCTAATGACAGCTGTCAATCAGTCATTCACTGTGTCAAGTGACTAAGCAGATAAAGAAAAAGAAAAACAGGACCTTCTGGAAGCCAGCTGACTTTTCGTTGTACTGCTGTAACTATTGTGTGAGAAAAAAGGAAATACACAAGCACTTGTGTGCATGTAAACGTTTGACTTTGAATATTTGCTTGAGAGACTGTTTGAAAGTGTATGCACCACTGTGTTTGTGTGAAGAGAATGGTGACATTTAATGCAGACTTGTTTCAGTCTCATCCTCATTCTCTCTGTGGAGCACTGCAGATGTGCTCTGAGAGCCAAGGAGACAGCATAGAGTCTGATCCTGAACCGGACAAATCCCTCACTCTGTCCATCACACCTCCTCCTCATCAATACAGAAAGCTTTAAAGGGACAAAGGTAGTTCAACCAAAATTAATAATCATCATGGAACACAAAAGGAGAAATTCTGAAGACTGTGCTGGTCACACCTTTCCATGCAATTCCAATGAATGGAGACTTAAGTTTTTTATTCAATGTTCGAAAACAGGACATAAAAGCACTTCATCCAAGTCTTCTGTGAGAAACCGACCAAAATTTAAGTTATTCACTGATAATCACCTCCGGGTAGCTTTTAACTTAAGAAGTGAACAGATCAGTTTGATTTGTGCATGAACCATTCAGATTGGTTTTCGGAACTGAATCAACCAGTGTTGTTCTTGTTAACTAAAAGAAAAACTATTAAAATTATTTTCGCTAATTGAAATAAAGGTGAAATTAAATATTAAGTAAAATATAAATATTAGATGAAAAACGTAAATAAAAAAAGAAAAAAAATCAACGAAATTGAGTTGCTTTGGCAACTAATTGAAATAAGTTTAAGAAATACTAAAAATACTCAAACTAAAACTGAAATAAAAGTATTTTAAAGCTAAATAGAAATATAAAAAAAACAAACAATATAAATGACAAAAGAACTAAATTACTAAAACTTAAACTAATTCAAATTATTAATAAATACTATAATAGTATAAAAAGTAATACTAAAATAACACTGGAATCAACCAACTGAAAAGATTTGACTTAAAAGAACAATTTGTTCAAGCATTGCTACTTCCCTCATGATTTTGGAGTATGATGAACGATTTTATGATTTTGCACTATTACAATACTTTTATGGTGGTTTTGCATCCTTTTTGAAGCATGAAAGATCTCGCCATCGTTCATGATAATGGAAAAAAAAGCTCATGGAAAAAAGCAACCAGCACATCATTCACATTTCTCATTTTGGGTTCTAAGAGGGGAAAAAAGAAAGCCATTTGGACTTGGAACAACATGAAAGTGAGTAAAATGAGGATATTTTTGGGTTAGCACATCATGTCATTTTTGGGTGAACAACCCTTTAAATTGGACACTTTTATGCAGCTTCTCCTCAGAGGAGCGGCAACTCTGATGCCTCACGTACATGGATTACAGCGATTACAGGCGGACAGAGATTCACACACCTGTAAATCCTGGAGGGCACTGACATTTAGTGTGGAGAGCAGCAGGAGGGAGCAAAACCACGAGAGGGCGGGGCTACGTAGCTGAGCAACCACCAATGAGATGCTCAGATGCAGCATCAAAAGAGTCACGCCCCACACACCGAGAAGCCAACCAGCAGAGAGCAAGCCATACACTGCAAAGACTGCCAGCCGGAACTGTAACACAAGTGCACAAGGAAAGATGACAAAACATGCAAACATTTGATGACTTGCTGAAATTCATCTTCTCTGCATCAAAATGACCTGAGGCAGATAACAGGCTGCCAGTCTGGACACCACAGCGTGGCCAATCAGAGACCACAGAAGAGACCGCCATGCCCACTCATTCCAAAAACTCCATTCAAAATCAGTATGGTCCTAAAAACACACACAGATAGAAAAACACAAAACACACAAAGAGTTTTGTTTGTCTGTATAAAAGGAACTTGTTGATTGAGCAGGAAACAGGAAATTGGCCTTGGTGGGGTGCACCAGCCAATTGTGCCATCCTGATTAAAGTCAGTAACATAATCACCATGTTCTCTCACCTTCTTGAATCCCCATATAAGGAATCCTCTCTGCAGCTGCACCTCTCTGTCCAGACTGACCTCATGCTCTGTCAATCACACACAGGAAAACACATTTCTCACACAATATTCTGGAGGAATACAAAGTCTGTACACGGGACTATTTTGGTCAACTAGAATCAGAATTCAGGTTTACTGGCCAAGTTAGCTTACACCTTGATACCTGGCAAGGTATCTCAAACATCTAGTTCACAATAACTACAGAACACACAACGGGCCTGTCCAAATACCCACACCTGCGGTCTTTGAACTTGACCACTTGTCTACTGTGGTGGATTTTTAATGAATAAAATAGTAAACTGTACATCAAACTAATATTAACAGTAACATCTAACCTTCTTTCTTTTTTTTAAGCCTAACATGCTAACACTTTGAAACACAATGTACTAAAACGTTATGTCCTGTGTTTTTGAATGTTGTATTGCCATACCCCTTTTACTTTGGTTGTGTGAGTGTAAAAATAACAAATATGGGAAAAGAAACTTGACAGATGACTAGGTTTGAACCTTGTGATTAACAATGAAGTAATCATTAAAACAAAGTTTGCTTTACCTAGTAACAGAAGGGTTTGTCTATGAAAACCAATCAAATTGTGGGGAAATTATGTAATGCAGCATGACATTTTTGCCATACCTCCTTATTCTATAAAAACTGTTGTATTCTTTTAGCTGGTGGGATTCTCAATGAAATTTGTCTGAGATGCTCCAGCCTTGCTTCTTCTTGGGAGAGATTCCCTGAGAACTGCTCGGGAACTCTTCCGGCCGTGATTAAAGCATTTAAAGGACATTTGCTGAAGTCTGTTTGTCGATCATTGCTGCGCAGCAAGAAAGCTAGTTAGGGAAGCAAGTTAGTTAGGTAGACTATATATTAAACGTCGATTGGAGACGACCCAGGTAGACTATATAGGGAACGTCGATTGGAGACGACCCAGGTAGACTTAGAGTAGGAAGGGAACGTCGATTGGAGATGACACAGATGGTTAGGTTTAGGGAAAAATCTACCACACTACTTACACAACGTATTTCCTGTTTTTGGCCCGAGTGTTCAAATGGGCATGAAGAATGCAAGTGTGTGTGAATAGAACTTTTGATTACCCGATGGGACCCAAGTGTTTTACTTTGATTTTCAATACTTTGCATTTTAAAATAAACTTCTAAATGTCTGTTCAGTAAAACCTATGTAACAGACAACATAATTTAGTACTTGTGCTGCTTCTAATTAAGTGATAAAAAGCAGTTGCAAATGTTGTACAAAATGCACTCATCTTTGCACCAATAAAATGTTCAACACTGTTTTACTTCCAGTTGTGTTCACGTGCTCGCAAGTGGCCAAGACCACAAGTGTGGGTATTTGGACAGGCCCAATAAAAAATTTAGACAGTGGTTGGCTGCCTCTGTATTGTCCACAACAATATTCAAAGGCCCCATAACTTTTCCTGTTGTTCATGATTTGATGGATTAGGATTAAGGTAATAATTTATTACTATTATTTTACTCAGTTTCTACTCCACTAATATTTAAGCTTGGCATAACTAGAAAAATGTATATTCATTATTAAAATACCTAAAATGACAGCCCCCTGGTTGAGAACCACTGATCTAAGATATTTAACATCCACTTAATTCTTCAATTTGATTATACGGACACTATAGGATGGAGGTTTGAAGATTGTTCACCCAAAAATGTATATTCTCTGATCATTTACTCACCCTCATATCATTCTAAACCTGTATGGTTTTAATTTTTTTCTGAACGTTTAGAACTTTCACTATTACAATGAAAGTAAACTTGGCAGCCCTATCCACTTTCATTTCATGGATAAGAGCCCCATGGATAAGTTTTGATGAAGGCTAAGATCTCTTGAATATTCCCTGCACACATGCATTAACTCTCTTCTTTCTCCCCTGCAATGCAGTGTCAGTTTGGTATTGTTTTCCCCACCCCTCCCCTCTCTCCCATCATCTCTTTATTCATCGAGTTTCTTAGAATGGACCTCTCGTCACCTCGACAGACGGTTTTCCTGCAGGGTGCAATGGCAGGCAAGGATCTATTCACACTGTCATAAACGCGCACACTTTTTCCAGAAAAGAAAGTGTACATAGAAACAGAAGTGAGAGCACATTGCCATCTGGTGGTCGCACTGTGTTGAGAAACAAAGACTGCAGAAAGAAGTATCGTGGGCATGTTTGCTGTGATCTTAAGTGACACGATCTGGAGTTATATTTTGTATAGAAACCCACATCAGAAACAATGTGATTAATAGTGCCTAAAGTGTCTTTAAGATGAAGAAATTAGACCTGGCCAAACAATAAGCTATATATATATATATATATATATATATATATATATATATATATATATATATATATATATATATATATATATATATATATATATATATATATATAGCTTATTGTTTGGCCAGGTCTAATTTCTTCATCTCAATTGCCTGTAATTTACTATTCACAAACTTATAAAGTGAATGTTTTCTCAAGTATTCAGGTCACTTTTTCTCAAAATTATTACTATTACTAGTATGAAAGCTATATGGAACTGAACCTAAAGTCATCTAAATAGTGTCTTTTAAAAATGCTGTTTTCTGATGGCAAAAATACTTATCTTTAAATGTATTATCAGATTCACCTATTGTTGTCATTTATGCCGTTTTTTGAGCATGAGGAAAGGCCCCATTTTAAAGCTTTATTTTTGCACTTTTTTGACTGGCATGTTTTGGTTGAAAGAGATAAAAATGGGTGCTGTGTGTTGCCTTTTGCTGACCTGAGATCCTGTCGTCTCTCAGCACATGACAGCACAACCTTTACCGAGCCCTTAGAGTCAGCAGTTAACCGAGGCGTGCACGCACACACACACACCACAGCAGCCCTTTTCAAACTGACACATCATAAAATAAAGTCCATGTGTGCACTGAAAATGCAACAAAATTTTATTTTATATTCATTCTGAATAAATCAATCCAAATAAATGATTCAGCAGGTATATAATACTCATTTAATAACAATTTAATAATGTTTTATATGTCTAACTGACAAAATTGTGGTTGTCTAATGCATTATGCATGCGATATACCGATTTTTCTTGGATTTTTTTTTAGGTTCCCTTGTTAATTGAAACTGTACAGTTGAACACCTGGGTGATCTTTGAGTTAATTCCTGAGATCCTCTCTTATAACCTGGGACGTTTGTGTTTTGTTCTGGGACAGAAAGGCAGCTCACCTTTAGAAAACCTGTGCAGCTGGTAGAAAGAATAGAGATGAGAGGAGAAGGAGAGAATCCAGTAGGCCGTCATCTCCCATCGAGGTAGAGACACCAGCTCCCATTTTTGTGTCATGGAAACTGAACCTACAGGTTAGGAAGATACACTGTGATTGGTAAGAAGGGAGTTTTTCCCCTACAAACATCATGATTTTCAAATTAAGCAGCATACGTAAATCAAATTTGATTAAAAATTAGATTAAACTGTATTTTAGGAGGATGTGACATAAGGTGTTTCATAGACAATAATCCCGCATAGTCAAATTTACGGATTATTATATCCGAAAAGATGTAATTCACCAGTAATACGATTAAAATAAATGCGTTTTATGAACTACTTTATCTCCATACCACATTTAACTCTACACAATCCTCGATTATAAGTTATGTCAAGGAACCCCGAAATAAGAGGAGCTTGTGGTCTGTTACAATAAAAATCATGTTCAATAATTCAATTGGGATGTAAAGTCCATCAAGATTTATTTGCTCAAACAGTCATTCAAGACTTTAAACAGATAAAATGGTTTCTTTACCCAAGCTAGCCAACTACATGATCATTTCGCAAGTTTCGCAACAATTCCTGAACTATAATATTTGCATAAACGTTTCAGTTACTCACATAAACAACAAACAGACAAACTCTCGCTCCCGCTAAACGCTGCCGGGAAGCTCCGCCCTATGCTTCCGAGATTTATCACGTCCCCGACCCTGATTGGCTATTCTAACTACTACGTAATATCTGAGTCAGCTGCTTTCCTTTAACCCCATAAGTGCCTTAATTCGTTTTGTTTTGGCCACACAGAAGAGAGAGAAGACATTGTTCATTCACAATGTTCTGATGATTCAGGAGGATTACATGTTCAGGTCTTTATTTTATATATATTTAAAGAAATGGCCATCCATCCTCGTCTGTAGGAAAAGCGAGAAGAGGCTAAGTTATCTCTCCATCTGTCCATCCATCCATCCATCCATCTACGTCTGTCTGAATTGCCCCTCTGTAAATATTTCACTAGGGGGCAGCCAGTCTTTGGGGTAGTTAGGTAGGCAACAACGTCCAGAGGCTCGTGAATCATGTGAAACAAACGTCATAATAAATATAACGTTAACAGTTTATGTGACATAAAGACGCTATGTGATAATATGCGGCTGCTTTTGAAACTATAATTTAACAGAATCTGAAAACAAAACATGTTTAAGCGTCTTAATCTGAATCATTCGTTTCGTGTTGTTGTGTAGTGTGAGTGCATGACGACCGTACAATCCATTATTACGTAACATTAAAAGCTCCAAGTCAAAAGAAATAGCAGTGTTGTAATCGATTGTAAAAGGCACAGCACAGCTCTTTGTCAACAAGGTTCCTCCTCCCTCTCTTTCTTCGGAGAATCGGTCACGGTCACGGGCTGTGGAAACTTGAGCAAACTTCACTCCAGCACAGACTGTGCGGGAAAATGGCTGGACGTGTGAGCTCAAGCTTGCTGACTTCTTTGGTCAGGGAAAACATTGTCTTTAGAAACAAGAAATGTTTGCGCAAAAGTGTTGTGTTCATCTCACGGTGTCATGCGAGGTCTCAGTCCAGCAGCAGCAGCATTAGCGCGGCTCAACCGGACCTCAGCTCGCATCTCGCTGGAAAGACCTACGCAGACCTATATGAACTGTCAGTCAAAGATCCAGAAACTTTCTGGGGATCCATCGCCAAGGAAAGGCTGGCATGGACCAAACCTTTCTATCAAGTGACGGACTGTGATCTGTCTAGCGGGAAAATCAACTGGTTTCTTGGAGGGCAATTGAATGTCTCGGGTGAGTCGCACCTTTTCTTTACTCATAAATTACTCCACTTCCCAGTACGCCTGAAACAACATTTCTTTCTATCTGAACAAAACGTTATGAGTGTATTTTATCTTATTTGAGATGATAATTGTTTACATTTTCCCATGCTTTGTATTTGCACAAAGCACAACTTTCTTGTCAACAGTAAGTGCAGTAGTAATGTCCTCTTACAATGATTGGCAGTGAATTGTTTGGATGTGCACGTGGCAAAGGATCCAGACAGAGTGGCCTTGATTTGGGAGAAAGATGAGCCTGGCACAGAGGAAAGGATCACATACAGGTACATTTGCTCCTGAGAAATTCACATGTGGCCTTATCACAGTTTAGTTCACAATTTTCATCTAATATCTATATTTATGTCAGCTTTATTTCAAGAATTGAAAACAATGCAAGTTATTGAGAACACTGCAAGTTACTATTCCAGTGGAATTGAGAACAAATTACACATTTTTGCTATTGAATTCTGTTCACATAAGTGTAGGGCTGAACGTAGTATGCTCATTTCCCCTAATTTTTCCTTTTGATTAAAGTTATTTTAAAAACACTAATAATTTAATTAATAAGACAGTTAAATGTAATCTGTCTTTAGCAAATATCAAAAAGAATATCCTGTTATTTATAATGTTAGCGATAGAAAGGGTTAACGTGGTATTAGAGCACACTACTGAAGAGTTTGGGGGGGAATTCCTTCACATGCACTTTCTGGGGTTGAACAAAGGCTGGTTTTGAGGTTCCTGTGATGGAATGTGAGTTCCCCCGCTCTCTAGTGCCTGAAGTAAGGATTGAATTTTCCTGGCTGTGTTTCAGATCACTGCTGTTAACAGCAGGCTAAATATTTACACGATTCACTGTCCTCACTGTTACCAAAACACGATGGTCAGCAGGCCAGCTTGCTCTGATCTAGCCTGCTCACTGAACCTTGAAAATTAACCATTTCTCATCTTTTATTACGGAGATGTGAAGATTATTTTCCCCCAGTATCTCTTGTTCTAGGTCAGATGGGAAACATTTCAGGGTGTTTTGTGAAGCAGCAATCAGATTGCACAATCAGTCGTGTGTAAAGGATTTCACTGTTAGCATAGAGCATGCACGCGTCACTTCCCTGCTTCTGTGGGTAAACAGGAAGTTAGAAGACATTGATTCACATTAGTATGAAAGTGATAGTGTTTTGATTCTGATCTCACAACCATATGGAGGAGATCAAAAAAATCCTGAGGCGTGACATACAGTGCAGGCTGTACTGTAGGGTTCTCTGCTTAGACACACACGTGTCTGTTTCTCTTTTATGATCTGTTGAATGAAGATTAACTGTTTGCTCATAATGATATGTTCAGCAGGCCAACAAAAGCTTGCCGGTACTTTATTATAGTATAAATAAATACATCATTAAACTACAGCCCATAAATGGCAGTTTGATATCAGATGTGCATAATGACCATACTATGTTCAGTCCACTTCGGTTCAGCACTTGAACCACTTGAAATTGAACCATCACAGATTACTTTCCCACCCGCATTTTTTCCTGTTACTCAGCAGTATGTTTATATCTTTAAAACATTCAAATCTCAGGGAGCTTCTGGAGATGACCTGTCGTCTTGCCAATACGTTGAAAAGTCATGGAGTCCAGAGGGGAGAGCGGGTGGCCATCTACATGCCTGTGTCTCCCATGGCGGTGGCAGCGATGTTGGCCTGTGCCCGTATCGGTGCCGTACACACTGTGGTGTTTGCAGGGTTCAGCTCAGAGGCTCTGGCTGGCAGAATTCAGGATGGTGAGTAAAATAATGTGGGCTTTTTTTCCAGCTGTGAGTGGTACTACAAATTGATGCAAAAAAATAATTGTGATGTTTTTAAACTAACAGCTTTTTTCATGTTATTTCAACCTGAGGTTAATTATACCGCTTACCATCTCTGGGTGGGTACCATGTGTCACTATTAAATATGATCTGGTTAGTACAAATTCTTATGTATTTGGATTATTTTTTTGTGAAATTGTGTTTGAAACTATCTAAACACAGATATTGGAGAGGAGCACTGAGAAAATGATGCGCCATCATTGGTGGGATTGGTCAGTAAAGTTCTAGAATGGGGCTTAAAGGGGTGGTTGATTATGATTTCACTTTTCTAACTTTAGTTAGTGTGTAATGTTGCTGTTTGAGCATAAACAACATCTGCAGAGTTACAATGCTCAAAGTTCAATGCAAAGGGAGATATTTTCTTTTAAAGAAATAGCTTTTTAAGGATTACAACAAACAACTGGTAGGGACTACAAGACATTCATCCTGGGTTAGTGACATCACTAACCCTAAAATTTACATAAAAGGGCATTATACAACCACTTTAACAAAGGTTCAGTTGCTCAAATTTCCAGCCTATTTAAAGGTGCAGTAAGCGATTTCTGAGAAACTGTCAGGGTTCTGTCACTCCGGTCTAGTTTATTCTTGGTTTTGTGACAGGGCCCTGACTGTCCTGAAACTATATTTTCATGTCTTTGTCTGAGTGTGCGGTTTTGAGCCGTGCGCTCTTGTCTGTGTGCCTTGTTTCATATTCGGATTCTTGCACTCATGTCTAGTTTGGCTTCGGTTCTGTTGGGATTCGGACGTTCATGCTCTGTATGTTTTTCTTCTATTGTGTTGAGCGCACAGGATGAGCATTCGCTCATTCTTCGTGCGCTCCGTCTTGTTGTGTGAGCGTGCGGTTTCGAGTTCGCTTGGGTCTTACGCTCTTCTGTCCGGGTGTTGTGTTCTGTGTAGCACGCAGCTTGTGTTTTTGTTTAATTTTTTATTAAATAAAAAGCCCTTTTCTGCATCGAGTCCTCGCTTCATCCCATCCCCCCAACCCTGACAGAAATGCTTTTAAAAGTGGATCAGACTGAGCACCACTGCACATTTGTAGCAATCAGCAGCAGTAGCTATGTTTCACTGAACCAAGACATGCTTTTGTTGTCATTTTAGCTATAGTAAAACAGGACAGTTTTGAGTGTCATTGTTGTCTATAGCTGGTGTGCTGCTGGCGACTAACAATGGACACTTACTCGTATATACTGTTGTGTACTGTATGCTAATTTTATGTCCTTGTCGTTCATTCGTCATCTTCGCTTTATTTTTCGAGAAGCATTATTTTGCTACGCTTCAGCTATGATAAAGAGACATCCACTCTTGCAAGGCATGTTTGTGCATTTTGGGGGCGGAGCAATGAAGTGTGTGTTTGTTTGGACTGATTTCAAATATCAACAGTGTTTAACTATTGGTGCTTTCAAGTCATCTCGTGTAGATCGTATTTACGAGTTGAACGCACTTGAACGCCACCACAATGTCGTAAATACCAGTGGGGAGCTCGGGATTTTCTCTAAGCTCCGATCTTTACGAGTTGGGGGCGTGTCAGTGATTAACATGGCGGAATACACAATACGTAAAGGTATTTAGCTGTGATATTGTCAGGCTTTTCTATTTACAGCGCAGTTAGCTAATTGCCAACACAGAATATGATAGTATTATAATATAACAATGCAACATGTAACGATGAGTTGGCAGTGGCTTCATAAATTAATTAAAAACATAAAAATACAAAGTACACCTGATGCACATTTCTTTGTTCTTCATTTTCTAGAACAAGAGTTTAAGAACCTTATTGTATTTTTGTGTAATTAATTAAGAGAAAGTACTCCGCCATTTTGCTCCGACGAAAGTGACTTGAACGCACATGTCGTTATAAGCACGACTTCCCACCTCGTACGTACAAACTTCCCAGGAGGACTTGAACGCACCATATGTTCTCAGAAACTGCTTACTGCACCTATAAAGGAAGCATGAAATGGCATTTACAACTTTTTTTAGGAGGATTTTTAATGACAAAATGTATGAATTGTTAAATGTTAAATTATTAGTGAAAAAGTGGTTTCTACAGAAATACACAGGTATCTTTAGAAATAGTTTGCACTACCATTCAAAAGTTTGGGGTCAATAATATTTTTTCTTCTGAATTTCTGAAGGACCATGTGAAACTATTGGCTACTTAAAAAAACAGCTTTTCCATCACAGGAATAAATTATATTTTAAATTAATTTAAATAGAAAATAATTATTTTAAATTATTTTAAATTATTTTTTGACTATTTTTGAACAATTGAATGCAACCTTGGTGAGCACAAGAGACTTCTTTCAAAAACAATATTTACAATAAAAATAAAATAAAGAAAAGAAAAGAAAAAAAAATCTTATCGACTAAACTTTTGAATGGTTTTTGAAATGATTTTTTTCTGTTACATACACTGATGAATTGTGCACATGTTTAAAATATAAACATAGTCATTTTTTGTTTCTTGTTGACTATTAGAATTGATTGAACATAACATGGTTTAAACTTTAAAGTCCTTTCCTAGTTACTCAATTCCAGTAAAAGCCCTGCATGCTTTTCAGGGATTACTGAGCTTGACTGAAGTCAGGTGTGTTTCCATGTTATGAACGTTTTATACATGCTACATTAGAGCATTGTAAACCCTACGTAGAGCATCTTGGGATGTGTATGTGTACGTGATGTTCTGGACAGAGATAAGTTTCAGAGGGCGTTTGTTTTCAGACCTGCCTGTCTTTATCTTATTTATTAAAACAGACACTGAGCAGATGTTTCTTTCTGATCTTATTTGATGTAATATGAACAAATAAAGTCCAACGACAGCGCTGCAGTTGAGAGAGGTTTCTTAAAATTTTGCAAACTTATCAATTGCTTTCTTATAAATTACCTTAAATTAATTGTTTACACATACAGTGTCATCATATCTAAATTTAGCTCCCAGTTAGTGGTAACAAGCACATCAGCTCAGTGGCTATATCAGCAATTGTACACTGTCAGTGTATGCCTGTTCTAGTGTCTGTTTCATTTTATCTTTCTCTCCATTACACACAGCCCAGTGCAAGTTCGTCATCACATGCAACCAAGGCGTTAGGGGCGGCCGTCACTTCGATCTGAAGTCCACGGTGGACAAAGCAGTGAAGAGCTGTCCGTCTGTCCGGCATGTGTTTGTGGCCAAGAGAACTAACAATAGCTTGCCAATGGGCAAACTAGACATTCCATTAGATGAGGTAAATCACACAACAATGACCTCCTGCAGTATACAGAGATTAGGAAGCAAAACTAGAAACATTTAGTCAATCTTTTCTGAATTGTTGCATTTTTCTCTGCCAGAGCTCAACAATAAAGGCCCTTGCACACTGAGTCCGAAATTCGCATCCGAAATTTTCGCACGTTAAAAAAATAAATACGACCTCACGTTATGTCAATCACGCTTACACACTGCCTCCGAAACTTTCGTCCGTCATAAAAAAATTCGGATCGGGTTCAATTTTCTGCGTTTTTCGCATCCGTAGCAAGCATTTTGAATGGTGTTTTGACAATACAGAGCCACCGAATCACGAATACGAAAATTTCGGACTCAGTGTGCAAGGACCTTAAGGCCAGCAGAATACCAGCTATTATTGCAATGTAATGTAATAAAGAAAATTTAACAACAAAAAAAAAGATACATTTATGTGTGGAAAATATATTATAATAAATACTATTTTTTTAAACAACAATATATACAACACATGACAATAAATATTAAATATTAATAAAGTCTAATCAACAAATTACACACTCAAAGCCAGAAATTTAAAAAGATAAATATAAAATTATCTTGGCTCGACCAGGCAAGAAAAATTATTCTTTATTTGTTTTGAGCTCTATCTGTTTTTTTGTGTGTGTTTTTTTTTACCAATGTGCCAGACAAAACATGTGCTGTTGAAAGATAATTTGTTCAGCCATAAAAGATAAAAGTAACATGACTGCAACAAAGGAGAAGTTGTTTAGCTTAAGCAGAATTTTAAAAGGGTTTACATTTGCCAAAACATGCATACATGTTTCCAATTATTTTATACCTCTGCAGTGTGTAGGTCACTTTCTGCTAGGTTTACAGTTAGTAAGGTTTCATCTAGAAGGTACAAGGCTTTTCAAAGCTTTCGGTTTGTGAAGTGGGGAAGGAATGTGTCCATAACTTGTACCCAATTAAGACACAAGACTAGGACTATAATTCTGTTTCCACTTCATTTGAGTAGTCTTGTTTTGTCTTGCCAGAATTTTCTATGTCTGCCTGTCTCTATGGTGATGTTCACCCACTCTGTTCAATGGCACACATTGTCCTTGTCTAGAATTGGTCCCATAGTGGGCACATGCTCTGCCATTTTGGCAGTTTTTTGGAAATACTGAATTAGACATGATAGATTAATCTGGGCCTCTGTAAACTCTCCACATGCAGTTAAATGGGCTTTAGAGTTATGTTTTAAGATATAATAATGTTTTGGTTGCAGGGTCAATATCTCATTTAATCTCATTATTGGCAGGAAACGCATTAGCCTTCAACATTAATGGTGGTAAAACAAGTGGAAAATCCATTTAGACTGTACAAAGATTATAATTTTATTACACAACAGATAAAAGCCAATAACAACAAAGCACATAACTGAAAGTTAACACCTTTATGCCTGCATGAAAAATGCATAATAGATATCCAGGTGATTATTAAAAATTAGCTTGCATTTGAGTGATTATTAATTCAGTTCTGAAGAACACCATAGACACTTCCTTAAGCTCTGCAGTCACTGCTGCTTGTGAAGGTGTGGAAAGTTGTTCTTCCTACTGTGTGTAATTTCCATATCAAAGATGTGCTTGTGTCACAGCAGCACCCCTCGATGATGAAGAACTTCACACCACATCCAACCCCCATTTGAGCTTATATTTACACGATTAACATGTTATGATTTTATTTTAAATGAAATATTAAAACAGCACAAAAGTAGTTTCATAATAAAGCAATCAATTACTAATTAATACTTGATAATTAATGTCATAGGCTCTAAAATTGGTCTAAAATCAAAGCCATGTGTCTCATCAAGTTGTGTTCCAAATTTGATGTTGATATCACAACAATTTAGGTTCCTATGTGGTTTTGATTAGGCGCTATACCAAAAATAGCAACCCAGTTTGATGTGTTCAAAAAAATTATACATTTCTGTCAGAATATCACTTCTATCATAAAACATTCACCAAATATGAAACCTTGAGTCTTAGACCTTTCCAGCGATACATATTTTGTATTTAATCATAAAATAGTGTTTGTATTTAATAACAAAATAAATTTTGTTAAAAATATTAAACATGGAACCACCCACTTATGGTTATATACAGTGCAATGCATAAGTGAATACACCCATGCTAAAGTTGACTAAAAAGAGGAATAAAAAATCATATTTTGGAAATTGAACTTAATGCCTTAATTTAAAAAATTAGGAAAAATCCAACCTTTTAGGACACCAATTTTCTTTGTGAATGAATAATGTATCGTAAATAAATAAATGTTCTTCCTTAAAATACATGGTGCATAAGTGTGTACACCCCTATGTTAAATTCCCATAGAGGCAGGCAGATTTTTATTTTTAAGTATTTTTTTAATTAATTTTTAGGATACTATGCATCCTGATAAAGTTCCCTTGGCCTTTGGAATTAAAATAGCCCCACATCATCACATAGCATTCACCATACCTAGAGATTGGCATGGTTTTATTTCAGTTAGCCTAAAAGCTAGTTTGATTTGCATTGAGAGATGATCTTATGGAAAGTACCCCATGCCAATCTCTAGGTATGGTGAATGCTATGTGATGATGTGGGGCTATTTTAATTCCAAAGGCCAAGGGAACTTTATCAGGATGCATAGTATCCTAAAAATTAATTTAAAAAAAATACTTAAAAATAAAAATCTGCCTGCCTCTATGGGAATTTAACATAGGGGTGTACACACTTATGCACCATGTATTTTAAGGAAGAACATTTATTTATTTACGATACATTATTCATTCACAAAGAAAATTGGTGTCCTTAAAGGTTGGATTTTTCCTAATTTTTTAAATTAAGGCATTAAGTTCAATTTCCAAAATATGATTTTTTATTCCTCTTTTTAGTCAACTTTAGCATGGGTGTATTAACTTATGCATTGCACTGTATATATATATATACATATGTGTGTGTGTATACAGTAGTCAACATTTGAAGTGGATCAAAACCTTTCATCAAACTTAAACATGAATTTTGAACAATACCCGTTCTTGTCTTTGATTTAACTTTTTTGACTGTATATATATATATATATATATATATATATATACACCATACTTGATTGTTTCATATAAACTCTTTGTATAATACACACAATAAAACAAGAATTTAAAATAGTCTAATGAGTGTACTTTGTCTGTCTGTGTCAGGTGATGGCGAGCCAGTCTTCAGTGTGTGCTCCAGAGCCCATGGACAGCGAGGAGATGCTGTTCATGCTGTATACCTCAGGCAGTACGGGTAAACCCAAGGGCATCGTGCACACACAGGCTGGTTACCTGCTCTACGCTTCCCTCACACATCAGGTATGTCACTGTGTTTCTCTGATCACACTAATGCTGTCACACTGGGTGAAGATCACTGAGCAAAGTTTGAAATGGAAGGGTTTTTTTAAAGTGCAAAAATACATATGGATATATGTACTGCATGTGTATGTGTGTGTATATACAGTATACACACACACACACACACACACACACACACACACACACACAAAAACTGGTAAGCCAAAACATTATGACCAGTCACAGATGAAGCCAATATCATTGATCATATTAAGGTCTGAGTATATTTGATAGTAAGCAAACAATCAGTTCTCATAATCAACGTGTTGGATGCAGGAGAAATGAGTTGGAATAAAGATCTGAGCGATTTTGACAAGGGCCAAATTGTTATGGCAAGGCAACTGGGTCAGAGTATCTCTGAAACGGCAGGGTTTGTGGGTTCCTCCCGGTCAGCAGTGTTATTGGGCGCCCAAGGCTCATCGATGCATGAGGGCAGCGAAGGCTATCCTGTCTCGCCTAAGCCAACAGAAGGTCTACTGTGGCACAAGTCAAACAAAATTATTTAATGATGGTTATGAGAGAAATGTGTCACAGCACACAGTGCATCACACTCTGCTGTGAATGGGGCTGCGTAGCTACAGACCAATCAGAGTGCCTGTGATGACCCCTGTCCACCATTGAAAGCGCCTACAATAGGCACGCAAACGTCGGAACTGGACATCGGAGCAGTGAAAGAAGGTTGCCTGGTCCAATGAGTCTTGTTTTCTTTTACATCACGTGGATGTCCATGTACGTTTGCACAGTTTACCTGCGGTCCCGGTGAGGAAGTGTGATGCTCTGGGCAATATTCTTCTGGGAAATCCTGGGTCTGGCCATCATGTGGACCAAATTTGACACGTGCCACCTACCTAAACATTGTTACTGACCAGGTACACCCCTTCATGACAATAATGTTTACTGGTGGCTTTATTCAGCAGGATAATGCACACTGCACACATTGTTCAAGAATGGTTTGAGGAACATTATGAAGAGTTCAAGGTGATGCTCTGGCCTCCAAATTCCCCAGATCTCAATCCAGTTGAGCATCTGTGGGATGTGCTGGACCCCAACAAGCTCAATCCATTGCGGCTCCACCTCGCAACCCACAGGACTTGCAGGATCTGCTGCAAATGTCCTGGTGCCAGATACCACAGGACACCTTCAAGGGTCTTGTGTAGTCCATGTCTTTGCGAGTCGGTGCTGTTTTGGCCGAACATGGAGGACCAACAGCATATTAGGCAGGTGGTCATAATGTTTTGGCTCTTTGTCATATATCTGAACAGAATAATGATGGTGGTAACATGGTAAATAGTCCACGGTATTTATAATAATGCTACTCGAGCTTTTTTTTTTTTTTTTTTTAACCTACAGTGTCTTTAACCAAGTGTAATATTTTGTAGTATAATAATAAAATACAATTTAATTTTTTTTTCCTTGCCCTGCATTGTAGTTTGTGTGTACAACCTGGCAACCTACATCAAATGTTTTATATTACATTTACATACCACATTTATAGCACATTTACAATAACATGCACAATGAATATACATTCAGCAATCAATTTTCTGATTTAGAGGGTGTCATTTTTGTCCATTTGTGTAACTGAATACCTGTCTGTGGTTGCAGTATGTGTTTGACTACACACCTGGAGATGTGTTTGGCTGTGTTGCTGACATCGGTTGGATTACGGGTCACAGTTATGTGGTGTATGGACCCCTGTGTAACGGAGCCACTTCTGTTCTGTTTGAGAGTACACCCGTGTACCCCAATCCAGGTGAAATATCAGGAGAAATTACATGTACTTATGAGCAATGGTTTGCAGTATGTATAATGCACACGCACTCTATTTCTTTTTTAGTTTTAATTTCAGTTTTAGTTACTGTGGTTTATAGGCATGATAAAAAAATGTGCATTCGTATTGCCAAAGCATTTGCAGACAATAAGTAAAGTTAAATTTTCAAAACATTTAAAATGCATCTCTACAAAGGTAATTAAACAAGATGTGAAGTGTTTGGGAGACACAACTATTCATTCCTTAAGTTTATAATTGTGTCAGTCGTGTTCCTGTTCTCGTCCATTCTGAATGAGGTGGTGACCCCTCTAGATCATGTCAGATAGGGTTACTGTCCCTCCCAGCCCTTCAGAATGAAGGAACTTCTTTTGTTCAGGTGACACATTAACCTGTATAATGTGCCTTATCTGCCTTTATGAGTGTATTTTAATGGAAATGAGTCTTCATGAGTGGCAGTAAAGCAGTGCTCTTTACAATGTGACCTCTGCAGGAAACTTTTCCATTTATGGTTTCCTGCTTTTCGAAAGCCTCTGTTTCTGTGCTGGTATCCATTAGACAATGTGCTTGTATAATATTGGGTTTTAATTAGTCATAATTACTGCTGATGTTCATATTTTTTGTAATCTCATAACTTATGTGTTTTGTTGAAGTGCTATGCGGTTGTAAATCAAACACTTCATTATCTTTGTCTTGACTATGTTTTGTGACTGTTTTAGGTCGTTACTGGGAGACAGTTCAGAGGTTAAGAATAAACCAGTTTTATGGAGCTCCTACTGCCATCAGATTACTCCTGAAATATGAGGATAACTGGGTGAAGAAATATGACAGGTCATCACTGAAGACACTTGCATCTGGTGAGTCTTCAAAAGTTTAATGGCAAAAAAAAAATATATATATATATATATATATTATTTTCTGCAAGGATGCATTAAATTGATCAAAAGTGATAGTAAAAAAATCTATTTAAAATAAATCCTGTTCTTTTGTAAGAAAGGTTTCTTGAGCAGCAAATCAGCATATTAGAATGATTTCTGAAGGATCATGTGACACTGAAGACTGAAGTAATGATGCTGATTTTTCAGCTTTGCCATCAAAGGAATAAATTGCATTTTAAAAAATATACAAAAGAAAACAGTTTATTTTAAATTGTAATAATATATGTGAAACATTGAAATTAATTATTGTTAATTATCACAATTTCAAATTCCATTAAACTGTTTTTTAATTATATAGTTAGAAAATGTAATATTTTTTACTCAGTGTAAATACATCTTAAATGTTTCTCTGCCGTTTAGTTACAGCAGTGTGAAAGTCAGTGTGTTATTTATCATTTAACACTTTTTATTACGACTTAACCCAGGGTTACTTGAGGTGGATTGCTCCTGTTGTAAGAGGGAAAAGTGCATTGCAATGGCACAATGGGGATGTGGAACTCATCAGCTCTCCAGTTCAAAGGTCACCATTTTCAGGGTTTGAACTGAAGAAGTACAATATCTGGGCTGGTGTTTCAAGCACAGATATTGTTCTTCCACCAAGGGAGAACATTTAGCCTGCTTACTCTAGATTACTTTTAGTGAGTCTAGTCACACAGCTTTTGAGTTCAACAGTGGAAAATCTAACTTTGCACCAAACATCAAGGACACTAGACTGTGTGCACAGCCGGTCTGGGTTTTGTTGGCCCCTTTAGTACCCATCAGTTCCACTTGAAAAGAAAGGGCTAAGATTTCCTTGAAATGCAAAGTCACTCCATCATACCAACTTAGATAGCATGTTTTTAAGTCCAGTGTTTATGGTCGATGAGTTTGTCTATATAAATGACCATGTGAATGTGTGATCTGTTGGCAGTTGGAGAGCCCATTAATCATGAGGCGTGGGAATGGTTCCATAATGTGGTCGGGGATGGACGATGCCCTCTGGTGGACACATGGTGGCAGACAGGTAAAAGGAAATCGCTGCATTTGTTCTCGTCTGTATAACATACCCTTGATCTTCAGTCTGGCAGCACTGGTCAGATGATTTACCATGCGTGACATTATTCAGAAATAAATATTGTTCACCAGGCTCAGGCGCTCTCTCTCTCTCTCTCTCTCTCTCTCTCTCTCTCTCTCTCTCTCTCTCTCTCTCTCTCTCTCTCTCTCTCTCTCTCTCTCTCTCTCTCTCTCTCTCTCTCTCTCTCTCTTCAGAAACTGGCGGTGTGTGTATCGCCCCACTCCCAGCTGAACCGGGAGCAGAGATCCGGCCTGCCATGGCTATGAGACCCTTTTTTGGCATCCAGCCAGCACTGCTTGGGGAGAAGGTGATTTATACTTGTTTATTTGTCAGAGGGTCAATTTTTGTTCTGTTATTGTGAAGAAATCGTAATTGTAAGTGATCCTCTCTATGAAAAATCAATAAAAAATGTTTTTGTTGTGAACTACAATTACATTTTTACATATATATGAAGAGTTCAGATGCAAAAGCCTCTAAGTGCCATCTGAAATTTTCTTCTAGAATGATCATTTTTATCAAGCTCGTATATTTAAGTTCAGTAATTTCACTTAAATGACAATTAATTGGTAATTTGCATTGCCATTTAAGTGAATTTACTGAATTTAAAGGAGAAGTTCACTTTTAAAATGAAAATTCTGTCATCATATAATCACCCTCATGTTGTTTCAAACCTGTATGAATTTCTTTCTTCTGCTGAACAGAAAGGAAGATATTTAGAAGAATGTCAGTAACCAGACAGTTTTTGGGTCCCATTGACTTCCATAGTATATTTTTTTCCTACTATGGAAGTCAATGGGACCCAAAAACTGCCTGGTTACTGACATTCTTCTAAATATCTTCCTTTCTGTTCAGCAGAAGAAAGAAATTCATACAGGTTTGAAACAACATGAGGGTGATTATATGATGACAGAATTTTCATTTTAAAAGTGAACTTCTCCTTTAAATATATGAGCTTGATATAAATGATCATTCTAGAAGAAAATTTCAGATGGCACTTAGAGGCTTTTGCATCTGAACTCTTCATATATATGTAAAAATGTAATTGCAAAAAAAGTAATATGACAGATATGAAGTGGCATTGTGAGATTATTGTGAAATAAAAAAAACATAATTGTGAAATATAAAGCCTCAGTTGTAAGATATTGTCATAATCTGAAATAAAAAACAAGTTCTTATTTGCACTTTACTTCCTGGCAAGCTCAATGATTTTTCTGTGTTTTCTATAGTAGTTTGTTCTACACTTGTTCTAGATACAGTAATTGTTAGCAGACTGTCCTATTCAGACCTAAACAAGGGTAATATTTGTCTTTTGCTCTGCCTGGATCCAATGCACTTAGCTTCTCCTGCTGTGTTAAAAGAAAGCTTTGTATTACAGACCTTGATGGACGTCAAATTCTCTTCTGTAGCTGGGGGGGAAGAGTAATAATAATGTGTGTTGGAGCAGGTCCAATTTCCTCTGAGGCACTGTTTTGTTACACTCTGGGGAGAGAGACAGAGATTTTTACCCCCTCCCATGAAGATCAATTGAGAGACATCTCAATGCACGTGTTTTTAGTCGTGTGGAATAATCACCAACCTTTTGGTTCTTCAACAGGGGCAGATAATAACAGGAAATGATGTCAATGGAGCTCTATGCATCAGCCAGCCATGGCCTGGAATGGCCAGAACCATATTTGGAGACCATCAGAGATTCATTGATGCATATTTCAAACCGTACCAAGGTGAGCAAGACCCCTGGGGCTCGTGAAGCTCCTTCTTTTATAAAAGTTTTGAAAAGGAAAAGTTTTGTTATGTTTGTCTTTAAAGTGAGGGTCCTGGCTGGGAAAATCTTTTTGAATTTTCAAATGTGCTTTCTGTTGTTGTGAATTGCACTCAAAATAATTCCATTTAAGTTTTTACTTCATAAAAAGTTTGAAATCAAGGTTGACGGATAGTGATCAGAGGTATAAGTTGATCTTAAGGTGTTAACTGATGCCATGCCATAGGTCAGTATTTTACGGGTGATGGGGCGCACCGCACCAAAGACGGTTACTACCAGATCACCGGACGAATGGATGACGTCATCAATATCAGTGGGCATCGGCTGGGCACCGCTGAGATAGAAGATGCACTGGTGAGACCCGAAGTCCATTATTCGTAATTACAGAAACATGTACTGTATGTACACAATAAGTGCATTGTACAAGTGATTACTTTAAATGTTAGTACATGGTAGTTAAGGACACGTAATATAAAGTGGGACCTATATTATTATGATGATTTAAAATGTTCTATAGAGAGTCTTTTACAGAGCTAAAGCAAATGTACACTGCTGTTCATAAGTTTGGAGTCAGAAAGATTTTTTTTTTAAATAAATGAATACTTTTATTCAGCAATGATGCACTGAATTGGTCAAAGGTGACAATAAAGACGTTTATAATGCTGCAAAAGATTTATATTTCAAATAAATGCTGTTCTTTTGAACTTTCTATTCATCAAAGAATCCTGAAAAACATGTATCACGTTTCCATACAAATTAAGCAGCACAAGTGTTTTCAATATCGATAATAAAAATATAAGAATTGTTTCTTGAGCACCAAATTAGCATATTAAAATGATTTTTGAAGGATCATGTGACACTGAAGACTGGAATAATGGCTCATGAAAATGCTTTTTGCCAATGTTTGCCATCACAGGAATAAATTACATTTTAAAATATATTCAAATAGAAAACTGTTCTTTTAATATAATATTTCGCAATATTACTGTTTTTACTGTTTTTGATTAAATAAATGCAGCATTGGTGAGCGTAAGAGACTGCTTTCAAAAACATTTTAAAACCTTTATTCCAAACTTTTGAACGGAAGAGCAGGATGAATGTTTTGGATGACTATGTGTTTCTCTGGAATCAGGATGAACATCCAGACGTTCCTGAAACTGCAGTGATCGGAATTCCTCATGAGATCAAAGGAGAAGGTAAGGCCCCCGACAATCTCACCTTTTTTCATTCATGAGCCATCTGGAACGCATGCACCCGCCCAAGCAAGCAGAGACCTTTTGATCCACAATTCATTGTGTGCATTACAACACCCTTGGCCATTGTGAAAAGAACAAAAATAATACACACAATTAACTGTCACAAAATATTCAGTTTTTAAAGCAAATGTAATTGGATTTTACCTTGCCTGTTTACATTTCTCTCACTTTATCTTCCTGTCTTTCTCTTTCACCAGTTCCATTTGCATTTGTAGTTTTAAAAGAATCTGCTACTGGGAACCAGCAGGCTGTTGTGGGAGAGCTGAGACTCCTAGTGGCTACTAAAATAGCTAAATATGCCGTCCCTGATCACTTCCTGGTAAAATCAGTAACATCTTTTTTATTTAAACTTGTTCTACAGTGTTAATTGTTTGATCTATATGTATGTATTCAAGAACATTTATATCAGGAGTATTTACAAAGAGCGATTATGACTGATCATAGAATCAACCAAAATGTGTTTTCTAAACCATCACTGTCTGTACAGATGGTTTTAAGATTGATTTGTTTTGTCAGCTGTGAAAGCATCTCTGCTCTCTTCTTCAAGGTTGTGAAGCGTCTTCCTAAAACACGCTCTGGAAAAATCATGAGGAGAATCTTGCGAAAGATCGCCATGCAAGACACTAGCAACCTGGGGGACGTCTCCACGCTGGACGACCCCTCTGTCCTTTCAGAGATCGTTGAGGCACAAAAACACTACAAAAATCAAGCAACCAAGAAGTAGAAAAAGACTGTTGAGATGTTGCCACGTTTAATTTGAGGAACTATGAATATGATACTGTGATGACAAGTAATTCATGTGTAAATGTGAGAGTAGCAACAATGTTGGCTTCACAGAATGCATAAATTGCAATTAAATGCCATTAAATGCCATTTCATATGTAGTGAAACATGTACCTGAATCCTTGAGGTTTGTACAATCTTTTTAAACATGAAGCGTTTTGCACAGTGTTCTTCCTGAAGGCAGAGACTGGATGAGATTTTCTGTGAAACATCAGTATTTTGTTCATGAGAGATGATTTTATTTTTTAAGGTGCTCGATCAGTTTGTCTTCAGGTAAATCTCACCTCTCTCATATTCTCCTTGTTTTCTTTGAAGCCTCTTTGGAGTTTTATGCCTTAATTTCCTAATGTTTATGACAAAATAAACATGATGTAACTGATTCATTTTCAATCAATACTAAAATGACATAATGATATGATACATGCTTCACATATTATAAGTGGATGTCTAAATGTTTCCATTTGATTCTTAGTATTTTCTGAAAATAAAAAAATCTTTATTTTGAACATTAAAAATGTTTAAATATATTATATGGCGTCTGTTTTTTCTTAATTTGTAATATAAAGCACTAATAGTTGCAATCAAAATTATTGATAACCCCCCAGAGACTATAATAATTTACAAATGTAGGCTTTTCTAAAGATACAGATTTATTTAAAAATTACATCAAGCAGTTTAATGGCACATTAAAATGCTTTTGAGTTTTTTTGTAATACAGCTGTCTTAATTATTCAACCCCTATTCAGTGCTGCTGTCACTTATTTGTATGGTATGGTACAAATTTGCATAAAAACACAATTAAGCCTTTGGAAACCTTATAACAAAACTGATTTAGCTTGTGCTGTTACACACACATACATTTAGCCCATGCATGTGCTAAAGTTGAGTTGCAAATATGGCCAAATCAAAAGAGCTCTCAAAAGCGATAGAGAACAAATTGTTTTTATTACATTAGAAAGTCTATAGCTATTAGAAGACTTCAAAAACACTGAAAATTCCTAGAAGCACAGCTGGCAGCCATATTCATAAGATGACCTGATGAAAGGAGGAAAAAACACTTGATGCAGAGTATAAGAAGAACACTAGACAACATGGCCTTCATGTTGGGACATCTTGCCGAATCCCACTCTTGACCAAGAAGAACATAAAGGCCTACTTGATTATGCTAAAATTCATTTGGTTAGACCTGTGGAGTTCTGGAAGAATGTTTTATGGAATATCGTGACCAAACTGGAACTTTTTGGACCCATTGATCAGCGGTGTGTCTGGAGCAAAAAAGGCAAAGCTTCCGAGCAGAAGAACACCATCTCCATCTCCATGGTCAAACATGGAGGTGCTCCAGTCTTGTTATGGAGGTGCTTTGGTGTTGCAGGAAGTGGAAATATTGACTGTATGAAGGACATCATGAATTATTTGTAGTATTAAGCCTTTTTTGCTCATCGAGATGTTGATGAGACTGAAGTTTGATGATCAATGGACTTTC